>NW_024881529.1:600000-960000 GCF_019059575.1 Amphibalanus amphitrite | reverse complement strand
CGACAGCTTCTCCAGCGCTTTGCACGCCTTGCCGTACGCCTCATCCTTCTTCCAGTCTGCCGGTTCCAACGCCAGGATTCCCTTGTCGATGGACATCTTGGAGAAGAACGAGGACGTATTGGGATTGTCTGCAGGATTGGCCCCGCAGGGGGTTGGCAGTGGCCGGGGTCGCTGTTGGACTGGGTTCCTTGGGCCTTTGCCCCGCGGCGGCCCTGGCCTCGGCCAGCAAGGGGAGTAGCGCCCCCTCGGCCCCAGCTTGACCCATGCTTGCTTACGACTTGCTTTGATCGCTGGATGGACAGATGGTACGGTCCGACTTTTCCTGGTTTTCGTGGTTTTGTTTCTCTTGAGTGGTCTTTGTTTGCTTTTGCTTTGCTTCTCACCGGATGTCCGCGTTTCGTTCGATCACAGCTTTCTGATTCTTTTCCTACCTTTTTCGTTGGTTTTGCACCCGCAGGAACACAGCCGTATTGGGCTAGTGCAAGGGGAGTGGCGTCCCCTCGGGTACCAGCCGGTTTTACTAGGCTAGGCGAGCCGACCCGTACCCCAGGACAACGGGATCCTGGAGGTTGAGCCCCCCACCGTGCGGAGCCAGTCGCGGTGGCTGGGCAACACGCCTCTTTGGCCCTGAGTTCTGTAAGGGCGGGACACTCAGTGGGGCGCCGCACTTGAGGAGCCATTCCCAGTCGTGATGCCGCCGGGGGTGGCGTCGGAGAGGTGTCGCCGGCGGGGTTCGGGCACTTGTGCTCGTCCTTCGTCGGTGGGGCTGATCTGTCGCTGCCCCTGGCGGTGACTCGGCGAGGCGTCAAGGGAGGAGGCGGTATCCGACCGTGGGGGGTGGTGAGTCTCTCTCTCCCCCGCGGAAGGTGCCGCCAAGTCCCGTACAGTCAGCTCGGCCGTCCTAGGCCTTGTAGCGGCGCCGTTGCGGAGCGTCGGCGGCCGAGCTGGCGGAGACCAACTCACACTGCATGGATTCTGAACTCCTTCCCCCGACCCCTACCTCGACCTCGACCTCAACCACGACCACCTCGACCTCGGCGACCACTTCGACCTCGGCGACCACTTCAACTCCGGCCCCGCCCGGATGTCCTCGCCCCCAGACCTCGACTGAGGCAACCCCTCGACCACCCGGTGATCTTGGGAGGCCGCTGCCTCACTTTCTGCTCATGAGCTCAACCGATCAGGATGAGTCTGGCCAGCCCGTGCCGCTGAAACTCAATCCGTTTCAAAGAGAGCAGGCACTCTCGCCTCACTGTCAGCCTCAGCGTGTAACCCAACGCCCAGACGGGACCCTGGAAATCCACCTGACGAACCAAACTGAGATCCGGAATATGCTTGCCCTCAAAGAAATATCATTCAAGGCACGAGATAAGCAGGTCCGCAAAATAGAGGTCAAAGTTGAGCCACATCCGTTCAAAAATTCAGTGCGGGGAGTGATCACATGCCCGGACCTCCGCGGCGTGGCGGACGACGAAGTCGTGGACGGAATGGAAGGGCAAGGTGTCACCCATGCCCGCCGCATCCGCCGTAAGGTGAAAGGATCTCTTATGAACACCGACTCAATCGTTTTAACTCTGAACCGCCCCACCCTCCCGCGGGAGGTCAAGGTTGGCTATCTTGTGGTTCCCATTCGTGCCTTTCTTCCGGATCCAGTCCGGTGTTTCAAATGCCAAGCCTTCGGGCACGTCTCCTCGAAGTGCCGGGGAACACAGCGCTGTGGGGTCTGCTCAGCTGAGGGGCATGGCTCTGACGCTTGCCAATCGGACAGTGTCAAATGTGCCAACTGCGGTGGCCAGCACCGGGCATGGCACAGCAAATGCCCTAAGTTTGTGTTCGAGGCTGAGGTGCGCGCATTGATGACGAAGGAGAACGTCTCCTTTCGCGAAGCGCGGGACAGGGTGCGACAGCACACTCCCGCACCTTCGCTTTCATACCGAGATGTGGCCGCTCGGCCACCCCAACCTGCTGCAAGCCGGGTCGCCCTCGGACCCGGGGTGAGTGGTGCCCTCAGGAAGGCCGGCAATCTTCGCCAGCTTTCTGTAGCAGAGCTGATCCAGCTCCTCTCGGGGCTCATTGAGGATGACACTCCGCCGGCACCCGCAGCCGATTCTGTGCCAGCAGCGCCTGCTGCTGATGCACGTCGCCGGGCAGAATCTGAGGATGACTGGACCGTTGTTCACCCACGGCGCCGCCCGTCGAGGCGCCAGTCTCCAACAGCCACTGTACCACCATCTCCGGGATCTGACAGGGCGATCAGCCCAGCAGTGCTGGAAACCCTGAAGCGGGGAGAGGAGGAGCGACGGGCGAGGGACGCCAAACGTGCCAGACTGGCCGAGAAGGCCAAAGAGGGGAGGCCGTCCCCAGTGGTGAACGCCCCGGCCGGCTCTCCGGCCATGCCCCCTCCCCCTCCCCCGCCTCTCCCGAGGCGGCCCCCTCCGCCGTCCCTTGGGGCGGCATCCGGTACCCTCAGCGTGCCGGATCCTGCACCCAGCCCCCCAGGCTCGGTGCTGGCCGAACGCAGGCGTTCGGCCAAGCGTGGTCCCCCGTCGCCGCCAGAGCAGGGCCCTGGCCGGGTGCGGTTTGGCAACCGAACCGTTTCAGGCCCTGTGGGACCTCGGTCCCAGTCTGCCGACGGCCGACAGAGAACTAGCCACGCGAGGATTCAATACGAATCCTCTGGGGAGGTGATTTTCTAGTCGTTTTTCTACTCAATCTTTTTAAACAGTTTTATCGCCTTCTTGGGCTGTTTTACGTCTGGACGGGCTTTTAAAGCGCTTCTGCGCCTCTTTTACTGTCTTCTCCATGCAGAGTTTCTTACAGTGGAACTGTAGAGGACTCCGCAGTAGCCTTGTTGATTTACAGACGGTGATCAGTCGCGACTGTCCTCTCCTGGTCTGTCTACAGGAGACGAAGCTGAAGCCAGAGCATCACCTACATTTCAAAGGGTATTCCATTTTCAGGAAGGACCTGGATACCGACTCAGTTGCTCACGGTGGTGTTCTCGTGGCTGTCAGCCATAGAGTTTCGACGAGACCAATCCCGGTCAGATCCCCGCTTCAAGCGGTCGCTGTTCGGGTGGCTCTCGGTCACCGGGAGCTAACCTGTTGTTCACTGTACTGCCCACCAGGGGAGTCTCTCCCTGTGCAGGATCTTCGTATGTTACTGGCAGAGCTACCTCAGCCAGTTTTGATTCTAGGCGATTTTAACTCTCACCACTCTGCATGGGGATGTCAGACAGTTTGCACCCGTGGTCGACTTTTAGCATCTTTTATTGGCGATGAGGACTTATGCGTCCTTAACTCCGGTGCTCCAACTCATTTTACTCTACCTTCTGGTCAGACATCAGTTCTAGATCTCAGTCTTAGCAGTCCGCAGCTCGTTCCTCTTTTCACGTGGCGCGTTGCTGCGCACCCAATGGGCAGCGACCATTTTCCGATCTGGCTGGACCTCCGGGAGCATGGCTCAGTTGGCTGTCGGCCACCCAGGTGGAACTTAACGAAGGCAGACTGGACCGAATTCGAGGCGAGAGTGACAGAGTCATTCTCAGATGTTCCAACATACAGTTTGTCAGTCGATGATTTCACGTCCAAACTCGTCGAGGCTGCCGAAGCCTGCATACCCCGCAGTTCCGGTATGCCCCGACAACCACCAGTTCCATGGTGGAGTGATGCCTGTTCTGATGCAATTCGTGCCCGAAAGCGTGCCTACCGTGCCTTTCAGCGGAATAGTTCCACGGCCAACATGATAGCTTTTAAGAGAGCCAGAGCGGTTGCCAAGCGCACTATCAAAGAGGCCAAGATCTTATCTTGGAAACGATATGTCAGCACTCTTAATCGTTTTACTCCAATCGGCGAAGTGTGGTCGCGCATAAAGCGCATCTCGGGCCGGCACTCCTCTGTACCCTTACCCGTGCTGAAGGTGGATGGAAGGGACATCATGGAGCCAAACGCCGTTGCTTCGGAGATAGGCCGCGCCCTCTATCGGCGGTGTGGTGATGAGTCCCTCGACGAATCCTTTGTCAGGCACCGCTCGTCTTGTGAAGCTTCTGGGGTCAATTTTAGCACCTCCGACGTTTTGAGCTACAACGATACTTTTACAATGGTTGAGCTCAAGTCAGCTATAAGCTGTCTTAAATGTGTCGCAGAAGGCCCGGATTCTGTCCACAATGAGATGCTTCGCCATCTCCCTCCGGTTGCTCTGGATGCTCTCCTTCAGCTGTTCAACCTCCTATGGATGACGGGTGTTTACCCAAACTCCTGGCGGGAGGCAGTTGTCATCCCTGTTCTAAAAGCAGGGAAGAGCGGTTTGGACCCTCTGCACTACCGCCCAATTGCGCTCACATCCGCCGTTGGAAAGCTGTTGGAAAAGCTGGTGAATATCCGACTTACCTGGCATCTGGAGCGGCACGGACTTCTTGCGAATTCTCAGTGTGGTTTTAGAAAGCACCGGAGTACTGTCGACCACGTTCTTACTCTTGACTCAGTTGTCCGCTCGAATTTTAAACAAGGTCGTCAAGTAGGCGCCTTGTTCTTCGACATTGAAGCAGCGTATGATACCACTTGGCGATTCGGTATCTTACAGAAGCTGCATAAGCTAGGCATTCGAGGCACGATGGGTCATTTTCTAAGCAGTTTTCTTGGTGCTCGTTTCTTCCGTGTTCGTGTGGGCAACCAGTTATCTGAGCGGTTCGCCCAGATTAATGGAGTCCCACAAGGCGGTGTGCTCAGCGTGACGCTTTTTGGTGTCATGATCAACGACATTGAAAAGGTCCTCTCTCCAGCCATCGGCCGCGCTCTTTACGTCGATGATTTTGCTATTTGGTGCAGTGCGGCGTCGACTCGATCAATGGAGCGACAGCTGCAGATGGCAGTTGCTCGAGTGGAGGCATGGGGCAAGGAGAACGGCTTCCGGTTCTCCTCTGCAAAGACGGTAGGCATGCAGTTTTCCCGTAAGCGTCGCCCCACTGCACCCATGGTGGTGAGGCTCTACCGTGAAGCCATACCAGTGGTTGCGGAGGCCAAGTTCCTTGGCATGACTCTTGACTGCCGACTCACATACCGAAGTCACATAAAGTGTCTCCGTGACAGATGTCTTAAAGCTCTTGACATTCTGAAGTGTGTCGCTCGCATGTCCTACGGCGCTGACCGTAGTACGCTACTCCTTCTTTATCGGTCTCTGGTGCGGTCCCGTCTGGACTATGGATCTTTTATCTATGACAACGCTGCATCCTCATCCAAGCTTATTCTTGACACTGTCCACCACGCAGCGATTCGCATTGCGACTGGTGCTTTCCGAACTACTCCTGTCGTCAGCTTGTTAGCTGAGGCGAACGAGCCCCCTCTGGCCTTACGAAGGCAGATGTTGGGCATGCGATACGCCATCAAACTTCGTCAGTTCCCTTCCCATCCTGCTCACGGACCGGCTTTCTCCAGGTCGCTCTTAGCAGTCTTTGATGGCGACGAGAGGAGCCGCTCTCGAGTTTTCTGCACCCGAACGGCCGATCTCCTCCGAGATTGTGGCCTAAGCACTCGGGACATCATGCGAGTTGTTATCCTGCCTGAACCGCCTTGGAGGTTATCTGTCCCCTCTGTGGACCTAACCCTATCAGGCACACGGAAAGACCAAATTCTGCCTCTGGCCTTCAAGGCGAAGGCATTGGAACATATTGAATCATATTCAGGCCATGCCGTGGCATACACCGATGGGTCCAAGTCGGACCTCGGTGCTGGCTGTGCCTTCGTCTGCGGCGACGCTGTGCGATGTTTTACTTTATCTAAACATGCATCCGTTTTTACCTGCGAATTGGTCGCCGTCCTCAAACTTCTATGTTTTATCCAGATTCATCCCGCTCGGTCATATCTTGTCCTCTCCGACTCATTGAGCGGACTCCAGTCCTTGACACAATTCTATCCACTTGACCCCCTCGTACAGGAGATTCTTCTCCGTTTGACGGCTCTCGACCGAGAGGGTACCTCAGTGACTTTTTGCTGGATTCCCAGCCATGTTGGTATAGCTGGCAATGAGCGGGCGGACCGTGCTGCGAACCATGCGGCGCGGCAGCCCTGCTCCCGCCGGTTCCCTCTACCGGCCAGGGACTTTTTCCCTACGGTGAGCTCATTCTTCCGCGGAAAGTGGCAGGAGGCTTGGAGCAAATGTCAGACAAACAAGCTGCTACGCATCAAACCGGGTTTGGCAACCTGGTTGTCTGCGTCACGCAAGTCGCGTCGAGAGGAGGTCATCCTCTGTCGGCTTCGCACAGGACACACTTTTGGTACCCATGGACACCTTATTGGCGTCGGCCCAAGACCTGTTTGTGCGAGATGTGGCGACAGACTTTCCGTCCGACACGTTTTTCTGGAGTGTCCAAGACTGGAAGCTGAGCGGCTGAAGTTTCTGGGCCTGCGCGGAGCCCAACTTTCTTTGAGAGCAGTCTTAGGTGACGAATCCTCTTTGCTTGACTCTTCTCGCCTCTTTTTGTTTATTGCGGCCTCCGGCCTTCAGGTGATTTTTAACGCCCGACACTGAGGAAGTCAAATAAGAAATGGGCGCGATATAGCCTCGCAGCTGGTGCGCCCTGTCACTCCAAATCATCATCAAATCATCCAAATCATCATCAAAGATCATCATGTATCGATGTCCTGTTGATGTTGTACTCAACTGTGTCGTGCCCCAGGGCACGCGCTGTCTCGGTGAGGACGAACACTGCGCCACGGTCACTCACCTTGACGCGATCCAAAGAGGCCGCCACGTCCGGGGTGACGATGTTGAGGTTCGCTCGAGGCCGTTTGGGTGGGACTGGGGAGGCTTGCTTCGGAGGCTTGCACGTGTGGGGCTTCCTTCGGCGCTGGTGCTAGAGGAGATTGAGGACGAGTCCTCCAACTGGACTCTTGCCGCGGACGTCGACGCCTCCTCCTCCGCGCGTCGCTTCCTCGCCTCATGTGCCGCTTGCCGCTGTGACGATCGCTGTTCTTGGGCAGCTAGTGCTGTGTCCACCCCTCCCATGCGTCCCCTGCGTCCCGGTTCACGTTGAGCGAGAAGAAAAGCTTTGTCCTTCTCATTTGTCATTGTCTCCAAAGCGCCGGCCTTCGCGACGTCGAAGAGATTCGCCAGGCGCTCCTTGAACTCCTCCTCCCTGTATCGTTGAACGTGAAAATAATCTTAACCCTCGCCCATGTAGGGGGGGGGGTTGGTGCAACCCCCCCCCCCCTGAGGTTTTTCGGAAATAGTGCAAAAACGGCGGCGCGCAGCGCCGCCAAATTTTGGGTACCTTATGGGGCAAACCTTGCGCATCTTTTGATAAAAAAATTTGACCGGGTCATGTCAGGTCACGGAGTTATGACGTCACAAAGGGAACAACCTCCGGCCGGATTTTCACAAACTGAGTGCCAACGCCCGAGGTTTCCTGCCGGTGGTACGGACATCGGTCGATGGATCGTGATGAAACTTCCCATGCATGTTGGGGCAAGTATTGGCTATCATATGGTATAAGAAACTTGACCGGGTCAGGTCAGGTCACGGAGCTATGACGTCACAAGAGGAACAGCGTCCGGTACTATTTTTGAAAAGCGCCCGAACCACTATTTTGCTAATTCTTGTCACCTCAATGGGAATATGCAGCAATATTAGCTTCTATAGGGAGCAAATGGACATCCCAAATCCAAAAATACAATCAGATTTCAAAAATTTAAATTTTGATTTTTCGAATTTCTGCCGCCGATTGTGACCTTGCCGACTTCCGGCGCTCCCAACGCGCCATTTTTAGAGCTAGGGAAACGAAATACATACCAAACGATAGAGAATTGATCAAGGAACACGATAGTGAAGGTTTCAAGTCGATGTCTCCCACCGTTTTGCCGCAATCGCCGCCGAAAGTTGAAAAAAGTCTATTTTTCCGAAAATTTGACCTTTGACCGGTCAAAAGTAGGTCAAATGTTGACCTAGGACCAAAAAATATACCACCAATCGCGAGATCTCGGCGAGAGCAATCCGTTGGTCTTTTCCGCTAAGCTCTACGACGCTCCGTTTTCAAACGCCAAGGGGGGGGGGGTCGCACCAACCCCCCCTGCATGGGCGAAGGTGGCAGATCGCCGTTTAAAATTTTAAGGTCGTTGAGCACCGGGTAAATATTATTCGATTAAAAAAAAAAAAAATACTCGCGTGGTTTTCTCATGGAGTGGAACAAGAATCCGGGTTTGGAGACTGGATTTTCAAACTTTCGAAAATAGGGGCCACCCTAATATGCATTTAAAAATTAAAATGAATGTTACCAAAGCTGCGACCGTTTCACATGCCCAAGCACATAAGTCGTTATTTTTTGTTGTAATAACACATGTAATAACATTATTGTTCTGCCACATACGGCTGAAACATCAGTCGCAAACTATGCGTGGCTGGACATCTGAGTCCCCATTTCTCT
This sequence comes from Amphibalanus amphitrite, assembly GCF_019059575.1. NCBI lineage: Eukaryota > Metazoa > Arthropoda > Thecostraca > Balanomorpha > Balanidae > Amphibalanus > Amphibalanus amphitrite. Next base: position 951,584 of record NW_024881529.1, on the reverse strand, counting down.
CAGTTACTCCGACGTGTCCTGTTTTGCGTTCGCCAGCAGGAGGACGATGACGAGGCGAAGCGCGCGCGCCACCTTGCTGATGATTCCTCCCAGCTGGACTCACCCGACGACGACGAAACGAGCGAGTGAGTCGGGGAGTCACTGGGGTGGAGTCATTACTCAGTATCACGAAACCAGCGAGTGAGTCGGGGAGTCACTGGGTGGAATTCACTGTCGGTCGGTCGGAGAGGCATTTAGGGGACTGGCGGGCGGTGCAGGTGTGTGTGCGGGTTGTAAATGGGCGCATAGCACCGATTCCAGTGCACTTCAGATTGTTTATAGCGAAATTTCGCCGAGGCCTGCACTGTTTTATCGGCTGTCCTCGCTGGGATTTCAAGGAGCTAGGTTAGTATACTTCTGCTGACGTTTCTGGTTGTCTGACTGGATGTTCATTTTCCTGCACAGTCTGGAGCTGGACGAGATGGCCCCTGTCGTGCCGCACGGGAAGCGCAGTTTCGCGCATATCTCGACAGATGGCTCTGATGGCGCGGCGCCCGCCGAGGACGGCGCTGGAAAGCGGCAGCGGCTCTCTGTGATGAGCGGGCAGGACATTCTGTCCTCGCTGAGTTCCTCCGCCCGCCGACCAGCCGCCAAAAAACGCACAGGTCAGCGATTGAGCTCATTAAGTTTTTTTTTTTTTTGCGCTCCAGTCAAGTTACTTTGCTACGTTGCCGACATTTTAGCATTGAAGCCTTATCCTTTGAATTGTATCGTGCTATGCAATTTCAAGCAGCAGTTGAATGTTCAATTTAAGATGAAAATAACTAAGTTTGCGGCTGTAAATAATAGGAGTCAGTGGTAATCGATGAGCATTGCATTGTGATCTCAAGCATTTTGACCTTATTTTACATGTTTTTGTCCTATCTTCGCTTATTAATAATTTTAGCTTCTAAGCTAAGCGCCAGCTTGTGTTTAGATAACCTTGCTCACACCTGCATAGTACCTGAGCTGACCTGCCCCAATCCTTGTCTTCCAGCTGACGCCGAGTCGCCGCCGGCCGCTGGGGGTCGAAGCTCGGTCTCAAAGCGTCGGCCGGCGGCTGGGACGGCGACCCCAGTCCGACCGGCCGCCCCAGCCCCCACTCCGGCCCCGGCGCCCGTGGTCTCCCCGCCCCCCGCGGCGCAGACCAGCAACGAAGACGAGGAGGGCGACGAAAGGATGGAGGCTCCCGAGTCGACGCCGGTAAGTGTTATCTGGTCAGTGTTATCTGGCACGCGGCGTCCTATCGGCGTGTTATCGAGCGGTGTCAGGCGAGCACCGACGAGAGGTGGTGCTCCTTACACATGCTTTACCTGTGCAAATCGGTGTCACGATACAGTGCTAGTCGCTTAGCGCGACCTGCAGGAGCTCTACTGTGCCTACCTGCGACCGGCCACTCTCCTTTTCCACGCCGCATTGCGCGCGGCCCTCGACCCAGCATCCCAGCGGTCACACGCAAGCAGCTGTTCGTTGACACCCCTACGCGGACGACTCGAAGCGCCAGTCAGCAATCACATTTAGACCTGGCGACCAGCGACGGGTCTTCACCTGACCAGGGCGGCGCCATGGCGGTGACGCTGGATGACGGCCAGTTGGAGGTCCTTGCACACCGTGTCGCCGCGCTGCTCCAGCCCGTTGCGCCATCACTTCCAAATTCGACACCCAGCCGTACAGCGCCTGTGCCCGATCCGGCAGTGATGAACCCACCCGTCTCATCACTCCAGTTCAACGCCCTGTGGCGCGAATACCTGTCCCTCCAGAGACTCACCAACGAGAACTTCCAGACCAGGGACAAACAGGAGATCCGTGTCCTGCTGCTAGCGACAGCCCAGGTCCCAGAGGACCCTGCAGACTTTCGGTTTCTGCAAGATAGGCTCAAGCTCTTCGTCATCGTGGGCCATCGCGGCTGGTCAGCCGCCCTTACTGCACTCCTGGATTTGGAGCTCCAGCAGCTTGGGGTGAGTCTGCCGCCGCCGGCGCCGCCCATCCTGGACCTCCAGCAGCCCACCCAGCAGTTGTGCAGTATGCCCAACCTGCTCCTGTAGCTGCACAGGGCCCTAAACGCCGCCGTAAGAGGCCGAAGATGGCCGCCACAGGCGATGCTGATTAATAGTGTGATGGGCACTGGCAGTGACACGCGGTCGTCTCTTTGGCGCCCAACGGTCCCACCGAAGGCCCCACGACACGTTAGAGTACCACCCTCCCCGGCCCAACGGGGGCCTCCCAGATTGGGACCGGCTGGGGGCCTCCAACTTACCCGGATGGTTCCCAGATGGCCGGCGCCCGGGCCACAGTACCTGTGCTCCAGGTGAACAGCTGGGGTCCCCTGCTAGTGGCGCCGCCAGCCCCAGCCGTGACTCCTCCTGCTGCAGAACCACCAGTAGGGGAGAGCGGGGCAAAGTGGCCACCATAACGCTTCTTACGATGCCGACGCATGATTTTTCAACTTGAGAAGATTCTTCCTATACCAATGTGATCCCTATCAACCCGGCCGGGCCCGGGGGTAATCCCAACCACCGCAGCCCGGGGAGGGGCGTTTTTCGCCCCCTTCCCTCCCCGTCTAACTCTGTAAATAAGGGAGCTACGGAAGCAAAAGCGGTACCAAACGAAAGGTCTTTACGAGACGATTTTAAAGCACCTATTTTTTTATCTCAGGTCGATTTTCAAGGTCAAAGGTCAGGGCCAAAGGTGAAAATCGGCACATGTGTAGTGATCTCAACGTAAGCGTTCTAGAGGACGACGGGATACATAAAATCGGCTAAAATGGGTATGAATCGGAATAAGAGAGTCTGAGGGTTCCGAAATTTTGCTCCAAATCAAAGGTCAATGTCAAGTTCATTTATTTTAACTTCGTTTCATTTCTAAGGGCGTTCACATATAACTAGGAGGTATTGGCAAAACTTTAACCTTCGCCCCAGTGGGGGGGGGGGGGGCATATGTTACCACCCTGTCGCGTTTTTCGCGTGTAAATAAAAAAGCGCGGCGCGTAGTGCCGCGCCGCTTGGGGTAGCTTTTTGTACATCAATTTGGACAATGTGTGAAATTTTTGACCCCAGGTCATGTCGGGTCAGGTCACCAGGTCAAGTTAACTGACCAAGCCTAAAAAAGTTTGCAATCATGTCCAGCCTGCAGTGTTTGTCAGAAAGGTTTCAAACTTGGTGGATTGCATGATGTTATGGGCGCCTACAATTTGTATATGTCGGATTTTTCATATCCGTGACCTAAGGTCAGGTCAGTGGCGTGACCTTACCATTATAAGGCAATGGAGAAAAATGAAAATGCCTCTAGATCCGTGTGTACGCATGGGAACAGTCCAAATATTTCAGAATCACAATGATTTAGTCCACTCGTGATGACCAAGGTGTCATTTTTGCTGATAGCCTCTAGACAGGTCATCTGAGGTCACTTGAGGCTACAAACAGTTTTTTGCCAATAACTCGCGATTGGAACGAGGTAGAACGCTGGGGATGGTCTCATTGTGTTTGTCTTGTTGAGACGCATCGACTGATATGCAACATGACCTTTTCCGGTCTGGTCATGACCTTGACCTGAGGTCAAATTTTCAAGTTTACTTTTCAAGGTCAAATTATAGTTCATTCGACGCGTCTCGGCGAGGGGAACACGATTCTGGCAATAGAAATGCCGTGGCTTTTTGTAGTCAAAAGTTATTGTCGAAAAACACTTTTCGTAAAAACAGCTATTTTTGGAGTTTTTGCCCTCTGGAGGCTAAACCGTTGACCTGAGGTCAATATTGATAATGACCTTTTCAAAAGAAGAGGTCAAAAGCTATCGTTTGCTGTTCCATGCGTTTTTCTAGCTACCATAGTTCCTGAGATAGCGGCATGTTTTCTGAAAAATATAATGACAATTGGCAAATTTTGACCTTTGATGACCTCTGGTGACCCCAATATTGCTCAAAGGTGAAAAATGACCGAAATACTTTCAAACGTACGCATTGAGAGCTATCGACTGCTTTTTACCGCGTCTTTCTATCCCTCTTAGTTTTTGAGTTAGAGGTGGGTGGTAACATATGCCCTCCCCCCCCCCCCCCCCACTAGGGCGAAGTTGGCTGAGACCGCCACTGGGGCGCGGGTTAAGCTTGTGTGTTTTGGCCACTTTGGCCCATACCCTATGGCAAAGCGGCCACCGGCGCTTCTAAGGCCCTGATGTGAGAAACAGAATAGTTACCTCGTGTACAACTAGAGTTTTTGATGGTGTCAAGATTTAAACGAGGATGGATCATGGAGATTTATTTTGCCATCTTCTCATCTGTAGGTAAATATGTAAAGAAAAGGCATTCATGGAAAACATTTAATGACATTTTTTTGGTAACTCATGTAACTGAAAAGTGGCCGAGATGAATGCACGACGATACATTTCAATATCAATAAAGTTTGTTGTCCAAGTTGAAGACACCGTAGAATTAGGAGCTGTTCACTCTGCCCAGTCCGCTTTGCCACGCTCCTACCATCCGAGACAAAAACAAAAACAAATGTAGCTCTGTTATTAGTGGGTCAGAACGCATTAAAATTGGCGGAGGACATGTACGATAGCCACTCAATGCTGGAGTGATAACAATTGAACAAATTCCCAAACGGTTATGGTATGGCACAAAATAACATTAAAAAAAGCGCATGAATATTGGGATGATAAGAAGAACATGGGAAAATGTGTTTTTACGTCTGTCACAAAAATGGCGACTGGTTGGAAACCCCGGTCTGGCTCATTCAAACGACCGCGAAGAGAACTATACTTGGTAACCATAAATTGGAGCTGACGCCAGTCGTGGAGGGCTGAAATGAAGGGTGGCCGTTTTGCCCTGGGTAGCCGCTTTGTCCCACTTTCCCCTACTTCAAGAAGCCAACCTTTTGTACTTCTTGTTCGTTTCTTTCGATTCGATGTCCACCGTCTCTACGGTGTCTGAAGTTGGATCTCTTCCTGAACTGGCTGATCTCCTGCCAGCCAGCCCTGAGGAGGCCGTGCAGGTGGAGCCATTGTCCGATGTCGCTTCGGGACACCGCGGCCGCCGCGCACCGTGCTGACAGACTCGCCGGATTCATCGGACTCGGAAGAGGACCAGCCTCGACCGTCCACAGTGGACCCCATCGCTATTCATGGGGACCAACCGGACCGGCCCGTTAGGTTCAGGGACCACTTCCACCGATTGCCGACCGCCGAGATCCAACAAAGGGCGGCCGACGCAGCCGTCATCCAAGCGCTGCCCGTCCGTCTAAGACCAGACAACCCTGCAGGACCCGTCACCAGCCGTCGCCCCGGAACCACCCGACGAGGAAGAGCCTAAGGACGACGACCAACAAGACGACCGATTTCCAACCCGGGCTGGAAACCGGCAGTTGGTCACCGCGCTGCGTCAGGCGAGCACCGAGGAGGGGCGCTTGCATTTCTGGTTGTTTTACCTGTGCAAATCGCTTTATCAGGGGTTAGAAAGAGGAAAAGAAAATCAGAAAAACTGGCGAGATGGTCAATGTGATGGTTACTTGCCGTTAGTATCAAGAGCCATTAATCTCAGTGATCTGGGTTTTGTACACATTCCTTGATTTAAGTATTCTTTTCTAGAACTTGAAGGTTAGTAGTGCTTTTAGCGTGATTCAAAGACAAAAATCATTCGTTGATTGATTTGTCATCGTAGCAATACTTCGCTTCGCTTTTTCGTTCTTTTTCACGTTCCCACTGACATGTCCTCACCCTTCGCCAGGCGTCTGACAAGTCGAGCGGGTCGTCCCCTCCAGCTCGCCCTGTCCGCATGCTGAGCTCTCCGGCCGAGCCGCCGGCTAAACCTGTATACCTGACCCGAGAGGTCACCCTGGAGGGCTACGAGCGGGACAGAAACCGGCGACTGGCCGGGCTGCTGCGGGCCTTCGATCGCGCAGGTGAGAACAAAATAATGGAACATTTTAGGGTGGCTGTGGCTGTCAAGTCTGTAACCGGGGAAATTCCTAGTGTGACGGTACCAGGTACGGATAAATCTGGTGTTTTCTATCGGTCTATTGTTGGTTGACCGTATTGGTTTGGGAGTGACATTGGATTACTATATATTTGAATGTGCTCATGTTTCGAGTAGGGAGTTCTGTTTAATCTTCATGTGCTCTACTGATCTCCAATCGATCGCCTCTCGTTTAGTTTAGGTAGTGTTACTTACGGATGCTTTTTCCCACTCACAGACGCCAAGAAGGAGCCGCCGACACCGACACCGGTACAGATGGCGAGCCCCGTGTCCACGGAGGCCTTGTCTCTCACCTCGACCACGCCCTCCTCCGTGACCACGCCCCCCGCCGCGGCCACGCCCACCACGGCGAGCACTGCCGGTCCGGCGGCGTCACCGGCCCCGACGACCGTGCTCAGCAGCGCTACCAGCTCTGTGCCGTCGCCGTCGGCTGGCGGAGGCCTCACTTCAGCCGCTGTGCACGTGTCAGCGGCCGCCCCGGCGCCGACAGCGGCCACGGCCGGCGGCTCCGGGGCCGTACCGTCGCTGCAGTTCGGATCTGGATCGACGGTCGTGTCCTCGGCGACTTCTGTAGCTCCAACTCCATCGGCGTCGTCGGGGACCGTACCGCCGGCGTACAGCGCTGCCGTCTCGGCCGGTACGGTGTCCGCAGCGGCGGCAAGCAGTGCGTCGAACGCGGCGGTGCCAGCGAGCTCCGCCGGCCCGACGTTCTCTTTTGGAGCGCCGAAACCTGTGGAATCCACGGGACTGAAGTTCGGAGCGCTTGGTGCCACGGTCAGCACGGCGTCTTCGACGGAGGCGAGCAGCAAGGCGGCGGCGCCGACTTTCAGTTTCGGGAGCAACTCGAGCGCTGCTCCGGCGTCCAGTACTCCTGCCACGGCGGCGACCGCTGCGCCGACCTTCACATTCGGAGCTGCCGCCACGAGCACTTCGTCTGCGCCCGCCGCTGCGCCATCAGCCACCTCTGCGGCCGCTGCTCCGACGTTCTCGTTTGGCGCCCCGGTCAGCGTGGCCTCCAGCCCCGCTGCTCCGTCCTTCTCGTTTGGAGCTCCGAGCTCAGCTGCGGGCGCCGCCACCGCTTCGACGGCGGCACCGACCTTCTCGTTCGGTAGCGCGTCCGGACAGGCCGCCGCGCCTGCTGCAGGGGCATCTGCCAGCAACGCCGCAGCCAAGACGACGTTTGGTGTCGCCACCACCACCTCCGCGCCTGCCCCGGCGTTCGGCGCCGCTGCCAGCACCGGTCAGTCGGGGACGTTTATGTTTGGTGCGGCGGCCACCACAGCTACTCCAGCCCCAGCGTTTGGTGCCACTACCACGACCGCACCGGCCTTCGGGGCGGTCACCAACGGAACTGCGATGTTTGGTGCTCCCTCGAGCTCGGCACCACCCGCATTTGGAGCCTCGACGAGCGCGACACCAGCGTTCGGCGCTGCCTCGAGCCAGCCTGCTGCCGCCGGCGGAGGGTTTAGCTTTGGGGCGGCCCCGTCGACTGCCGCGTCCTCTAATAGTGGTGACGTGAGTGCCAGCTTCACGTTCCGGGCGCCAACCTCGCAGCCGGCTGCCGCCGTTACAGCGTCGGCGACGTTCGGCGCGACGGCCTCGCCGTTCGCGGCAGCCACGTCAACCTCTACGTCAGCTACTTTCACATTCGGGGCTAAACCCTCCGCGCCGGCTGCCACCGCCGCTCCTACGCCCACCTTCGCCTTTGGTTCGGCGAATACAGCGTCGCCAGCGCCTGGCAAACCGACGTTTGCGTTCGGCGCGGCGGCTCCGGCGACCACCCAGCCTGCGTTCGGCAGCGGCGCCGCTGCCGCTGCTCCTGCCGCTCCGTCGGGGGTGTTTTCATTCGGAGCGACTTCCTCGGCGCCTGCCGCCGCGCCGCCGGCCTCTGGTGGGGTCTTTACGTTTGGCAAGGCCCCGGCTGCCACTGGGGGTGCGTTCGGCGTGGCGCCGGCCGCGACGGGAAGCACGTTTGGCGCGGCGCCGGCCGCTACTACGGGTGCGTTCGGAGCGGCGCCAGCTGCCACTGGAAGCACGTTCGGCTCCACACCAGCCGCTGGGGGTGCGTTCGGCAAGGCGCCGGCTGCGACTGGCGGTGCGTTCGCGTTCGGTAGTGGCTCGGCGCCTCCAGCCCCGGCGAGTGGAGGTGTCTTCACGTTCGGAGCTGGTTCGGCGGGCCAGCCGGCGGCGGCCAAACCGGTGGGGGTGGCGAGCCCCTTCGGCGCGGCACCGGCCGCTGCTGCGAGTCCGTTCGGCGCTGCCCCCGCGGCTGCTGCGAGTCCGTTCGGCGCCGCGCCGGCCGCTGCGAGTCCGTTCGGAACGCCTCAGCAGACGGCGACACCGCAGGCCGCCGCCAGTCCCTTCGGAGTGCAGTCACGTGAGTAAAGGCACCGCTGTGCAGGGTGCGTTAGATTATTCGGATCTCTTGTTATCGATGCTGTATCTAATTACTATGAAGTATGAAAGGTATAATCATTACAATCGACATTTAGAGCCGCATTAAACGACAAGAGGCGACTGTAACTTATCTGTGCCACACATAGCTTTAAAGGCATTTTATGCACGTCTTAGCTGTTACGATTTGAGCTTACCATCATACATGCATCCTACTTGTTTAACTTGCCAACTCTGACGATTGTTCGTTCGTGTCTCTGGCAGCGTTTGGAACCCCGTCGGCGGCTCCCGGCATGCCGGCGTTCGCCTCTCCGCCTGCCTTCAACATGGGTACGTAATGCTGCTCTAAGGATGGAAAATCGGGACGAAGAATCGCCCACTTTAGGCAAATAGTTTAGCCTTGCTGAATATTCGTATAGCGAGGTTTTATCAATGGTAATTTGTATATTGCTATATGTGTATTGTATAATATGTAAGTTATACGTGAAATGATGGTGTATGGTGTGCGATCTTGATGACATTTAGACTTTATTTTGTGTAGTTTGGTGGTTAACCCCGGATTCAGAGTCTCGGACGACGAAGATTCTATGTCGTCCGGCCAATACCGTTCAGGGTCGGCGTGAGCTGAGCTACGGATATCGGACGGGATTGGCCGGGCGACATAGAATGTTCTTCGTCCGAGGAGACTGTGAACATGCCCTAAGTCTAGAGGATGACGTTTAGCGCAACCACCTAAGAACTTCGAACACGTAATCTCCAGCTCTCGCTGCTACAGTTCGTTAACCGGCTGTCCTCCGTCCGCCGCAGGTGCAGCGGGGACCCCCCAGGCGGCGGGCTCGTTCAGTATCGGTACAGGCGACAACAGACAGCAGCGGCGGTTCGCGCGGGCCACCCGCCGGCGGCAGTAGGGCGGGACGTCACCGGGCATGATGAACTGGTGACGTCATAGTTACACAGTGATCCCGTAACGTTATGATTCTTCGGCAATTCTGTCACGTCATGGCTAAATGGTACTGCAACGCCAATTTCACGGTGATGAGTAAAAGTGCCATCACAGTGAAAGCCTGAGGACGGAAGGTGTTGAGAGCTGCGTCATGAGCCTTGCCATCTTGAACTGTCCAGGGCTCTATTCAGCATAATTGTCACGACTGGGGCTCCACGGTAATGGAGGAGCCATGTGTGATGATGGGTCCCGCCCAGCCACTGAATATTCCCCGCTGTGTACTTTGTATACGATTTCATTTAGCCTCGCGGTGAAGCAAACGTCAGTTTGAAGATGGTGATCGTTTTACTGGAGCGAAGTTGTTCGTGCTTGTACGTACAGGGAAGGGTAGGATGAAAGCAGGAATTTCATTGGCCGGGGTTGATTGACGTGCTGCCGTCGTTCTCTGGGAATAGCGTGATTGAGGCAGTGCGTGTACGGTACAGTTGTGGGGCAGAAGGAAGTCTTTTAGCACAACGCATACCCGTAGGAACTAAGGCTGAAGATAGGGCGATCTTTCAGAATACTGTTGTTGAGGTGGTCTAATGGCTGTTTTATTGCAAACATCCCCATCAGTTGCTGATATTTGCTGTTTCATCATAGTGAACTCGCGTTTTAAGCCGTGTCATCCTTGTGTCGTTACGATGTGAGGGAGGAAAACAAATACAATCATTGGTCCACCGAGCAAACCAGCCAGTCTTTCTGCATGGTCCCAGGCGCCCGAAACAGCCATGTTAGAAAACATCAGTCAAAGACAAAGTGATTCAGTTTTGCAAATGTCACACAAACGGTACTCAAACTCGCACCAATTATGCACACATGCGTAGTGCGCACGCATGATATACATGCATAGTACATACTACATAGTATGAAGCGCCATCCGATGTGTACGATGAATGAACAACGCTCAGCGTTGAAGCGTTAAAATTATCGATGATGTGACATGCGACTGACGTGTGCGCCTCAATACGGCGAATGCAACATGAATCGCCAGACGCCAAATGTCACGATCTAGTCCAATCACAGTCCTTCAAGACAGTGACACTGCTCCGTCGCTCGGACGGCGCATTAGTGCAGTCGATGTTGTACTAGGGACGATGAGAAGGCGGCCCCTTTTCTGAGTCAGGTCTTTTCGTCGAGTCCTGACTTTTCCCGCATGACGGGGATGGCGCCCGCCAGCCTACCGTTAGCCGGCGGACTAACTCAGGCCGACAAGAGCAAGGTACGGAGACACCATGGCATCAGGCCAACAGGTTACGGCACCAGGCACCAGGCCACCACACCAGTCACCAAGTCGCCACGCCAGGTCACCACACTAAACACCAAGCCACCACATCAGGCACAAAGCCGACACGCACGGCCAGTCCGTCTAGGACCGCACGCCTCAATTCCTGGCCGGTGGAGGTGACGCTGCCGGTTACACCACATTCCCGAGATGACTCCATCCTCTCCCAGGAGCGATCAGAGGAACTTCTGCGCGCCGGAGCTGAACATGTCGGCCGCACCGCGCGAGCGTTTGATGGCGGCCGCTCGCTGCGCGTCGTCGAAGCGGTTCGTTCCGAGGTCCCGGTCCCTGTCGAACTCCTGTCTCCGCTTGGGGGCTTCACCGGCCTCCACCGCCGCCTTCTGAGGAGTGAGAGGTGGAGGATGCCAGGAGTGTCAGGCCACTACCTGTCACGTCTGGTGGCAGCCAGGTGACAGGTCAGTTGACTTTGAAATCAGGTGTGTTCAGTAGACGAACGGCATTGACTAAATCGATGGCGTACAGCGTTTGGGTGATAAAATCCGTAGCTCATTGAGCTTTGAGGTGTGAGCCCTAAATATGTTAAATGAGAGAGTACAAATGAAAAGTTTTGGACGAAGTTGGAAACAAAAAAGGCAATCATATGCGAATATTGTCTCCTGGTAATCTAGCACGTAATTTCAGTCAATTAAAATTAGATAAAGCACCTTAGCTTTTTTGACGTTTTTCTGGTGCATGTCCAGCAGGGACTCGTTTCGTTTGGCGCCGAGGTCCTCAGCGACCTGCGCCATCCGCTCGTCCCGCCGCCTGGTGGCCAGTTCGACAAGCTCTCCGCCCTTCTTCGCAGCCTGAAAAAGAAAGATCAGTGGGGTCATGGATAACGGTGGAGTCACACAGCTGCTGCGACGAAACAGTGTACTGTTAGCGGGAGAGACGGTCCGAGAGAGAGGGTCACAAAACAGCAGATGTTTCTGGATAATCACCGTGAAATTTGATAATTGACAACATGGTTCTGTTTATAAGCAGGACTGGAACTAGAAGAAATGTGTCAGTGAATTCACAAACTTCATCAGTTATCTGCGCCATTTGACTTTTGAGACGACTGACTAGCTGCTGACAAGGGAACAGCTTCAACGCCTGGTCTTAAGACGACAGTTTTATGCATAACACCACCGATGTCATTACGCGTACTTGCTCGCAGCATCAGCCAGCCTCTCTCACTCACCTTTTCGGTCGGAGCGGGGCGCGACTGTCCCTTGGTAGAGGGTGTCTCCGTCCATCCGCTGGTGTCCCCTCGCTCCTGAGGGGTCGTCTTACGGAACTGACGCGGGCCCAGGCCGAACTCTCCGGCCCGGTCCGGCGGCAGCTCCAGCATCCACTCTTCGCGCACCAGCTCTGCCGGCCGGCCCTGGCGATAAAGAGAGGACGGAATACAACACAGACGTATGAGGCGAAACTGGCAGCATATTCACTGACATGACACCGATGCACCGACACAGCAGGAACACCATCCGTCGCATGATCACCACCTGCACTGGACAAATACCGTTACTTTCCGACCAACTCCACAGGTCGATTGAGTATCCCTACCCGATTACGATACCCGAGTGTTACCCGACTTCCCATCGCTAAACAATCCACATCATTACACGATCATTCCACCCACTCCATCGTCACCCTGACCAGTTATTCTCGTAACTCACCATCGCATCAAGCTTCTCCTTCATGCTGGTGGCCCTCCGTTCCACCTCAGCAGCCGCATACCGCCCGAGGTCGGCGCTCTCCGCCGGTGGCCGAGGACCGATCACGTCCTCATCCTCATCCTCCTCCCCGTCCTCCTGGGCAGGCAGTCCTCCCGGAGGAAGCGCCGGACCGCGGACAGCCGGTCCCGGCGCCGCGGGTCCGCGCACGGCTGGTCCCGACGGACGCTTCACGAAGCCGGGAGGCAGCGCCGGACCGTAGGCGTCGTCGTCACTGGAGCTGGCGTCATCAGCGGCGGCAGCAGAGCTGGAGCGGTTGGCCGAGGAGGGCGGCAGTGACGGTCCTATGGTCGGACCGATGGTTGATTTGGATTCTGAAGATGAGGATGGCTTATCTTTGCTGGTTGTCTGAGAAGGTTTTCTCATGGATGGAGGGAGGGCTGGGCCATAGGCATCATCATCTGAGGAATCATCTTGCTTCTTTTTCTCAGTGTTTTCCTTTGTACTGGTTTTGCGCATTGATGGAGGAAGTACTGGTCCATAGCAATCATCGTCTGAATCTGACATTGTTCAATGTTCTGAAATACAAAATATGAGCAATGTCAGATGTCATCAGCCCACAACAGCATGTGTTGCCAAATGCCAGGCACTCATAAATGAGGATGATCAAAGGAAAGCTTTTTAAGGTACCTCAACAGTCAATAACAAATTGTTTCAATTTGACTGAACATTATTTGTTGATCATTGCCTAAGTGAAAAAGAAAAATTCCTTAGTAGACTTCAGGTGCAGGAGCCAGAAAAGGTTGCACAGTGATGGCGGCTGATGAGGAGGGACATATCTTTGCAACAAATACTGCTTATTAGGTTCAGGTTCAGGTTCAGGTTATGGGCTAGGAGTAGACAATGTCTATTTGGTGCTCATATCATGGAATGCACTAATCAGAGGATGAGCTTTAGTGGTCGACTAGGGTAGCCCAATGTCGGTGCTTATTGGGGCATCTGGGTAAATAATATCCACTCATTATCTATTGCAACAGAATTTCTTTTAAAAAGATAAGCATAGACCCCCAAACATTCAGTGTCACAGATAGATAGGTATTCACAGCAATTGTTAACTTATTATTGTTATATGCACATTGCTCAACTCATGTCATGCTCAACCTTGCCTAAAATTCAGCACGCCACAAATAGATAATAAATTTATGGTGCCATTCAACGTTACTGTTAGTGGGCAGCACGTAAAAGTTCCACTGTTAATACCCAAATCCACGGTTAATATTGGTTTATATTGGTTTTACGGTTAATTATGTAAATAATTCGCAAAAGCCAAAAACTCACCAAACAATGGCAATGGTGCGCCAAATTCTGTCTATCCTGCGCCAATTGGCTGTATGCTGAATTTTGTTCTAGATACTTGCTGGTCCCGCTCATTTACTGTTGTCCTGCTCACGTTTAGAATTGTAAGCTGCTGATTCGTCATTTCGCCAAAGAGCAGTTTTTCATTAAATTATGAACAACAAATGTTATGAAAGCACAATCACGTGATTGCCGGTTGTTTACGTAAGGCGGCTGCTTCCTCCCTCACTATCGTTTTTCATTTTGTGCGACGATTTTCTTGAATTTGATCGCTGAAGGTGAGAATTATAGCTAGGAAACGGGCAATTTGAAGTACAAGCTGATCATAATAGAAGCTTGAATTTTCTCTCCATCATTTGTTGAATTCAATTTAGGTAGCAATCTGCTACTGCTATTCTGTGAAAAATTGAAATGAAGCAATAAGCAAATGAAATAACTAAATAAAGTTTGAAAGTTTGATGACCTGGTGCTGACTTCTTATTTCAATAAATACCACAAACATAAACCTTAAATATCATACTGATTTCAATAAATAACACAAACATAAACATTAAATATTGATACTGATACTTTGAAACAAGGTTCCGAAGTTGATGGATATCCAGTGACTCTGACTCTGACTTTGACTTCCAAGATGAATTCAAACTCAAATTCCAGACAGAACCATTGCATTGACTCTGACCAACCCTGACTGCTGTCTGCTACCCTAGCAGGCCTGCAAATTATGTGGGGTTTTTAGTGACTCCCGTCTCCAACTACAACTCTGCCTCTGGCTCTGACTTTCAAAATTGTTAGACTCCAACTCTGGCTTCCAAAATTGACTCTGACTATAACTCTGGTCAGATCTGTCAGTTCTGACTGACTCCAACTCTGACTCTGAAGCCCTGCTTCAAAGTTCATCACAGCCAGCTGTATCAGAATTTATAGATGATACAGCAGTAGCATCAATGCTAGCAGGTTGTAACATGAACAATAATCTTTCCAGGTTCTGTTTTGGTGCACATCATCACAGCAAATATCAGAATAACCTGCTGACCACTGGCCTGAGCGATGGACCTGCCCAATGCAGCATTTCACCCAGGGTTTGGCGGGGGCCAGCAGCAGGCTGCAGACTCGGCGGCCGCGGAAGGAGAGGTGGCATGGTACCTCTCTGGGGAGGTGTTCCGCTCTCTGGACCAGATCGTGGCGTCTGTGGACGACTGTTTGGAGTCGCTGCCGAGACCGGTCCGGTCCGACTGTCCGGCGCCGCAGGAGCGGTTCGTGATGCAGCAGTCAGCCGGCCAGGGCGTCGGCGCCGACACCGCCCGCTGCGTGCTCGTCATGGAGGGGCCCGCCCTGGTGCAGGCTGAGCTGCAGGTCAAGATCCACAAACACCCCAACACCATCCACAAGACGTCGATCCTGCCGGACGCGCCGTGGCTGCTGGTGCAGCTGCAGGACGCCGCCAACATGCTGGCCGAGGCGCGCCGCTGCGCCGACTCGGCCGGCCGACAGCGGACTCAGGTGGAGGCCCGCCGGCGGGAGGGCACTCTGGATGCCGGGTTCCTGCGCTGTCTGACGGCGCGGCTCTCCCACCGTATCGAGGAGCTGATGCTGAGACTCCGGCGCGGCCGTGATGCGCTCATCACACCGCGAAAACGCACCATCCAGGACCACCTGAGCAGCGAGAACATGAAGTCTCTGCGGCCGCCGCTGCCAGGTGATATCGCCATCAGCTTTTACGTGCAGGGTCACCGGCTGGTGCTGGCCGTGTACCACCTGGTGCCGCAGCGGGGCAGCCTGCACTTCGACATGTTCCTGGCCGAGTGTTGTCTCCCGCGACTCGAGGCCGTCCTCTCCGGCCTCACACGCACGTTCCAGATGTGCCAGGAGGTGAGGCAGAAGCTAGCGTGGGCGGCACGCAGTCAGCGGAGCGGCCGGCCCGCCCCGCCGCCCACACCCCTCACCAACGGAGTCTGACCACGCCCCTAGGATAGGGGCCGGCGGGATGCAGTGCCGAGAGCGGAACATGGCAGGGAAGTGGACCAGCTACAGGCCATATTTGCAGTAAGTAGAGCCAGACTTACATAAGTAGCGCTAGAACAACTGTACCATCAGATCTCTCAAAAGAGGCTATTTTTGTGGATGCTCTCGCACCTCTGGCTTCTATTGTCGTTGCCGGCTGTTGATAGTCCTGTCGGTCGGAGAAAGTAAATACGATACACCTCTAGCGCCATCTACGCATATCTGCTTCTCAACCTTCAAGCCTATGCATGTAGGTGGCGCTGGTGTAGCGCCGGTGCTCTGTAAAACGCACACAGCTCCACCAGCCTTCCATTCCGCTGATGCTGAGCACTGACGACACGACTAGCGGTGATCGTTTAGCAATCGGCTGTCGGTTTTCTTTTTGTCAGGTCCGCCATTGAGACGCTATCGGTGCACTTTTTTCACTGAATGTTCACTAATGCTAGATCGAATTTCATGTTGAACTGCAAGTCTGGAGAAAATCGAGCCCTGTACCAGCTACGTGAACACTTCTGTGCGAGCCCAGCGCTGTATTTTGTAGAGGAATTACTCTTTATTTGATTCCTTTTTGCCGAACCCATCTCATTATCTACTAAAAATTGATCTTTGCTGGGCCCGACATTTATAGTCCGACTCCGGTGTGTCGAAACCGAGTGTATAGATGTCGGTCCTGGTCTTGAATTTTTACTCATTACCTTACGCCCGACCTTTGAGCCTAATTGTCGTGAAAGTACCCAGCAACTTATTTGTTTGTAAAGTTCCTGCTATTTTTTGTTTTGTATCATGTGTTGGCTATGGCCACTAGATTTTGTGCCAATCAAACTGAGGATTACTACCAAGCGTGTGTTGCTAAACATATATTTGCTAATGAGATAAGTGTAATATGTGATTGACTGATAAGTCCGTCCAGCATTGCCTTAAGCGTTTTCATCTTGTATATGTAATTGTGCGCTCGTACACAGTTCATTATTATATGTACTCCGATGGTTAGTCAATAATTGTGGCAGGGATAGAAATCGGTAACACAAGAGGCTTTTTCATGCTGTGAAGAACAACTAAATATACACATATATTTATGTATGCATTTTGGGGCCATTATATTGCGGTTTTTGCTCACCGCTGCTATTCCAGATATGCATATGTGCCGCACGGTCTGCCGTTTCGGCGTATGCCGATGTTCTGACCAGTGATTTATTCAGTGACTTACTAAATACAGGGAGATTGGAACAGCACGTCTGTTTTGTGTCCTGGGATTCATACTAACGGTTGACCGGTGATGAAGACTACGTATTATTCGATATTATTCAATGTGGACACAGGGACGTCCTCACTTATCGGGCAAAAAAGTACGTACTTCGATGTTTGGTATCGATTTGGCAACAGCAACAGGAAAGCAACGTTAAATTATGCTTTTGATTTTAATCTTTAAACTGAGATGTTCCTTTTGGGTTTTCGCATTATCCACACAATAAGCAGAAGCATTTGTCTGACCTGTCAGTAAGACTGCCAACATATTGTCTGGTCTGACTCGTCACTGGTAAACCACAGCGCGGGCCGATGAGTGACGACGCTGTCACCGGCTGTCGATTGTGACAATGTGGGCACATACAGGACACTTCCGATAAGTTCCACGCACGCGGACTAGCTGGGTAAACAGTCGCAGGGAGGATGGAGGGTATAGGTATAGGGCCTTGGGATGGAGGAATGAGTGGCAGGACTCGATCAGTACGAACGGACACAAGTGGCGTCTCGCACGGAGTCTAGAGATGGGCCATGCTTTGCTTTCCCGCTCGTACTTCGGCTCAGCATAACCCGTGACATTGTACTGACTGACAAACGTTTTTAGAAATTGCATATCAAAAGAAAGGGTGAACGTTTGTCCGCGGCAAAGGCATAGTGAACTCGTAACACGAATCACGAATAGGTATCGAAGCTCGTCTGCAACATCATCCCGTCATTCACGGCTTCAAGTCTGTACAATTGTCAGTTTCCGCCGGTACGTTCACAACTAGCCGTCCCCAGCTGTCCCAAGTGCAGGGCCGCTGTGCTGATACCCCCCCCCCCCTACATCCCCCATCCGTCCGTCCCATCCCCACACCCCCCATCCGGTCAACTCAATTAGGCTCTGCGGGTTGCAACGGGAGCCGGCCGGCCGCCGGGTCGGTCGTGCAGCCCGCCGATAGCCGAGCCATGAGTAATCAATGGGGGGGGGGGGGACGGCGGTGGCGGCGTCTTTGAACTGGTAGGGGGGTCATGAGTCGTACCGGTCTCCCTCGGTCCCCCCCCCCCCCCCCAGCCGTGCTCCATGAATTGACACGGCGATGACGTGGCGCGGGGAGAGAGAGAGAGAGAGAGAGAGAGAGAGAGAGAGAGAGAGAGAGAGAGAGAGAGAGAGAGAGAGAGAGAGAGAGAGAGAGAGAGAGAGAGAGACAGAGAGAGAGAGACAGAGAGAGAGAGAGAGAGAGAGAGAGAGAGAGAGAGAGAGAGAGAGAGAGAGAGAGAGAGAGAGAGAGAGAGAGAGAGAGAGAGAGAGAGAGAGAGAGAGAGAGAGAGAGAGAGAGAGAGAGAGAGAGAGAGAGAGAGACCGGTTTGCCTGCTCAATGCGAGCCTCAGTTCGATTGATGACTGTAGTCACGGTTGCCGTTCGAACTTTGATGGCAACTGACGGATGCCGAATTTTCCGCTGCGATTCAGCCCGATATAACTACCCACGATACCTTCATTATGTCTACGATGTGATCACGTTAGCCTTCAGACTTCGGGGTCCGTCGGAGATCCAGTGTTTGTGTCCGCTCCGAACTGTTTGTCACTCTTTTTCATGGAAAGATGATAGGCGCCGTCCTGCTCCAATCCTCTACCGACTGGCTGGTGGTTCCCGCGCGGCTTGATCCCGTGCATAACTGCATGCCTGTGTGGATTTAAATCTTCGTATATTAATATGTAAATGTGATCAGCACAGCAATTGTTGCTTACTAGGGTTACCCGCGTGCTCCGCAACGCGAAGAAGGGTTGCTTTTGACCCATGGGTATTGGATTGGTCTGTGTTAATTTGGTTGGTATCCATTTCGTTCGATTGCTTTTTGACGGCCAAGCATTTCGTAATAAAACAAAAACAAAAACAAAAAATACATCGCATCGAGGTGCCCGTGTCGTATTATCATGCGATGATTCGAAAACTGGCATGAAGTCTTTTGAGGGCCATCAATGAATTTCGCTAAAAATGACAATGTAATGGTTTGGAACATTTACATTTTTAAGAATACTGTTGCTCATCATGCAAAAATGAAGAGTGAATATTGGACAGAATTGAATGCTCTATCCAATGGTACCATATTCATTTGCCAAAGGTATCAGGTTATGCAGCAAAACCCGTGTAATTAATAAAGTGGCACATCATTGACAAACACCATTTTATCCTGTGATTTGCACCACCTTGATTTGGATCAATCAGCTTTTCACAATTTTTATATGAGAGGCGGTACATTTTTCTTGCAAATAGGCGTTGTTTCAACTCGCTCCATTTAACGGTCACCTAAAAATAAAATTAATTCCAAAATCCGTCAAAAACCGCAATCTTTCCAATAAAAGTATCCTCACGGGTGCACGTGGCGCGTGCCATCCCCTGCACCGCACACCATTCAATAGCCCGTTCGATTCTCTACACGATGCTCTTTTCCCTGTACCGATCGGGCCCACGGTTACCGAGATATTGCACGGGGATCGGACCCGTGTCGGGCAAATTTAGCCATTTTCGCCCGATTTTGCAAGCCGATTTATACATGTAAAGTCTATGACGCGAATTTGCACTTTTTGAGCATACGCCACGCGCTCCCTACCAATCCGATCGAGCTGAGACCCCTCAAAGGCACGTCGCGCATCCTTGATCTATAAGTTGTGTAAATTTCAGCGCGCTAGGTGCAACGGTCTGGCCTGTAGTCCACGCAAAGCACGACCAAGTCGGGACCTCGGTAACGGACAGACGCACCCTCCTCAAATAGTAATATAGATGTATAGACCCATTAGACCCGGAGGAATTGTAATCGGGAAGCCAAGCCGCTACGTTCCAACTGGTTACCTTGTCCTTCTCAACTTCTTCAAAGGTTGTTGATTGCGAGGTCACCAAGTCAAGTGGGGGGAGGAGGACAGTCTGGCCATTTCCTGGCACGCCTTTGGTCGGAGTGTGTTGTATAGTGTATACTGTGTAGGTAGAAGGAACTGCTGACCTGCAATCATCACAGATACCGCCGCCCAAACAACTTGTCCTCATCGTCGATTGCATCAACCTCAAACTTCAGAGTACGGAGTAACCGCTGGGCGTTAGGGCCTGGTGGGAATTTAACAAGCAACCTGGATCACCCGTCTCAAACGACTAAATATTACAAGCCGATTTCGCTTCATGCGAACCGCATGATTTGCCGTCTCCCATCCAAACCAATTTCTGTCACTACGATGCGATATATTTCAGACCGCTCCCAACAAGTAAATATTTGAGCGCGGCATATGTATAACATTCAGCTATCAATCCATGTCTGTATACACGGGGCGTCCAGCGGCGCTGAGGCCACGAGTTCGCCTCTACCAACGTGGATACGCAGTCCTGCACTGGCTCACGGGCCGGGCGCATCACACGGCGGCCGGCCGGGCTGTACTATCACAGATCACGGTGTCCTGCGGCCACCCGCGGGGGCGTCCGGACACCAGGGGCGCCCGCGTACCTATACGCTAATCTTTGGCCAGCCTAGTGGGAAGAGTCAGCTCAGCGCGGTGCGTCGTCGAGCTGCTACTGGCTGATACACCTCCTGAATCAGATCTGACCCGACCGGCGAGGCGGTCGTCGCTGGCCTCGTCCGATCGGGGAGGGGGATGTGAAATTTACACGGCTACATCGAAACACTGGCAGATGCTACGGGAAAGAGCCCGGAAAGGGCGTCTCGGAGGTTTCAGATTCACAAGGGAATGAGTGATGCTTGCTAGGGATGAATACATGCATGGTAAGCCGCGCAACAGGGCGTGGTTTCTCCGACATCGACGAGGTGACATATTTACAAAAAGCGACATGTATCACATCATATAAATAATGGACGTGTAATGCGCCCATGATTGAGTTCAACACATGATAGCAGACTGACTGACTGTGACAAGAGGGCATATCTAACTGGCTTGGGGAACAAATAGAGAGCAGATGGAACACACGGAGTCTTGTGCGCGCGAACAATGCATATCATACGGGGAACACCAAATGGGAAACATCACTATAAACAAGTTCCCCTTCTCAACATCTCATCAAATACCGCATTGCTCCAAACCACATCGCCAAAGGCTGCGCAACCTTCGGCAAAATACGCATACAAATAAATCACATCACACTACACACACGCACATATAGACGAGATCAGTTGGCGTCGAGTGCCGGCACTACACAAAGTTGTCCACGTCAGCCACGGTAAGTCGCACGGGTTTGGGTGCCACCAGACCGGCCAGGTCTCTCCTTCCGACCATAGTGAGCGCGTGGACCAGTGAGTTGACAGTGGCGTCACTGCGCTTGGCCCAGTCTGTGAGCAGCAGCCTCGCCGGGTTTGTCCTGCGCTCAGCGGCCTGCTCCTGAATCTGACGCACGTGCTGCTTGGAGTAGCCTGTGGGCAGAGGGAGGGAATGGTGAGCGATCACCGGCGAGTGGTGAGCATTGACTGCAGATGACGGGTGAGGTGATATGAAAAGACAGGAGGATGGGATATTTGATGGTCGGGAATCTAGACACGTTGGTGATCAAAACAGCCGATGGTCAGGACGGGCAGGCTATTCCAAGATACCTATAAGAAGCGGTTATTCATCGAAGGCCAGACGAAGTGACAAACGGAATATGACGACATTCATACGACCTGATTTCGCCCTAGACGTTACGGCCACTGACTGCCACCCTGACTCACAAGCATTACTGACGTTCCGCCCTGTCTGACCCCGCTAACCCACTCCCCAGCCCCTCCCCCAGCTCTCTGAAGAACTTAGTGCCACCAGCCGGCGCCGTGCATTGTTGTGATTCAGGCGCGGTGCGCGGGGCTCTGCTGGCCCGCTGAGAATCCCGCTGGAACCCCATAAATCCATCAGTGACTGTCACCGTATGGCCCACCGGTCCCGGCAGTCACGGTCGCAGGTGATCGTGCCGGTAAAACTGAGTGCATCGCGGCGAGCTAGGCTCGCAGAGATAATGTCCCACACACATACAGGAGGCACTAAATTTTTAAAACTTCTGTGTGCTCGAGTGGAGAAGACTGCTGTCTTTTGTCGGTAGACGTAAAACACATCATGTATTTTGGATGACGGGATGAATTAAATGGGTGCCTTTGTTTCAGGGTTTGCCCGTCTCCAGTTTTGACTGCTGTGGGTCCCCGATGATGAACGCAGGTAGATGATTCACTGATATCGAAACCTGTTTGACCGCTCATCGAGACGACATGGGCAAACATGACGCATCCCAAACATACTGACCAAGAAAAGAAACCACTCTGCTGCCCTCCCCCTGCTATTCCTGTTGCATATATGCCGGCGTACTAATTAAATCTGTCTCTCTCAGTTTACGTAACGAGTACGTAAGTATTTTCAGAATACGTATGAACTGCGTAATTATCTACTCTCAAGTCTCTGTTTACGTACCGAGCACGGCCGCCAGCGCCGTCCAGTTGTTGGTAGGGTGGTTGCAGAGCTGGGTCTCGATCTCCCGTCGTTCGGTGACCGGCATCTCAGTGAGCCGCTTCTTCAGTGGCACTGGAACAAACAGACGACACAGGCTCGGTCACTGATTAGATCAAGGCCGAGTGATGGGCAGACGGCCGCAGTGGCCGCGAAATGGAGCCACGAGACCCGTTCGGCTTCCACGTCACGTCCCGGTTCGACGGAGGTCGGCGAGTGGGGGGTAAACCCGGCCTCATTTATAAAAATAAAACTGTCAGACTCGGGCAACGCAGTTGTGAGTGGTGCTTTTCCGGCGGCGGCGACGACAGAAACTGCTGGTAACTCGCCGACGCTCAATCAAAGAAGCGCACTTTATCAAGGCACATTGCACATCTGCACTGCACGCATACGCTGCACGCCTCGCCCAGCGCTCCCCACTGCGCGCAGAGAGACGAGCTCGCTACTGCAGTTACGCCGGCTTCATCAGTTGCATCATTCAGCCCCATCTCTAACCCATATCACAGAGAGCACAGGCTGCTCAATTGCTGACACTGCCGCTTCCAGCCGTACCCCGCAATGGGCGGCGACCCAGCGTCCTCCCCCCCCCCACCCCCACCCCCCCCCCCACTCCCTTCCGCCGGCCGGGCCCACAAAAAGCAGCGCTGGTCCATCAGTATTCGGCGTATGACGGCCGGCGAATGACAGACGCGGCATTCGCCAACGGCCGGCCGCTTTTTGAACTCGGTAAAATTTCAGTCATTCCTATTGTTGGAACGTTTTTGTGTGGGTAATTAAGAGTGGACTGCGAGGTCCGGTCCGTCGAATGGCCAGCTGAGAGTGGTCCGCTGAGAAGACTGCGGGTCTCAGTGACCCAGCGGCGGGTGAGAAATCAGAAAGGCTGGGTCGGACGGCGGGAGACCGAGACAGCGACATGCCTGCACGTCTTTCGTTCCCCTTTTGTCGGTGGAGCCAGAGAGGCAGCTCTTTGGAGTCCGAGGAACACCTGTCCCTCTGTCCGGTGACAGGGCGGGTGTCCTGTCCCCGTGACTGCGGGGTAACATCTGGCAGTTGACAGGGTGACAGGGTGGAATTGAGGTGGACTCTGTCAGGCCAGGGAGCCCGGCAGGTCTGGCAGACCGCACGGTGACATTCGAATAGGAAATCGGAGCAGAGAAGACCGCCGCGACACATTTTGCGAGTTGAGCTGGACAGATGACCACTGTCTGTCGGTCTGCTCTACAGTGAAACTTCTAATGAATCCCGAGTCCCCATATCCTCGCTAGCCTCATGCACTTCAGATCTAACTAACCGAGCACTGCTATCAATTTAGGCAACACGCCCGTCTTAATCTATGGCTTGTTCGTGTTAATTTCTCCCCATCCCGCTCCTGGCGCATCCACGGCCGCCCTGCCCGTCCAGCGCCGGGAGCCGTCGCTTTCCGTCAGACCCGCTCGCTGGCCAGCCGCCGCTCATGATCTCAACATCAAAAACGGTGATTAGACATGACTGGTAACGCCGCTGGCGGCGGCGGCGGCGGCGGCCCGCTCATCAGAGCGGCCATTACCCGCGGCCGTGCATCTTGCCGCTCGGCAATTACCCGCTGGGGAATTTCGGCCGGCCGGTGCTGCAGCGGGGGGGGGGAGGAGGGACGGTGGAGGTGGATGTGGAGGAACGGCGCGGTGGTCTTGGAGCATTGTTCGCAGGGCGGCCGCCATCTCACGTCTGCCGCCGACCGCCCGGTACCTTTGTTCATCTTTATAGGCGGCGCGGCGCCCAGCACCACCAACCTGGCGCGGCGGCATGAAATCGCGGCGAGCAGCGGCGCACCGGCCAGCCGGCGCGGTCATGACGCTAATTTAAAACGCTATTAACCGCGGGCTTTGACGCCGCGCGCGAGAGAAAAACGGCCCTGCCCCGTAATTTCATAATTACGGCCGGCAGACGGACGGCCGGCAGTCAGGCGAGCTGGGGCCGGCGGCGGCCCCATTCAGAGGTCACGGGTCACCGGAGGTCATCTGGCGCTGACCGCCGCCCAGGTCACGGGTCACGCCCGTCACGAGAGCGCCAGGTCACGGGTCGGGTGGCTCACGGAGCCGGTCGGCCGGCCGGACCGCAGACGGTCGTCATGCGGCGTTTGTGGCGCGGCGGTGCGGTCGCGGCGAGCGCGGCGCAGGCCGGACGTTGCGGTCGCCGTGGGACCCTGCGGAGGTTCTGAGACGCCGCTCGGACACGACGGGAGGGGCGGTTACAGGTCCGAATGGTTCCGAACAGGTCAGCCGGAACTGCCCGGTTCGGGCAGATAAGTGCTGCATTCCAGTCCGCCGCCATGGTTGTCAAATAAAATCCAACACACTCGGCATGACGTCTAAGGAATGGTTCTAGGGAACTTTGCGATAAGCTAGCTAAGAAGATACGAAGGACAATACAAGGGTGCTCTAGACCGACGTTTCGTCTCTGTTCGGTGCCCTGCATGAAGTCAGGACACTGTGCAGTTCTGTCTGCGCCGTTTTGTAGGTATGTCCCGACGTAGCGTCGCCGTCTCTGTCCGGTACATACAGTACACCGTCTCTGTCTTTGCCCCTTCGGACCGTTTTTCGGCAGGTGCACCGTATCTACGTCACAGTCCGTTGAGTTGTCTCTACGTCTACTTCGCTGTGCCGTCGCTGTCGGATTCAGTGTGCTCACTGCTGAGCCGTCTTTGTCTCAATCCTCTGTGCCACCCCTGTCTGTCTCAATCCTCTGTGGCCTGTGCCGTCTATCTCAGCCTTCTGTGCCACCTCTATCTCAGTCCTCTGTGCCGTCTATCTCAGCCCTCTGTGCCGTCTATCTCAGCCCTCTGTGCCGCCTCTGTCTCAGTCCTCTGTGTCGGCCGCGTCGCGCCCGGCGGGCCCGGCCCAGCCGCTCCGACGGTCGTCAGACTCCCGATTTAGCTCTGCCAGGCCATCACGGCAGTCGTGCGTAGCCCACGACTTGCCGAGCTGGGGGACGGTCGCCGGCCCGGCGGCGACTTCAGAGGACACGGCGACAGTGACAGACCGGCCTCCCAAGCTGTGCCGAGCGGCCGCTGGCAGGCCCCGCCGGCCTGGTCACGGAACGCCGACCCCCCCCCCCCCCCCCCGGGCAGTTCACACACCGTGGCTGGGGCACATCAACTCGCAGATCAAAGGAGGGAAATTTACCGTCCGGATCGGTAGCCGGCGGGCAGAGCGACTGGGGAGAGCAGAGCGGCTCACCGCTGCCAGATGATGAATTTGTGCCCCGCAGAGACTCGGGCCAAGTTGGAGGCGATGTTTGCGTTGAAGTGCAGAGATCACTCTCTGCAGATGGATACGCGTCTGTTTCTTTCACAACAAGAACGAGCTAAATCCATTAAAAGCCGTATCCATTCGCTTTTTGTCGCCACCTTTTTGAAAATGGAACTGCGTCCGGCCAGAGCACTTTGATCCACAATTTCCCGACGTCGTAAACGAGCCGAAGTCACCGGACCCCGGTCGAAATCGGCCCAGTCGGCGCCGTCCGACCACCAAGGCTGTTTCCCGAAGCCGACGTTCGCCTCCAACCGATCCAGCCGAGCAACTTTCCACAATACCACTGAGCGCAAACATCGAAAAACTTCAGCCGAGCCAGCCAAGTTTCACGACCAAATCCCCATCGGCGCTCCGTCTTGACTGGATGACGAATTGCGGCTTAGCTTTGTGCCGCTCGAGCTGCATGATCTCACGGCGCTCGATCTTTCTGTCGATGAAGGACCGATCCTGAGCTGAGAGGGGATAATATTGACGTCGCTGTGAACCCGTTAGTAATGCGCCGCGCCTGACCACGGGTAAGCACTGTCCGCAGGGAGGGCGCGGTGCCGATCCAAGCGGTGGCCATTTGTTGTCAGCCCGTCACCATTGATCAGCGTTGCACCCAGCGCGGCGGGGGGCGATCGGTGAGGTAAGATCGGCCTGCATTGATGTCGGGAGCCTGTCAGCAGAGCCTACCCGAGGTTCGAGTGATGGAGAGAGATATGAAAGAGAAGCCTGCGCGGTTCTGTTGATGTTTATGTTTGTTCTACCGTCGTAGGATGGGCCGGCTCGACTTCCTCGCCTCTCTCTCTCTTTTCATGACGATAGATGCCTCGCGAACGAAAATCAAATCAGCCTGATCATCATCAGCGATCATTCGATCGTTTGCAGCACCTCTTTCGCCCAGGGGCAAGAGGTGTGCCAATAGGCAGCATCCCGCCCGCCGCTGCCGTCGCTAGAGCGTCACTGACGACGGGCTAGACGGCGGCGGCGGCGGCGGCGGCGGCGACCAGAAGCCGGTTCGACCGCTCGGCAGCCACGAACTGTGCGCTCAGCGGCCGTCTGTCGATTGATTTACGACAAAACCGGACTCTCATAATATTTTGATTTACGACTCCCAGAATTTGACCGCAAAAACGGCGCGCTGTCTGATTAAAACAAAGCGGCCGCCGCTGTGGAACGTCAGGTGTGCGTGGGCCGGCCTCGGGCCGCGTGCCGCACGCCGGTCGTTGATAGCCGGACCGGCTGCAGCCCCCTCCCTCCCCCCGGTCGTCACTGGGGACCTATCGCCGTCTGTATCACCGGTAGCAGGTGATCTCCTCACAGGCCGGCCGTCACGAGGGTCGTTGGCGCGGCGCCGGACCGTTTTAGCTCGCCCGATCTCTGGTCACCCCCCCCCCCCGCCCTCCCCGGCCACCCGCGACGATTAACGACGAGCGGCGCGGGCGTTTGTTTTCGCGCCGGCTCGTAATCGGCCCGTTCACAGCTGACATGGCCACTGTAGCGACGGAGCCCTCGCGCACCGACCCCACGCGGCGGGCGGAGCGGCGCGAGTCGGCGCCCCGCTGCCGTGAGACTGATGGTCTCAACGCACTGACACCGCACGGGAAATATAGGTACCTTCTATTCGACATTGGCATTGACACTGAAAACACGCCCAACTCCGAGCATGAACGCCGTGCGTGGCACATCATTCAACCTGTGAACTATCAGCACGTTTCAATAGCCAAGCCCAATCGTAATCATGACCTCAACCGCACTATGATTGTGAGTGGATCGGCGGCCGCGGCGGCACATTGACCGATCGTGACCCCCGCCGTGATTTTCTCTTCGATCGTGACCGTTCGTTCACCGGTTCGGGCCATCCCGCGCGATGACCTCAGCCGTGTCAGATTGAGGCAGGATAACTGAGTGGCTGCGCTAGCTTTCCTCAATCGGAAGCCGAAACAGCCTCGATTTACGACCACTTTTCACGGGGGCGCGACTGGCCGGTAGGACGGTCAATAAACCGCCCTCGTTACGTCATCCCGTCTCAGCGCTGACGGGCGCTGACGGACGCTGACGGGAGCTGACGGGAGCTGAGCGCGGGGCAGCTGAGGACGGTGCTCACCTGGGAAGAGCGGCTCGATCTGCGGACAGCCGGCAGAGGAGTCGGTGGCGCTGGCCGGACGGGCGACCACCACTGCCGACGGCGCCGCTGCCGGACTGGCCTTCTGAGGAGCGGCACGCAGCTTCCAGTGACGCACGGCGACGTACAGAAGCAGCACTGCAAAGGGAAAGAAAGAAAAGTTATTAGGAAGAGGGCTGAACAAGGACGATCGACATCAGAGGGAGGCGGGCACATGTAATTACTCACTGCACAGAAACGCGCGCGGACCGCAACAACATCGGGTCAGAAAAAAACATCAAACACAAAAACAAACCCGAGTGAAACACAAAAGCACCAGATGAAAAGCGTTTCGATTTTTCACTTCTTCATCAATACAGCTCTCTCGTAATCCATCGCAGGAAGCACTCGACGCACTTCATCCTCAGACAACAAAACGTGAACAATCGATATCGATTTCCAGCCAAACACCAGACAAACCGGCATCCGACACGATAAAAACGTTCGACAGACACGGCAAACAAACCGCCGCTGACAGCCGACTACTGAGCGGTCGGCCGAGCGGGCTCGACCGGCTCGGGGCGGACGGCGGCGACCGAGTGCTGAGCGCCCGAACCAGTCCCGGCGCCGACAGTCCAGGAGCTGGCGCAGAGCAGCTCGTGGGAACGGCACTCGGTCGGCCGCGGCGCGCGGATGCCGCCGGGTCAGTCCGCCGGGACGTCACGGAGTCCGTCACGCCGCCGAGATGGCGTCACGGCCGTCAGGCGAGCCGCGCGGCGCGCCGGCTCGGAGCCGCGCGGGGCATCCCGTCACGGCCGGCAGAACTGGTTCTGCGGAGGCCGGCGATCCTCCGTGCCGGCCGCAGACCACCGCTGTGGTCGCTGTAATTTGCTGCACAACCGGCAAACTTCACCGCAATGCGCCTCACAACCGGGAACCCGTCTCGCGGATCGACTTCAAAGCTGCTCGCCGACAGCGAGCCAACTAGAGGTGGCAAAAGATGAAAATTTTGGGAACCAGACTCGAACCAGACCCGGCTGGACATTACTGGAACCAGTCGGACCCGGTCTTAGTTGGAATCGGAACCAGTTGGACCCGTTCCCCAAAAGTCAATTAATACAAACTACTTGTAGGTATCATTAGTTGCGCCTATTTTCCACTGGGAATACTCATGAGCTACTGCGTGCAAAGAAACATTCACTTCATTCACTTTATATTTTGCAATAATGTGTAGTGTGCACGATGTATAGTTTATGGTAGGACCCGGTTGGACCCGTCAGAAAATTTCCAGGAACCGGTCTGGACCCATATGGGTCCAGACTGGTTCTTTGGACCGGGTCCTCGGGTCCACATTTTGCCACCTCTAGAGCCAACCCGCCCCCGCAGAGCACCGCCAATCAGCAGACTCGGCCCGGCGACTACCCAAGTACCCACTCCCCGGCCCACCGACATCTCACCCTGCACGCAAGACACTGAGCGGTCGACACCACTCCACACCCGACCGGTCCTCAGTGGTGTCACTACCTCTCACGCTCCCCATTCATTCGGGCCACAGTCGAACGGATTAGCGACGTTATCTCCGGTCGGCGGCGACCGCCAGCCGTGCCGACAGACTTTTCCATGTCGGACACCGCCGCGACAGCGCCGCCGCCGCTCGGCCTGTCACGGAACCGGCCCGCCGCCGCCGCCGCCGCCGCAGGAGTCGGCGGGTACAGCGCGCAGGTACCGGGGGCGGGACGGCGGCGCCGGAGTCTTTTTGTGCGCCGCGCGCGAGCTCGTGTGATGTACGACGCCAAATTACAGGGCCGCGCGCGAGCGCCGGTGGGCGGCAGCGGCGGCGATGGCGGCGCAGGGGTGACGACCGACATTCCTACGGCGGCCCTGACCGCCAATCTGAGCGGCCGTAATGCCCGGGTGGCGGCCGGCTAATATTTACATCTGTTCCGCCGCGTCTAATCGCCGTCAGGGGAGGGTCGGCCGCGCCTCCAGTCGGCTCACCGCCGGCAGCACCGGGACGGCTGCTGCAGCGGACACCGCTCGAGGGCGTTTCCGTCCCCACTGGAGCCTGCAGCGCTCCAGGCTGGACGATGGAACAAGTTAGCACGTGTCGGTCTGGTACTGTGATGGCTCGGAAGTGGAGCAAACCCTGAGCGGTGGCTGCCAGAGGCCTCTCCCAGTATCGGACTGCCATTCCGCTGCGGACGAGCCGCTCGCCGAACTTTACTGGCTCGACGCCCGCCATGCTCCACTCTCCCGACTCGCCCAGCCTCGCCCGCCCGCCGCTCTCGCCGGGCGGGCCGTCCGCGCTCCACGGCCCCATATCAATATACGGCGGCTCGAGCCGCTCCGCACGAGCCGTCGCTGAAAGGGTTCTACACGACCTACACGGCCGCTCCGCCCGCTACACTATCTCCTCGGGCGCTGACGGCATCAGCGGCTTGTGGGTGACGGCAGGCGGCGGATGACGGACGGAACACCAGCCTGTGCGTGCGGAGTTGGAGGTCTAGTGGGCGGGAGCGCGGCACGCCGCAAGAACAAGGGATCCTGTGGGCCGGATGTTGTTGGAAGGTTCGAGCGCCGATTACGGGCGGGTCTCCGCGCGGCCGCCGCCGCCGCCGCCGCCGCGCCGGTCTGCTGTGGTATTACACGGGAAGGGTGGCGATTACACAGCCGAGGAATTACAGACCCGCAAGGTGATCCGTATCGCTCGACAGACAGGCGAGCGGGGGGCGGCGGCGAGCGAGCGGGCGGACGGCGAGCGGCGGGCGGGGAGGGAGCGGGGGTATCACGCACGGGATCGCTCACAAAGAGACTGGGCCGGAATTATAGACCGAAGGGTGTCATTCAGGCGCTCGCGGACCGGTGAAACTGACAACGCACACGATGATGGAATGGAAAATAAGAGCGGGTTGGCCGGCCGGTCGGATACACAATGACACCCACGCGGCTCATGTGTATCGCTGTATGACACAACGGCACTGAGTGGTCTTCAAAGAGCCGCTGGGACGATGACGATGCTCCGGTATCCAGGTGTGGCCTTGGCGGGGCGACATGATTGGTGGGTCTTCCACCCCGCTCAACTGCAGAGCCGGGGAGAAAGAGAGAGGATGGGAGGCCACCCGATAGCCCTCTAATGACTGGCGGAATGCGGCGCATACTCTGCATGAAATTAATCTCCGTTTATGCAACGCGCCGTCTTAATTGGAACGCGGGCAGGCTATTTAGCCGGACCGGATCTGGCGGCGTGGTTGGGACACCCTGACCGGCCCAAGTGCCGGTCGGGAGGCCGCACAACAAAACAGGACGGCCTGCGCTCTGAGACGTCACCGCTGACTGATTCGCCGAGGCGGAAAACGCGCACACCTTCGCCGGAGGTGTAGCACCGCAGGAGCCGTAATTGAGGGAGAGCTTTTTGCCACATGGAGAATGGAAGCACGGCAGGCGATCACTGGGCGAGAGAATGGAAGCGCCAAGGGCGAGTGGTAGAGCGACCTGCGGACCGGCGCGGCGTAGACACGAAAAACCGACACTTTCGGATGTCAGACATGCCACGAGCGCGCGACAGAGAGCTACAGTGAAGAAATCGATACCTAAATACCGGATGAGCTTTATTCACGCGGTGTAACATAGACGGCATTTTAAGTAACATTAACCTGTGACCACTGACTCGTCTCATACGGTTTGCATCTATATTGTTTCGTCCCAGTCACTCTAGTGAGTCGTGACGTTCTTTAGCGAACGTTCCACAATCCTGTCTCATTCCTTCTAAAACGTAAAACTTCTATCACATTCCCATAAATCCCACTAGCCGGCCAACCACATCCACAGCACCGCTTTCGAACATCCTCCATTCTTTCTTCTCGGACCGTCGTCACACCTGGCCCCACCGGACACGGAGACTGCAGTGCCAAACGGCCGGCACAAGGGCCTAACACCAGCCCAGACCGACCGACCGACTAGGGCGGCGGCCGAGGGCGGCAGGTGCCGGTGCAGGGCCGTTCCGTCACACCCCCTCGGGCCGTGCAGGGCCGTTCCGTCACACCCCCTACGGCCGATGGCGGCGGCCCCATTACCGTTTTGTCGGCAAGCGTGCAATTTGGCTCGGTGGCCAGCCGTGCACTGAGGAACAATGGAGCGAGCCGGCGGCTGCGGCCGACGCGACACGGTTCATAACCGGCAGAGCCGAGAGGAGAGGTCACAGGAGAGGAGAGGGAGAGAGGGAGGAGGGGACGCAGAGGACCAGGGGTCGAAAAGAGAGAGAGAGAGAGAGAGAGAGAGAGAGAGAGAGAGAGAGAGAGAGAGAGAGAGAGAGAGAGAGAGAGAGAGAGAGAGAGAGAGAGAGAGAGAGAGAGAGAGAGAGAGAGGATGGAGAGCAGTAGAGGAAGGAAAAGGCGAGAAGTTTTTATCTCCTATAGGAGAGAAAAGAACAGAGAAAGAAGGGAGAGGAAACAAAGCAGTTGCCTGGAGTCGAGGGGGGGATAGGGGTCACTGGGAATAAGTCAGAGCACAGAACCATTGAGAGGAGACGGCGTGCAGAGCGTAGCGGCGGCGGTTGGCGGCGGTGAACGGGCCCCAGTCATTACCGTTTATGCACGGCGGCGGCTGCTGGAGGCCACTGATTTGAGTCGGCCGTAAACGGTCGGAATGACAGCCGTTCAAAGGACAGAGTCCAAACCTGGGCACGATACGGGGAATTCCAGACAGGACAGCCGCAGGGAATAGCTTGCAGTCAGACGGCTTGAGAGATGGAGCCGCGACAATGGTCTCCGTTTTTCAACGAGGAAGACTGTTGCCATGCATTTCTGTCGCCGCCGCTGCGCCGACCCTACATTGGGTATCCGTCTGTACGGACAGACGATCCCCACGCAGCCGGTGGCGAAGTTTCTTGGTATGACGTTTGACGGACGTTTGACGTATAAAGAACATTTTAGAACGCTTCGGGAACGATGTTTTAAATCCCTGAACGTTTTAAAGTGTGTTGCCCGCACATCATACGGTGCGGATCGCAAAACTCTGCTCCTCTTGTACCGGTCGATCATCCGATCGAAGCTGGACTACGCGTGTTTTGTTTATGATTCTGCAAGTGAGTCCAGCAAGAAGTCCCTGGACGCAGTACATCACGCTGCGCTCCGCGTTGCCACCGGGGCTTTCCGCACTTCTCCAAAGAGTAGTCTTCTGGCTGAAACGAATGAGCCACCTCTAGCTCTTCGTCGCCAGATGCTGGGGATGCGTTACACTTTGAAACTTCGCCAATACCCAACGCATCCGACGTACCCGTACGTCTTTTCACGTCACGCTACTCGATCTGACGGGAGGGTACGACCGTCGTTTGGAGAACGCATGGGAGGTCTTTTTTCAGCTGCTAACATATCCTTGCGTGGCGTTCGGCGTACCTGGGACACGCCCCCTCCACCCTGGAAAAACGCCAATCCGCAAGTGGACCTCTCACTATCGACTGTTAAGAAGGACAACTTGTTGCCTGCTGAGGCGCGAGCCAGAGCCTTAGAGCACATTGCCGTTTATGATGGTTTTATCACGGTTTATACAGACGGCTCGAAGACAACCGAGGGAGCGGGCTGCTCTTTTGTCGCTGGTCGTGACACCCGCTCGTTTTCTCTGCCACCTTCCGCCTCGGTGTTTTCTTCAGAGCTAGTCGCTATAGAGAAGGCTTTGTGTTTCATCGAGGTTTCTGGCAGTCCCTTTTACTTGATTTTATCTGATTCTCTTAGCAGCTTATTGGCCTTACGTACTTTTAACTCAGTTGACCCCATCGTGCGGGACATTTTAACTCGGCTTACGTCGGTGGAGCAATCTGGAAAATCAGTCCGTTTCTGCTGGATTCCCAGTCACGTCGGCATTGAAGGCAATGAGCTTGCTGATGCTGCTGCCAGACGCGCCGCAGCAGCACCCTGCACTCGGCGCTTGCCTCTGCCTGCCCGGGATTTTTATCCGCTGGTGCGACCCTTCATGCTTTCAGAGTGGCAGGCAGAGTGGGATTTGTGTGTAAGGAACAAGCTGAGAGAGTTGAAACCAACTCTAGAGCCTTGGCAGTCTTGCATGCAAGGCAATCGTTTCCATGAAGTGGTCCTCTGCAGACTCCGTATTGGTCACACATACGCGACGCACAGCTATCTCCTTTCAGGAGGTGAGCAGCCTTTGTGCAACAGGTGTTCCGTGCCTCTAACCGTCGCTCACGTTCTTTTATCTTGCCCACTCTTTGAACGGAACCGGACACGCTACCTGGGCTGTATTGCTCCTGGTACCACTATCCGCCACTTACTGGGTGACGAGTCACCCTGGGTTTTATCCGGCAATATTTTTTCCTTTATCCGTTCGGTCAACTTCCAGGTGATTTACTCAACCTGACCCAATTCCTCTCTAGTCTACTTGTCTAGTCAGTTGACTGTTACGACGCTCTTGCGTTGTTCTATCTTACCTTGTCTTTTTATCAAGTCTTTTACTTTCTAGCCTTGGTATATAAGGTCTCTTGTTTTGAAACACTTGTTTTATTAGTGTGACGTTATGGGCGCAAAATGACCTTCGCAGTCGGCGCGCCCTAAAGCCCCAATAAACAAACAAACAAGCCGCAGGGAATAGGCGAGTCTGATCGGTCTTATTTGAGCAGACAGAAGTGAGACAAACCCAGGGCATGCACGACCTCACTGTCAAACAGAAAACCTCAGATTAACCATCCTCAGAAGACGACGGGGAACATGTTTAAATTTGACGACAAAAATGGAAACAGAATAAAAAGAACACGACAGCATCAGACACGACGGCGCCGGCAGGCCCAACCGGACACGGCGTCACGATAAGTGCTCGGCCAGCTGAATATGCCATCGGCACCCACCATCAGTGACATGGGCCTTACATTGTGACCGACAACCGCAGCCGGCTGCAGCTGGCCGCCGTCGGTCCATTAACTCAGCTGCAGAATGGTGTTTCTGAGCGGGAAACACGAGATCGGACCCTGCACGGCAGACACTCGGCAACACTTAGAGCACACTCGGCCCGCAGCAGACAGTTCTCATAAAGGACACTCAGCCCGCTGCGGACAGTCCTTAAAGGGGCCACTCGGCACGCTGCGGACAGCCCCTAGAGAGGACACTTTGGACAGTGGACACTTTGTCCGCTGCAGGCGCAGAATTAAATGGTTACTGGTGATTACGGCACTACGGTCGAGCTCACCGCTGAGGATGGTTCAGCCTTTCCGTCTGAATCAGCTTTCCGTCTGCATCACTCGTAGATAATCTCAATCCAATCTCAGACAAGTAAGACCCATGAAACCCGTTTCGGTAGTCGTTTCTGACCCCTCACCAGCCGTTTCTAATCACTCATCAGCCATCTCAATCCCATCTTAGATATCTTAATCCCTGGAAACCGTCTCAACAGCCTTTTCAGACCCTTCGGCAGCCGTTCGACCACTCATCAGCCGTATCGCATCTCTCAGTAGCCGTCTCCAACCTCTGAGCAGCCGTTTCAGACGTCTCAGACCCTGTTCAGCGGCCGTCTCGGTTACTGAGAGCCCGTGCCTGCGCCGGGGGCAGACCATGAGGCAGCAGTCGCCGCGCCGCCGCCGCCGCCGCCACCGTCATCGTCCAGTCATCGAGCCGGGAGGGGGAGGAGAGGGAGGCCCCGCCCCGCCGACGGGTGGTGGAGCAGGGTAGGGAGACCGGAGAAGGTAGAGAAGAGAAGCCAGGTAAAGGGGAACAGTAGTGATGATTCATGTTTAACAAGCCAGAGCAACAACATCAGATTGGCTATAGTGGGAGAGACTAGCAACAAAACGATGGATTACGAGCGTACCCGATGGGACAAAGGGAAACGACTGATGTGAGTAAGCGAGCACCGATTATTCGAGTGGCATGGTTGCCGCTGATATTAGCGAGGGATTCCAAGTCACGTCTGGCGCGGTTACCGGAATGTGCATCGGATCATGCCGAGAACGGCACGAATCACGACAAGTTCTGAACACGAACCAAGAGCCGAGGAACACTGCAAAGACCGCCTCCACACACGTTTCGTTGTTTAGCTATTCCTGATTGGCCTCCTTCACACCGCTGTCACCTCTGCCGAGTGAACTATGGACTGACGGCTGTATGACCGACCGGGGTACCCCAGGGGTCCGTCACCTGACCGCTGACCGCTCCCTCAGGAACAGACAGAGGATGGACAGCAGGCGGGCAGACCATCCTGTGATTCAATGAACCCGCCACTAATAGAACCAGTCGGGCGCATTGTGGGCGCACCATTACACCGCACTTACAGGCCGCCTTCCCGCCAACATGAATAAACCTAATATCCACTTGGGCGCAGCCGCTGGCGGCCACAAAGCCCCAGCGTCGCCGGCGGTGTTAATTCAGCACCCCGGACGCATATCAAACAGCCGCGCTCGGCCCGGCCGGCCCGGCGAGCGGCTCTCACGAGCAGTCGGCGCGGCGCGCGGTCCGCTCAAAACGCCGCTACAACACGCCGAGCGGCACTTGCATTTGCATCCGGGCTGCATGCATCACGGCCGTAATGTATTCATAATGATAATCATGGAAATGAGAACATCAGAGCTGCAATGCCCCTCGTCACGGCCAGGCCGGCGGCCGGGCAGCACTGACAAATTATAGGCGGACAGACGGCTCCGACAAATTAGACAGACGGACAAATGGCGCAACAAACTGGACTAGGCACACCGCACTTATTAACTGCGGCACAGCGCAGTCCGCGGGCCGGTACTCATGGCAGGCACAATCGAGCGGGCCGGTACTCATGGTATACGACCGTTTGCTGGACTGTCGGCAGGTAGGTAGTGCATGGACACATAGACCGACAGAAGAGAGACGCTCAAGACGATCCTACAGGCATCGACGATTAGAAGATCGGGATAAACGAGTATGAAGGAAGAACAGTCTGACAAGCAGCCAGGTGCATATGGTTTTACAAGCTAACGGCCAATGGACCAATGAGGCGAGCGATAGACAGCAAGTGCCGCCACTGTTATCCACATCGCCAACGCACGAACTATCCCGTCCCGTTGACCGTCCCACGTGGGCACTCACCGACGATGACGGTGCCCAGGATGCCGCAGTAGATGGGGATGTCGGAGGAGGCGTGCTCGGCCGGCCACGGGTCAGCCGCCGTGCCCGCAGACAGGGTCAGCTCCGAGCCCGAACCGCCCTCGCTCAGAACGTTGAACGACTTGTCTGAAACATGGTACAGAGACACGTTAGAACGCTTGGTTAGAGCGGAACATCCGAGCAGAATAGAGCGTATAAAGAACAAAGCTTAACATTACAGTCGAACAGAACAAAACAAGACCATACGATCACATCATGAGTTGGACAGAACACCCTAATAGAACACTTCTCCCAAGCACAAATCACTTTCAGCATTGAGTCTTAGAGGCTGCCTAGCCTGGTGCGGCAACAGACAAAAAACACTGGGAATGTCAGCGATCGTAGCACAACTTGCAGACATGACGTTCCACACGAATAGTTAGGCATTTGTCATGCAGCAAGCATTCAATGATAAGGGTTTCAATATGCAGAGCATTGCCGTAGCGGTGCTTTTTACGTCCCGAAATGACTAAAATGAATTTCTCCCATTTGACGACCATTGCGATGCAATGATAAAACAAGTCAAATATGTCGGGCCAGCCCTTTCAGCTCAAATCCACAAATATTCCAAACTGGACCAGAAGAATGCTGAGTCGTTTTTGCTATTCTCAGCAGAGGCGCTCAATCATCCGGTACGTCTGTGATCGGTCGGCATTAGCGTGCCTTTACATCCAGGCGGTACCCTGACGGCATTGTCGACGAGTTACGAGAGCAGGTATGTGTGTGCCGTCTACGCCGCGCCGAGAGACCCTAATGGTCACCGCACGACTGCGCACCGGCCAAATATCACAGAGTTAATTACGATAAATAGCGGCGGTGGAAACCTGCAGTTCTCAGCTGCATATTATACTGATCGGCGTCATTAACGTAATCAACGTGTTTTGCGAATTATCTCTCTGAGGTTCGGTTATGAGTAAGAATCTGTTTAATTGGACTGCAGCGCTCCCACGAGCAGTCGGCAGTGAGCACTCTGAAGATGGTCCTAAACGACATTAACTACAAATATTTATTCAATATGATACGACAGACATAGTAGGATAGGACAAACTGTAACAGGCCTCGACGAGTCACGAGCAATTTTGTGGTAATAGGGAGTGGTAACAGGGAAACGTCGCGTGTTGCATGCTCGGCGAGCGAGACATTGAGCTAGACAATGCGCGACAAGTAAGTGGCGACTGGTGCGCCCGCGACGGCCCGGCATGCGCGCCCCGCTCGGCCCGTAGTGTCCCGAGGTCGGGAGGGAAGGGAAGAGACAGACCGTGTGCCGGACTTTCGGTGGTGAAATCAGAGCCAGTAGCCCGTCTGTGTTGGTTGGTAGATAAGACGAAACTTGGTAGTTTCTGCGATGGATGTGGAATGCATCAAATAATCGGGACAGGGCCAGTAGATTCCCATGAGGTTTCGTCAGGCCGTGGCTGTAAATACGTTTTCTGTTTTGTTTGTTTCTTATTATTGTGAAATAAAGTTCCGAAATGTTGAGTATGAATGTGGTCTCTTGTGTTACCCGATATATTTTTATTGTTACTCAGCATTTGTGTTTCTTTTATCTGTCGGAGGACACTGCATTGCATTATTTTCCCTTCTCTGATCAATTTCAATCGTGAGAAATGTAGCATACTATCCAAGTCAAAATTTTTAGGCGCGCATTTTCGGTGTTATGTTTCTTATGTTGACCATGTTTCTTCTGTATATATACACTGCACCGTTTCGCCGTGAAGTTGAGCGGCCCACATTCGCGTTTTCCGTCAACATTGCCGACAAATTTTAACACCCTGCATGAAGTTATTTAGACACCTCAGGAAAATACTGCAATGGGGCAATCCCGCTA
The DNA here is from genome assembly GCF_019059575.1 of Amphibalanus amphitrite. Taxonomy (NCBI): domain Eukaryota; kingdom Metazoa; phylum Arthropoda; class Thecostraca; order Balanomorpha; family Balanidae; genus Amphibalanus; species Amphibalanus amphitrite. The sequence continues at coordinate 912,924 of NW_024881529.1, read as the reverse complement.
GCACTGCGGTGTGTGAATCAGTCGGACCGCGTGAGTTTACAACACCGTGGCCTGAGTTCACTGTAGACCTCGCCCGGTGTTTCGTTGTAAACGAGCCAGGCCGGGGAAGGACAGCTGATAGTCGCTGCATTCTTCATTCACGGTACCAGTACCTACTAGCAGGAATTATTAAACGAGGTGGCACAGCTACCAGGGTTGTCGACTCGAGACAGCGGTCCCACCGTCTTCAGTTGGGACTCAAGTAGTTGTTTATAGAGTACGGAGTCGGAACCGCCGGCCAACGCGACGGCCCGAGCACACTTCCCGAGGGCCATTGCGTCGGTCCACCGACGAACATCCTGGCCGAACTACCCGATCTGGACAGCTTCACTGAACTGGCCTGAACTAACAAAGTTCATGAGCTCGTACTGGTCCAACTAAACCAAAGAAAGAGGCCGTGGCCGATACTGATTTAACTTCTCCAGGCGTCATCGTTCAGCGACCAAGGCAAGAATTTCCCTCTGCAGATAACCATCCACTTTGCCATTCTCAGTCTTCCTTCCTCGTTCATGACATTTCCATTCCCTACCCCTGAGTCCTGACCCTGCCGTCCTAGGTCGTCCTGCCCCTGACGGCCCTGGCAGATCCTGTCCGCTGTCAGACACGTGGCCGGGACGGCCGCCTTTTCCGGAGAGCCCCTGCCCCGGCTCGCTCACACGGCTCACTGCAGCTGGGTCACAAATAAACAGAACATCCAGCCGGCCGAGCGGCCAGCCGGCCGGCCGGCAGGCAGCCTTTGAAAGGCCGGCGGACGGCCGCCGCCGGCACTGGCATGTTCGCTCGTCAATGGATCCGTGCAGACCGGTACACAGAGTCAGCGGAGCGTGCTGGGGGTACCGGGGAGGGTGGGGGTGGGCGGGGACCGGTGACATGGTCTGATGTCCGGGGGAGACAGATCAGGGGAGGGGCGACAGCCAGCCGGAAGGGCATGCAAATGTTTTCGGCGGAAAGGGTGGTGCAATTTTGCAGGGATTCGTCTCGGTTTGTGGTGACGAGGGATCTGAGATTGAGATGCAGCCGAGACGCCTGCTGTCAGGAGGGATGAGCCGAAGGGATTAGCCGGGAGTGTTACGTAAAATGGGTCACCTTTTCACCGCGTATTATCCAATCTCGGCCGCCAGGTCTGGGGGTCGCCCACAGTCACCTCAGGTTAGGCCTCGTCAGTTCTGGGTCACAGCTGGGTCACCTCTGTGACCTCTCCAGCGACCGCAGGTCACCCTGGAGGTCATCTTACCGCTGTCTGCGAATAGGGCGCTTGAATCGGCCGACCCAATTATCACGCTAATACCATTTCGGGCCTTTCACTTCTCCAAACATGCTCTAAGCCGAGCTCCGCCAGCCCACAGTCCTGCCGCATAAGACGCCACATTTTCCGGGCCTCACCATCAAGAAACCATCGGCCAGCCGCAGCCACCCAGCGAACAGAATTAAACTTTCCGAATCGTCATTTAAAGCCCGTCATCACTTTTGACGACCCCGGGCGGCGATCCGACGTCTAGTCAGTTGATTCACGGCGCTCACTTCTCAAGAGGGCGGCAAGTAACCATCAGCCATGATCAGACCACACCTTTTGTGGAAACGGCCAGCGCGAGAGGTGTCACCTGCGGCAGATGGGCCTCTAAACGCGCCCTCCATTTGTCACGATAATTGCAGTCATTCGCGTCACTATTTGATTTATCCCGGCGCGGCGAATGGCGCACCGATTTGATGGATCGGTGCCTGCGGCGGTGGAATAGATCGGGACCGGAGAGGAGCGACGATAGACGCACGAGAACTCATCAGCTGCCGCCCACCGCCCACTGCTGCCGCCCAAGGGCGGCTTAAGTCTTTAAAGAGACTACAGCAAACTATCTTTCCTAGAAACTGTACAGAACCACGGTCCGTGCAACTTAACCCGCGCGGGGCTGGGGTCTCCAGCCGAACGCGCGGGGCTGGGGGGGGGTAAATTTTACCCCCCCCCCCCCCTGTTATCTCCCGAACTAATGGTCCGATTTGGAAAATTCAAACGCCAATCGAAAGCTCTCATCACGAACTACTAAAAATATGTACTTAATTTAAAGTTTGAGGTCAAGGTCAAGGTCAGGTCAAGGGTACAAATTGCAAGTTTCTACAGTATCGGCCTTGCACCGTAGTTGCCGAAGAATGGAGTCATGGACTGAGACTGATTGCCCAAAACGTGTTCTTAGGCTACCAAGACAATACTCGTTGCATACAATATCATTCAGAGGTCAAGGTCAAGGTCAGGTCAGGTCAGGTCAGGTCACCAAAAAACAAAATATAGAAAAGGGCATGTGCGACACATGTTTTATGGGTCATTTTACTCATAGAATTCAATAGGCACACTCAATAAGTGATATGGACCACCTCTGGATGAATTTCAGGTCGAGGTCAGGTCAAGGTCAGGTCAAGTGAGGTCAAATTTTGAAGTTGGTTGTTAAGGCCTAAAAAGGTGTCTATCTGATGCAGTTTTTCACGGCGAATCGAATGGTGCTATTTTTGTTTCCGTACGAGGTCTAGAACTTCCAAAAAAGTCATTTTTCAAAAAATTTGTGTGTCGTGACGTCATAAAATTTTGAATAACTCCCACATTTTTGAACCGATTCTTCTAAAATTTGGTATGTAGGTGCACATAGACCACTTCTCTGACATATATTCCGTTTTTTTCGATAGACTCAAAATTTTGGATTTTATAATGATTTTCCCAAAAAAATCAGTTTTTTGAAAAAATTTAGGCCAAAATCCAAAATTTTCAAAAAACCGAGATAGCCATTTGATAGACAAAGTAAAATTACGTATAACCTTTTTTGTTACGTCTTGATTCCTTTAAAAATGAAGATGTTAGCGGCGTTTGAACTTTTGCCGTTTTTGATGCGAAAATGGCGAACATGACGTCACTAAAACGTCAATTTCTCAAAAATTTTCCGACAGATTTCGCTCAAATTTTCAGGGTACGTGTCAAATTGATGTAAGAAAAGGTACTGAAAGTTTGGCGGCGCTGCGCGCCGCCGTTTTTGAGATATCGCAAAAATTCGCGAGGGGGGGTAAAATTTACCCCCCCAGCCCCGCGCGGGTTAACCCGCGCCCTGCTGGGGGGGGGGTGTTTGAACACCCCCCTTGTGGTTTTTCGCGAATATCTCAAAAACGGCGGCGCGGAGCGCCGCCGTTTTTGGTACACCTTATCATACATCAATTCTACACATGTTGTGAAAATTTCAGACCAAGTTCATTCAAGGTCAGGTCACCAGGTCACTTGAAGTGACCTCACCTCATAAAAACTTTCAATGTCTGTCATAGCTACACCGAGTGACCGATCACTTTGAAACTTTCAGCGATTGCTCAGGGCAATAGCATGTACAAAATGTATATCTCAGAATTTTGATATCGATGACCTAAGGTCAGGTCAATTTTGCGACCTCGCCATTATAAGTCAATGGGACAAAATTGGAATGCGCCTCTTTTGGATGCAAGACATTATAAACACTCCCAAACACCGAATTACAAGTGGTTTAGACACACTGAACATGGAAATGGTGTCCGTGACCCTTGTTTATGCCCTGAGGTCATCTTAGGTCACGAATGGTATCTAACAGTTTTTCGCAAATAACTTTTGATAGAGGCATGCTAGAGCGATGAAAACGCCTTAAATGTGTTCAGCTCGACGATACGGATCGACTGATATGCAACATGACCCTTTCCGGTCAGGTCATGACCTTGACCTGAGGTCAAATTTTCAAGTTGACCTTACAAGGTCAAGTTATAGTTCATTCGATGCGTCTTGACGAGAGGAACACGATGCCGGTAAAAGTAAGCTCGTACAAGGCTTGGGTCAAAAGTTATTGCAGAAAAACTGTTTCCGAAAAAATCGGCTATTTTTGCAGTTTTTGCCCCCTGCAGGCAAAACCGTTGACGTTAGGTCAAATCTGAGAGAATTACTCAGAAAGGGCGTTAATAGGGCTATCGAATGCGCTTTTCCGCGGCGCTGTAGCTCTATTGGTTCCCGAGTTATGCGTTGGCTTCTTGGAATTTTTCGACATTCGACCTGGAAATCGGCGAAATTTTGCCTTCAATGACCTCTGGTGACCTGACCTTTGACCTGACCAAAAAATTGACCGAAGTGATTTCGTCATTATTTTTTACGCTCTTTCGAACGCCGCCTTCCGCGTATCGCTACGTGGCCCAGGAGCCGAGTAAGAAGGGGGGGTGTTCAAACACCCCCCCCCCCCCCAGCAGGGCGTGGAAATCCAGGACCCCCAGCCGGGCGCGGGTTAAGCCAAGACTACTTATGGTCAATACTTGCAGTCCGTTAGCTCTCGCCAAACTGACAACAGGAGACCGACAGCTATGGCCTTGCCGACAGCTGTCTTCGACAGTTACCTAAAGTGCTGCGAGCTGAGCAAACTTCGTTGACATTCCGCGTGAGAGCGCTGTAGCGCCGACAGCGGACATGACACCCTCACCGCCGCCGCCGCCGCCGCCGCCGCCGCCATCGCGGCCGATCAACGCGGGCGGCCAGGGCGGCACCGTGTCGTTGCTAAGTGAGATCTCTGTTCAGGCCGCGACCAGCGGAGCCGGCTGGCGGTCCACCCATGTCCGGCTCGCGCCGCCAGACAGACGAAGCCGCCATCTCCGTCTCCGGCTTCTCCCAACTGAGCAGGAGATTGTGCGCGAGACTGGCCTAACGGCTGCCTGCGGGTGAGCGAGCCGCGAGGCCGGGGCGAGCACCCACGCCCGGGGGCCCGCCCGACGGACGGTCGTAGCATGTGTCACCCGCGGCCGGCTGGCCGGATACCGCTGCAGACCCGCCGCGTGACGCAATGTTATTCCCAGCGGGCACTTTGAAGCGCCGGCGGACCCCGGGCGGCCGGCCACCGCAGCGTCCCGCAGAACTGTGGACCGTGCGTCCGTCCGTCTGTCCGTCCGTCCGTACATCTGTGCACGCTTCTTACAACTGTCCGTGCTGTTCTGTTCCGTTAGTTCCCTTCCACAATCGCGTCTGACGCATCACGGCGCACATCTGTATTCAGTGGTTGCGCTAATCTCACTATGTCCCATGAAATTCTAAACGGCGTTCCCACGACATCTCTCCAGCCTCCAAAGTTTCCCACCGAACAATTCACCAATAAGGCATCACCGGGGCCGACAGAGCATATTTGGGGGACCGGTCGGCTACCATTAGTGCTCGGTCACCAGATCCGCGAGAGTCACTCGGGACCAACCAGAGGGCCGAAACGGATCTCGTCTGTCCCACTGTCTATCTCGAGTATCGATTTCAATGCCGTCTAATGGTCACAGCTGATCCGATGGATTGACTTGAGCCAGTCTATGTTCCGCCAAACGCCCGGCCATCTGCTTGTGGAGAGGACGTGAGTGGTCGCGGCGGGTCCACCTCGCCCCGGGTCGGCCGGGAACTGACCGGTGTCAAATGGCGGTGTCCGGTGTAAGGCCGTTAGCGCCGACCATTAGTTGTCTGTGCGTGGAAGGGTCGGTCATTAACGCACAGGAAACGCACGGCGGTGCCACCGAGATGGAAGAAATTGACGAGTGGGGATTTGTTGGTTTGTCGGCCGTGTAATTCACACGAGGCTGTAACAGTAGCCACGGCAGACGACCACGCAAAACGATACAGGATACACCGGAGATGACAGCTTTGCCCGATATTGAGATAGACTAAGGAGTGATGAGTGATGAGCCATGCTCGAACTGCCAGTATGCGGTCTGAAGAACTGCATCTCCTGTCACCATTCCACCAGCCCGTCGGCGTCACGTTCAGTAACTTTGGCCGGATGTGCCCATAAAGCTCACCATCGTCACGGATCGAACTCACGCCGGTCACGTGACTCACCCATCTCGCCGGTCACCAATCATCGGTCGGTGAGGAAACTCACGGCGGCGCTCGTGACTACTCCCGACTCCCGACTACTGGGCGGCGGAAAAACGCCCAGTAGTCGGGAGAGCGCTACTGCTGCTGCCGGCGGTGGGAGTATAGCACGGAGCTCCGCCGCAGTGCACGTGCAGTGTGCAGCCGAGCGGCGCGTCGCGGCAGCCAGGCACGCACAACTGACGGGTCGGCATGTCCGGCCTCTCAGCAGTCGGGTGCCACTTCAAAGGGACCAATACCGGGTGATTTATGGTTGCATAGCTGAGGATTTCTGGACTACAATAAGAATGAGGAAGGAGGTGAGGCTAAAGATGCTGAAAGCACAGTGACGGATGGGTGTCGAAACAATTCATAACAAAACAAAGACGGAGAAGCAGAGTGAAGATGAGTTGGCGGACTGGTTGATGATAAGGTGATTGATGGTTGATGGGCGCAGATAAGCTGATATCTCGGTACGTTTGACCCTGTGCCTTCGTTATACCCTCTCTGTACATTCTGTAATTATATCTTGGAGAAACGCAGCTACCTATCCATCCGCCATCCTCAGCTCTTAATCTCTCCTCCCTCCACATCTCTCTCTCTCTCTCTCTCTCTCTCTCTCTCTCTCTCTCTCTCTCTCTCTCTCTCTCTCTCTCTCTCTCTCTCTCTCTCTCTCTCCCTCTCTCTCTCTCTCTCATCTCGACCACTTCACCCCCACTCCGCTCTCCGACCGACACCAAACCCACCACTTTGCCAGCCCCGATCGGCGCACATCCACTCCACCTCGCCCTCAGGATCGGCAAGGTAATGAGACGACCCCGCGAGCCGCACAGGGGCGCACCCAGAGCGCGCTCCCCCGCACACCCCCAGCACGCAGCGGGATCCTCCTCCCCTGCTCCGCTGGCGCCGCCTGCGCCCAGACGACGCACCCCGTTATTAGCGTGGTGAGATGCCGGCGGCGGCGGACGGCGGGGCGGCGGCGCTGCGCTGGCGAGCTGGTGTGAAAATTACAGACTGTGGGGCCGTAATGGTAACAGGCGGCTGGCTGGGCCGCGGGCGGCAGCCGTCACGGCCGCATGCTGCTCGTCGGAATGCTGATAAGAACGTCCGTGGTCAGCCGCAGCGACCACTGACTGTCGATCGGTGGCCACTGACCAGACGCTGACCACTGACCAGACCCTGACCACTGACCAGGCTCTGACCACCAGCAGACGCTGACCGCTGACCAGACGCTGACCGCTGACTATAGACGCTGACCACTGACCAGACGCCGACCAAAGGCGGACATTGGTGGTCAGACGGAGCGACCGAGGCAGACACTTTCTTTCTTCTTTGACCAGCCGGTTCGACACGCACGCACTGGTGCGGTCGGCAGCAGTGGAACGATTCGTGAGAGGTAAACCGAACTACGTTCCACATAAAGGCACAACTCGTGCGTGGTGCGTGTGATAGTCAGCTGTCAATGAACGGATAAAGGCGCAATGCCACTCTCAGCAGACACCCGTGACTGCCTGCAGAGTGCAGACAAGCCACTCGACTTTACAAGTCGCGATCGATCGATCTCCCGGCTCAGATCAGCAACAGCCAAGACTCTGCTCCATCAGGAATGACAATCTGTCTGCCTTGCTCGATGCCGCTATTTGCTCCAATTAGTCCGTCGGCAATAATCCACCGTCCCCATCGTCCCGTTGTCGACCTAACAACTTATACGTTGATCCCGTCTCCCATGGCCCAGTCTTCCAAGGAGCACCACTAGTCTCGCAATGTGCACCACATGTTGACCGCCGACCGGCCCTCTCTCAACAGTGGCCCATTGTCAGAAATCGGCGACCACCCGAGTCCCCCGAGCCAGCTGTGCACCGCCGGGTGGTCCTCGGCGCGTCTCCGTGCCGTCTCTGTCCTCTGTCTCTCCGCTGTGTGTGGGAGCATCTGCGCCCCTGACCGGCTCCGTCCCACCGGTAATCCCTCACAGCTACCACACACAGCTGCCGAAGGAATGGGCACTACAGACCACTTGTCAACACAGGCGTCTGAAGAGGCGGAGGACCCTCCCTCCTCCCCAGCCGTCCGGCGTCCGCAGGTATCCCCAGCTCGCCTCTCCCGCTCACTCTCGGTCGACGGAGACGGGACACACCGACCCAGAATGCGCCTGTTGATCGCTTCGGTGCACCGCTAAAGGTGGACTCCTTTCTGTCATGTGGTCGATACTGGGCCGGCCGCCGCTACCCAGCACACAAAGCAGCGGCCGCGTGCCGGTCATTCCAGCGGCGGCGTGCCCTGTTCAGAGAGCGCTGACGGAGCGTCTCTCTGGCCGCTAATTGGTCGTCGCTGCCGCCGGGTAGTCGTGATCCGGCACAATTCCCTCGGGCAAAAACTGGCCGACCTTCGTCGGTAGCCGCGTGCACGGATGCATGCAAATACGCGGGGCCGATGGCGGGCAGACCGGCCGGCCGGCCGGGCGGCGGCCCGCCTCCCGCAGGGCGGCTGTCGGCGGCCGCGCGGCGCGGAGCCGGGGGCACCTCAGATCCACCGACACGGCCCTTCGTCAGACAGCCGCAATCAGTCCTCGGCCCTAATCTGGCATTGGCTCGTAACCGGCCCTGTAAACACGCTTTTTGCACGCATGCGGCTTGCAGGCAATCATCGCGATACAAGCGCGCAGTCGGGTGCGCGCGCGCCGGTTGTTTTCGGCGCTGTTTAACTCGTTCCGGGATCGCATACCTGTGAGTGATTATTTGCGCCGGACGGCCTTTGAGGAGCCGCTTTGCGTGCGCGTGAATGAGCTCGGGGCCGGCGCTCAGAAGTCGATTCACCCGCCGACACTGACTGGGATGGGCGGTGGCTGTGCCGTTCCCAAGGTGATTGTGGCCATTGGCGGGGCAGCGGCGGCCCCAATAAAACGGGTAGCAGCCGTAAATTGCCACCCGTGGACGGGTTAGTGTGGAAACACGTCACTCTGGGAGCAGATATATGTAAGGCAAACTGCCCGTTGAACACTCGAAAACAGCGTGCGACTAACCATCGCGACCGCCGCTACAAACGCCAAAGGAAAAACGGGCAATAAAAACGGCATTACCGCCACTGGATCCAGCTTTGGTCGTCGCGACGGCCCCATTGTCAGCAAACATGCCAACTACTGAATGAAAGCGCGAGTGTCGCCGAGCTGCGGCCTCGTGACCGGGGTGCCGTGGTCTGCTATTTACCCTCACTCCGCGGTCTGCGGCGAGTGTTCCGTCTCAGGGGAGCGGCGCCTGTCCACTGAGGACACACCGACCGGTCGCCAGGGATCAGTGGTTCATGTCAGAACCGAGATGTCAGCAGATGCCGGGCAGTCAGTGGTCCGATGGCATGGACCAATTGGACGTTTGAATGCTTTTCTTCCATTTCAATGTGGTTAACGTGCTCACTCAAGCGTTCGGGCTTTTTACCGTGATTGTTTACCTATAGCCAAGTATAGGCAAACATTCCATTGGATGGAGAGTTGTGTGCACTTTGAACTAAAAACAAAGCTCATAAGACGAAACATATCTCCAAAGATAACACCACAAGAACCGTACAAAAAGCAGAAGTGATCGAAATGAAACGATCTGGAACACGAACGAAAATAAACCATCAGCACAAATGGTGTTCTTTTGGGTTTTGTTGTGTTATTTGATCGTCTATCAGACCTGACACCGAACACGCTCCCCGCAGGCCATGTGCTCTGGTCACGGCCAAGGCGTGTTACACAAGTCATCCTCGGAGACGGCGACATTCTACGACACGAATCCACTACATAGCACACCACGCGGAGGTTATACCGTGCACCCTACACGCCCGTCCGGCGGACTGGTCCGTCTACTCACCCATGCAGACGGTATCCTGCGTGGCCGTGCAGTTCTGGATGTTCACCTGGTCGGCACGGCACACGGAGCAGCGCACGCACTCGCGCACGGCGCCGCGCTCGCCCTGGTGGCTGTACGTGTCCTCTGGACAGGCGCGGCACACGGCGTTATGGTGCGGCGAGCACGGCCGCGACGCGCCGTGGCCGGGCCGGCAGAGGCGGCACGGCCGGCAGGCGCCCGCCTGCGGGTCCAACCAGTGGCCGGGCGCGCACTCGCAGACCGTGTCGGCGTCGGCCGTGCACGGGCTCGTCTGGCGGGCGTGCTCGGGACACCGCGTGCAGCAGCGGCTGCCCAGCCGGTACTGGTCGGGACCGCACTCCAGAGCGCTGGCCAGCGGCAGCGCCTGTGGACAGGACGGTGGGGTCAGACTCACGGCTAGAAGAGGTCTGACGTAAAAAACTGACAACAATGCACCAAATAGGCATTGCACAGTGATTGCAAAGTGGAAACGTACACAGTGATCATCACAGCGAAACATTATTGCCTCCTGCCGGTAAAGGATGTATCTCTGCCTTGACCTATAATACAGGATGTCCCATTCGTGGAGGTAAATCGCATGCTTTCATATTGGATTTAACAAGTTTGCAACACATCATTCCAGTTCATGCACGTTCCCCGGAACAGTAACCACTGATGTCAGTGACATGCACTATTACACGATTTTCCATTAGCCCAAATGATGATAAGTGAGGTTTATCGGTGCACCAGATCCGACTTATCATGCCGCACCCACCGCCTAGCCCACACCGAAGGCGCTCCTGCAATATGTCACGAATATCAAACATCTGACCGGCTCGTCCCCAGATGCAGCGGCCCGACTGAGCCGGGCCCGTCCCCAGCCACATCAACTCCGTAAATAAATCGCGACGTCCACTGTTATGATGCCGTCACGGGAACCACTGCCCCGCTCGTGATCTGATCAATTCACGCCTGGACCTGTCCCAGCCCGCCCAGCTCGTGCTCTAGGACCGAACTATGTAGAGCCCGTATGTCCCCTGTCACCTCAGCTAGAGGATGGGGGGGTCACCCAGGGCGGCAGGGGAGGGGGAGAGGGCGGAGGAGCAGCCGCACCGGCGCACACTGGTCGGAAACGCCCTCACGAGAGGCCACGGGCGATTCCGGAGTTTCGGATTATTTTTTATATAGATCGATTTGAAATTGATCAAATTATTATAGTTAAGCCAAAAAAACTAATCCGGGTGACCAAAAATAACTGTAATCAGCCCCCGAAGATGGGGTATCCCAGAACTCGGAAACTGACGCGGAGCAAGAGGTTTCTTGAGACGGATATTCAGAGTCTTATTACTGATAGACACCAAATTGAAATCCCACATATTATGCATCAAAATGTTTGTTATGAAGTTGCCGACTGGTCAGTGCAAATTTTTTGGTATACTTTTTCCCCAACTAAGATCTACTGTAGCTTTTTTATGAGGGCTCTCCTAGAGTGATTCTGGAATATAACTGCAAAGTTTAGGTAAGGAAACAACAGGTAGTCCCATCTAGTCCCACTCTGATTTTTTGTGAGATGAAGCAGGATTTAAATTTACCGGGTGGCCCAGAAAAAACGTTCCGAACTTTGGAAGCCTATATATCAAATACGAGTACAAATAACGAGCCAAAATTTTCATCAAGTTTGCGTCATTTCTTTGCGCATTGGTATGCCAAATTATAACACTATACCATCATTTTCAAGCTGGCAATCTTGAGTTGAATTAAGCAAGACGTTTTTGCTTTTTTTGCCGATGTCAAACGATAGTGATGATTGGGTTAGACGTCCCATGTTATAAAAAAGAATAAAAAATAGAGCACGTGAATGAAACCAACACGTATGTTCTTATTTTAAATATTTTTGTCTCACTTATGTGCCAAATATTCAAATACTGAGCCAAAATGGTGCTCATGGATGTCATTCGTTTCAACACCAAATCATGTTTCGAGCAGGAGTGGCACGTTGCATGGATTACTTCTGATTACCCTCCTTTCAGTAGATTAAACAGTAAATCGACCGGATAAGGAAAACAAACTAAAGCAGACTGGTTCCTGTGCCAGAATACCACAGAATAGCTTATGAAAAACAACATTGCCAGCAGATGACAAAAAAAAAACTGGTTGAAAAGCTACCTTTTCCCAGGAATGTCAGCCAGGAAAGCATTTGAGCCACAAGATGGTTAGAAAACTGGATACTTCTTCTGATGCCGCTGGCACATAGCCATCGTGGTTGCCTGAGGGAATGTGTCATCCTGAGACCCGAACCATCAATGAGACTAGCTGCCAGTAGAAGTCATGGCTCTAGGCCGCGGTGCCGCGGGGTGAAAGTGACCCGTTCACTCACATTTTTTTTAGTAAACACCGGAGCAAAAAAGTAATTTTTACATGGCATGCTTGAAACACGAACCGTTTAAAAAGTTATTTACCGAACACCATGAAAATCACACCATTTACTGAAAATGTGTGCCGCATCGACTATTCGAAGTTTCAATGTTATATCTTTATCACTTTCTGAGTAATATTGATTTGAAGTTGGGAACGTTTTTTTCTGGGCCACCCGGTACACCAGGGCAACATAAAAGCTAACTGCGCATATTTGCGCAAAATTTGCAGGAGCCGCTATTCCTACCCAACTACCGCCCGCCCCGCCCCAGTTTCGGCTCGGCCGCCGCGCCCGGCTTACGCTGACCTGTGTGGCCTGCACGCATCCATGCGTAGTTGACTGGTCATTAAAAACAGACGCTCTTGAGTTAATGAATTTTGTGGAAAGCGCATACATTATGGTTTTATTATTGCATTTATGTATGTATTGACATCAAAAGCCTTCCACATATTGCGTGGCGATTACGGCTTGCATTTAGAGAGCCTTGCTATTAGTAACCATCACTCGGCTGAAGAAAGTGGAAATTGAGACCTTCGTGAATATAAGACGCTGCGAATATAGGACACCTGTCACTGGCGTCAGGTTACCTTGGGCCGTCTTTTTACATTAGATCACAATTCCGGTATTTAGCCCTGGCCGGACCGATTGGTTTTCTATATTGACCGTGGAGGGTTGATACAACTCCCTCGCCGTTTCGCCTCTAATTGAGCTAGAGCCTCGCGAAAAAAACGAGCTTGTGTGCCGTTATAAGACGCAGCAAGTACTACCCGATTTAAGGTCTTAGGTCAGCCAGTGACCTCTTAGGTCAGGTAAGTGCCACAAGGCACGGGCTCGGTTTTTGGTTAATTACTTTGCCAAAAATGGTCGCACTGCCGCGATTTTGGCATCATCGTGCTTGTCTAGCTCAGGAGCGTCGAATGCTATACTTGGTGTTCGGGTGAAGTCAACTTAAGGCGTTAACCTCGGGTCAAGGTCAGGTCGGAGCCCCTCAGGTCACGAAAATGGTTGAAGGAGGACATATCGCATATCACTCGATTCGGCAGGTCTCCTCGAGTCCAATGGTGGCTTTCCCGACTCTCTAGCTCCATCTGATCAGGAGTTATTGACGAAAAACTTATATGGCCTTAACCCTCGCCGGCACAGGCCATTTTGAGTCCTTCGACGGCACAAGGGGGGGGGGGTTGGTACGACCCCCCCCTCGCGTTTGGCCCTTGATCGAGCTAGAGCTTCGCGGAAAAAACGAGCGTGTTGCCCGTCACGAGAGGAAGCCGATGATACCCAATTTTAAGGTCCTAGGTCATCGGGTGACCTTCCAGGTCAGGTCAATGACCCGAAAACCGGGAAAATCGGGACCTGTTAGAAAGTCGTAAAGTGTGGCTGCTATATGGTTTTCCGGGGTGCTGATCACGAATATCGTGTTAGTTTTGATCAGAAATGATGTTTTTAAGCATTTAGACCAGGTCGGGTCAGGTCAGGTCAGGTCAACCGGTAGGGGTTGTGACGGGTATTCGTAATACGTGTCAACCGCCTCGGACAGCTTCGTAACATGTTACGAAGGCACCAAAACTACTTCGTAAATGTTCAAATGGTTGCTAAATTCGAATTCAGCTCCAAAAACTAGCCTAGAAACATGTAAAACTCGAAAAAGTGAACCGAGGTCACCCGAGGTCACCAAAGGTCAATGACCTGACCTGACCTTCAGGTGACCTTGACACCCACCCTAATGCATGGGAGCAACATCAAATCACATGTTTGAACGTTTGAAACCACGAAAAGCTTGCAAACGCGCGGCTAATGCGAGCCGACATGCGCCGAACCGTGATTTCGGCCAAACATGGTCACAGAAAAGAGGTCACAGGTCAAAGGTCATTGGGGTCAGGGTCATGAAATTTTCAGGGTAGGTGTAAAATTAATCAATACGAGGGTAACGAAAGTTTTGTCGCGATCGGCCGCTTTTACGCGAGTTATTCTCGACAAACCTTAGGGGGGGTGCATCAACCCCCACCCCCTGTGCCGGCGAGGGTTAAGATAACGGAAAGATATCAGCATTTAGGGGAGAGTGGGGCAAAGCGGCCACCCGGGGCAAAGCGGCCATCCATCGTTTTAGCCCTCCACAGCTGGCGTCAGTTCCAATTTATGATTTCCAATTATACTTCTCTTTGCGGTCGTTCGAATGAGCCAGACCGGGGTTTCAGGCCCATCGCCATTGTTCTGTGAAACACGGAAAAGCATTTCTTGCCAGGTTACCAATTATGTTTACAATTTTTAAATGTTATTTTATTCCATAACCGTTAGGAATTTTTATAAGCGTTTTTGTCCATGCATTGCGTGGTTATCGTACATGCCTTCTACCAATTTTAATGCTTTTTACCCCACTAATAGCTGAGCTGGAATATTTTTGTCTCGGACGGTATGCGCGGGGCAAAGCGGCCGGGGCAAAGTGGCCAGCCCCCAATTGGCCATAAGTTGTTTCCATCTGGATAAAAACATTATTTATATTCAAATGTGTCGTCATGCATTCATCTTGGCCACTTTTCGGTTACATGAGTTACCAAATTATTCAATTAAATGTTTTTCCTAGAAAATTCTTTCTTTGTTTAGCAATAGGTGGGAAGATAACAAAGTAAACATCCATCTTCCCTTAAACCTTGTCACCATCAAATACCCTAGTCGTGCATGAGGCAACTATTCTGTTTCTCATATCGGGACTTGAGAAGTCGCCAGTGGCCGCTTTGCCTCAGGGATGGGGCAAAGTGGCCAATATGCTATAGGTTTAAAGTTTTGTCAATATCTCCCATATGTGAACGCCTTTGGAAATGAAACGCAGTTGGAATAAAAGACAATTTAATAGGGATCACATTGGTATAGAAAGAATCTTTCCAAGTTTAAAAATCGAGCGTCGGCATCGTTAGAAACGTTAGGGTGGCCGCTTTGCCCCACTCTCCCCTACATATAACAGCCCGGCCCAGCCTGTAACGCTTTTGAGAGGCATGTATTTCATGCCTCAGTAACCGTTCCAGTGCACAGTGGGGATTTTTCCGATCTAGCGCCTATTAATTCAAAAATATTTTTTGGATTTTGTTTATTTTTTGTGTCAGTAGGGCTAAGAAATGTCTGAATTTTTCATATATGGCATTGTTTTATCTGTATGTCCACAGCAAAACTAGGAAAAATGCGCCCAAATTTCACACTCATGCGTGATTACTCAATGGGCTCAGCAAGGCCCGAAAGTATAGCTCAGTTTCATTGTCCTGTCCTGTTGGTTTTGATCTTGCGAGGTCTTAAAGTTGCATATCGTCTGAAAGGCACCTTTATTAGGAATGGAATGGCAAACAGAAAGTATGCCATAACCTTACTAAGGTCACAAAAATGCCCTTTACAAAAAAAACCCTTACAGACACCATATTGAAGGAATGGTATTCTAAATAAATGTAGGAAATCAACAATGTTCTCCACACTTTTCCACTCCGAAATATATCCTATCGAATTCGTCACTTCCTTCTGCACAAGACAACGCCTAGTTTGGCTGCCGAAACTTGCCTGAACACGGAATATTCACATTAGAGTATCTTAACACCCCACTCGAGGAGCGCTAGGTAGTAGTAGGTAGTTTCAGGGTAGGTGTAAAATTGATCAATGCGAGGGTACTGAAAGTTTCGTCGCGATCGGCCGCTTTTTACGCGAGTTATTCGCGAAAAACCTTAGGGGGGGGGTGCATCAACCCCCCCCCTGTACCGGCGAGGGTTAATAAATGACGTCACACAAAGTCAACAATGCTAAAGTGAAGCACCGGACCTTGCAAGGAGTGCATGAAACCATTCCCGGTGCCCGAATAGCAGCTTCCAATTTCCCTTGTTCACTTAAAGTGGTGCTAAATCCTGTATTATACTCAATTATGACGTCATAACTTAACAGATTCACGTCATATATTTAGTGCTTGACATCCAAATGATAGCTTACATATGACAGAGAAGGTATGCAAAGTTTTATGAAGTTTGCTTCACTAGTTGTGGAATAACAAGCAAAAAACTTTTGCGGAAAGGCCGCTGGCCTCTCGCTGGAGCGTTTCCGACCAGTGTGCGGCGCCGGGCTGCCGCAGCCCGTTACACTGGAGTGTGCTGTCACCGGGTCGTGTCGCCTGCTGAACTGCGGGACCACGGCCGAGCGGCGCCTGCCTCTGATGAAGCGTGTCGCGCCGTGTCGGGTGTCACAAGGTCGACTCCGCACCGCCCGCGACATACATTAGCGGCCGACGGGGGAGTGCCGCCACCACCGGGGAGGGGGGGGGGGGTGCACGAGGCAGCTCCCGGAATTCGGAGCGGTTCGACACCGCGTGTCGAACACCCTCTGATAGCGGCGGGTCGCGACGCCTGCACTGCCTAGAAACCACAGAGCTGAAGTATGCGCCTCATTGCGGCACCGTCTCACCAGGACCGTTTTAAGACGTACATTTTCTAAGCTACTGCTTTTCTCTTTATCCAGAAGCAGTCGTCGCGCAGAGATCATTTGGTTAAATGCAGAGCGACAACGAAGCACAGACGGAGAATATCGTGCAAGCGTTGTGCACGATGCCAAACACTCGCAGACTTCTGACTGAAACCTCACACAGAACAAACACAGGCACAAATTAGCACTGTTTTCAAGTTAATCAGAGCGCAGATCAAAGCCGCCGATAAAATGTCTCGGTATACTTCCGCAGATAAGCCGCTCAGTAAACTGCCGACAAAACTGAGCAGGCCTTTGTTCCCTGCAGCACTGCGGCCCGTTTGACGATCCAAGTGTACCGTGACCTGACGCTGACTCGCTGCCCTGTCAGTGCAGTGGCTGCTCCCCCCTCTGCCCCCCCCCCGCGGCGATTTTACACAGCTCTGCAGGCGAAGGAGCAGACCACTTCAAAAGTGCCGCCGGCGGCGGGCAGACACAGACCGAGTGTCACTCACAACTGACACCAGATGTGCTCGAAAAACGGCCCGGCTTCGACGGCCGGCGGTCGCCCCATGCGTCGCTGCCGTTGGTCGGCTCCCCCTCCCCTTCCCCGGCCCACCGCCTGTGATCTGTGCCGGTGTCAAGGTTCACCATTGCGGGCTTCCTGGGGCCGACAATGCGGGCGGCGTTTTTACGTCCGTCCAATTATTCCGGGTGCCGGCCGGCTCTGATAATGCCGCTCATATTCGCACGCCATTTGGGAGTGTGGTCGCTGCAGCCGCGGCTGCGGCCGTTACGGGCCACCAGCACGGCAGCGAATCGAACTCGGCACCGCCTCCCCTGCACGTTGTACCCTCAGCTGAGCGACCGACCCGACCGCCGCAGCCCCGACCTCTCGGCGGCTGCGGCGACTTGTCGGACCATTTACCAACCGCCAACTGTGCGCGGTGACCACAGCGGCCACGGTCTATTCGACCATTCCAGCAAACGGACCGAGACGGGCCGCGAAACAAAAGGCGCCGGGCCGGCGGAGACCAGCCGGCGTCCGCCGGGCCGTCCAAATGACAACATGGCGAGGGGTCGTAAAAATTCCCGACCGGCCGGCCTCCGCCAGCTTCGGACGCATGGCTGGCGTATTGAACGGTAATTAGACAGACGGATCGTCATAAAACGGCGCTGGCCGAGCGGCCCTGGACGCCGGCGTTCTCCCGATAGCGCTAAAATGTTTTCCGGCGGTTTATGGCCGGGCGGCGGCCATTAGATGACCTGTGAAAGGCCAGGAATGTGGTGTGAGGCGGCGGGCCGGCGGACGTGTGGCGTGTACACATCGGCGAGACCCACCGCACGCAGCGATACAGCCTTCGTTTGCGACTGCGCACCTACCCCGCCTCCGCCTCCGCCTGTAAATCCGCCTCCGCCTCCGCCTCCGCCTCCGCCTGTGGCTCCACATTGCCACTCCGCCTGCTCCGCCTCCGCCCTCCGCCCGCGCGCGTGGCAGCCGACCCGTGGCCGCAGCCGGCACAGCCGGGGCGAGCCAGGGCACCCACAAAACAAAGCCAGCCGCGAGTAAACACAGCAAGCCGGCGATCCTGCAGCGGCGCTGCATGAAAACAAACCCATTCGACGACCCCGGCGCGCGGCTCTTTGAAGTCGGCGCGCGGGTCGCATGAGCGCACGGCGGCGCCGCGACTTTGAAGTGTGCGCCGCCGCTCGTCGCGCGTGCGTCGGTTCGGCTCATTACCGCGTCGCGCTCGTCGCGCCGCCGTCGGAGACGGTCACGGCGCCGACGGCGCGGCACGCGGCGCACCTGAAAGAGCGGCGTTCAGCGGCGAGGACAGAGCGCCACTCTCAGTCGGCTTGGCGACCTGCCCCGCCGTGGGGGGAGGGGGGAGGGGGGCTGCGCCAGCTCGGCGACGTTTCCGGCGCGGCGCGGCGTCTGGTGGCGCGTCGGTGCGGATGTTAGTCGTGGACAAACACGGCCGCCCGGCCGCCATGAGATTGCAAGGCGCGGCGGTCGGCCGTACCGACTCCGACCCGCCGGCCCTTCCGTCGTCAAGTCGCCCCTCTCCTCCCCTTCCCACCGCCGACCAGCCCTCGGTCCCCCGGCCACAGCGGACCCATTGTCAGCCTGTCCCTCTGCCAGCCCACATACCAGCGCGAAAACGATCCGGCTCTTCACAGGCATGGACAACAAAGCGACCGGGCCACTTTGGTAAATAGACCCACCTTGTTTCGGATGTCATGCGGGTAGCCCTGAACCACACAACAAAGCAGTTCACCAGACTCTTTTGTGCTATCTAAAGACGAACTAGGGAGTGATACCATGGGTCCAAACGTTTCGGATTCCAGCTGAGGCTGACCTCTGGGCAGAGTCTGTGATCTAACAATGTACGATGTTCGACTGTCAAAGGGACCAGTGGCACAGCGTTTGTTGGTTTGTTGTTTGTTTATTGGGGTTTTAGGGTGCGCCGACTAAAAATCATTTTGCGCTATCTCAGCGTTGGCTTGGCTGGCAAAACCACACCTTCCTTCTCCACCCAGCCTGGTATTACAGAGTGAGAAAAAGGGGAGAGAGAGAGAGAGAGAGAGAGAGAGAGAGAGAGAGAGAGAGAGAGAGAGAGAGAGAGAGAGAGAGAGAGAGAGAGAGAGAGAGAGAGAGAGAGAGAGAGAGAGAAAGAGAGAGAGAGAGAGAGAGAGAGAGAGAGAGAGAGAGAGAGAGAGAGAGAGAGAGAGAGAGAGAGAGAGAGAGAGAGAGAGAGAGAGAGAGAGAGCGAGAGAGCGTCCGTTTCCCAGTAGTGACCCAGCTGTGGTCAAGGTCATGCTATGGGCTCGGATTCTCCTCCCTCCCCCCCCCCCCGCCTGTCCCGCCGGCCGCGAGTCGCCTGTTCCGCTCGCTGCACAGCGCCGCTGGCCGCACTTCCGGCCGGCGCGACATCAAAAGCGCCGCCGCCCTGCACGCTGTCATAGCGTGACGGCCGCCCGGGGGGGGGGGGGGGCAGTTCGGCGACATCTAAACTCAACACACATCGGAATTGTACATGACATGTGGATTTCAAAGAATTAAACTAAAAATAGCTGTCTGTCAGAAAATAGCAACGTTCAGCGTTTGCGGTCATAATATGCATACGAATTCCAATATCATGATAAAGCACCCTAGAGCAAATGACCTACTGCAGCTAGGGTTGCAAACTTGCATGACAGTTGCCATGTGTCGTAAGTGTTCAACGAAAATGATGCCCTTTTCCCTGATTCATCGAATACATACAATACTCGTATGTTCGAACTTCAAATTATGCTTGTAGGCTTGCTCAAGCCACATATACTTGTTAGCAGGGATGCGGAGCCGGAGCCGGAGTCGGAGCCGGAGCCGCCGGAGCCGGCATATTTTGCCCGGAGCCGGAGCCGGAGCCGGAGCCGTGAAACAATATAGCCTGGAGCCGGAGCCGGAGCCGGAGCCGCCAAAAAAGGGGGCGACTCCGGCTCCTTTTTATTTTTTGAAGAGGAAAAAAATAATTGACCTATGTAGTTCGGTTTGACAGTATAAGGCAGTAAAACATATGGTAAGTACGTCATGGGCCATCAAGTGAATGAAAAAAGCCGAATATCCCCAGCATCCCACAGTACGCAATCAACTTCCTGTCTGCTCCCCCCCCCCCACGTCTACTGCATCCCCAGAACATGAGGACCGGTCATCAGGTGACGGCCATTGTTTTGAAGCCAGTGCAGTGGACTGCGACTCCCAGCACCGTCTCTTCCCCCCCACCCCCCCCCCCACCCCCAATGCAGCCGAGATGGGTGTCAGCTTAGATGGTTCAGTGAACTCCGATTCGTGGCGACTGCGTTTCCAATGTCCTTTCCAATGCTTTCTAGTCCTTTGTTCTGCCAGTTCTCTCCGAGGTGCGTTTGCGCGGGGACGCGGTGAGCCGGTCATGGCATAGAGTAACGCGGCCGTATAGTCATAACATTTCGCCACGTGCTTATATACCCTGTTCGCTGATTGCATGTGCTGTTGAGAAAAATAGCCTTAGTTGTTAGTTGTTATGCAAATACAGAAGCTACGTGTACCAATCCAATTTTTCTTCCACCCGTATTTAATTGATTGCATAGGAGATGTACTGAGTCGGAGCCGGAGCCGCCGGAGCCGGACCATTTTACTCGGAGCCGGAGCCGGAGCCGGAGCCGCCATAACATTTCACCCGGAGCCGGAGCCGGAGCCGGAGCCGATTTTTTTCTCCGGAGCCGCAGCCGGAGCCGGAGCCGTCTGAAATTTCCACGGCTCCGCATCCCTGCTTGTTAGTATGCAATGCATTATACCTTGGCCTTGTAAAGAGAAAATTTGATAAATTCCCCGTTCGATGATGCTACCAGAGCCAGCGGACGGGCAGAAATCCCAGGAGTCTGATGCATCCCCGCCGACTTCATATGTATACTGCATTCGCCAGCGCAGTCCAAATCCGTGTTCCACAAACGTGTACTTGATAAGCTGCCGTTCCCCAAACTGGTAGTCCCGGCGGTTATTTTCCAGCTCGGCGGAATCCGTCTGACGGACGTCGTTTGGGCCAGCTCCCGACTGACTCAGTGTGCCAGGCCGCGGGCTCGGCAGGACTCGGCCGCTCGGCAGCGTGTCAGACAGCTCCTCTTTGAACTTCAAAGCCGGCTACTGGGCCCGGATGAGTGCCGGCTCGGCGGCGGGGCGGCGGGAGGGAGGAGGGAGGAGGGCTCACTCTGCACGCGATGCGACTCTCAGGCCGGGGGGACGAGGTCGGAGGGAGGCGGCGTGACGGGACGGGACCGGAGGAGCCACCACCACGCAGAGCGGGCGCCAGATGCAGGCTCGGCGATGGCGTCATCCGACTGTCTGGCCCACGGCGGTGACGGTGGGATCTCCGAACCGTTAGCAGAGGATTCGGCAGGGGACAGTAGGGGATAATTACACGGAGCTAGGGCTCTGAAAGCTGTGGCTTGAGGTACAGCCCACTGGGGACTCTGAGGGCGTCTCGAGAAACAAGGCGAAGCTTTTGACGAATCAACAGCCAACAGGTGGGTTATTTTGACTCTATAGGTTACAGAAGATGTGCCCTCATTTTCAGCTCAGTAACATTAAGTTATGTCAACTGTGTGCAGTCCCAAAAATTAAAAAAAAAACGAACGTGACGAAACAATACATGTCAGTGACATTGCAAGCTGAACCCGTCACTCATCGCCTGAATTTCATCAGACATCAGCCACTGGCATGACGCGACACGTTCGGTGCCGTCACGCGGGTTTCAGATCTCTTGGAACTGCAACGTTTAGAAGTATCGTCAATCGAGGCCACCAGTCTTATGAGACAGCTTCCGACAGCTGTCGTCAGCACTTCACACATCACTGCTATTGAAATCAGCAGAAATTCGGAACTTCCGACGGCTGCTAAACTGCGAACTGAAGCCTCGTCCGCTGTCTGTCTCTTAGGCGTCTTTCAAGCCCCGTCTGGGTAATTCGGCCAGTTTACTTAGCGTTAGCCGACCGGCGCCGTTACAGTGAGTGAAACTGACCGACAGTCCTGCTGACATAGGTATCGGCCTCTCCGGGACCCACGAGTCACGACTTACCCAAGCCAGTCGAGTAGAGACGAGCACGAGTAGAGTAGAGTCAAGTCGAGTCGAGTCGAGTCAAGTCGAGTAGGGCGCGAGTACATAGAGTCAAGAAAGCTAAGTCGAGTGGCCGAGAGTCGGGATATACACGACGCGGGCAGCCCGTCTGGCCAAAAGGGTGGAGCTTCGAGCCAATCCGACTCGATGAATCTTCCCCGCTGGATGTTCCCAGCATCACCCATCCAACATCTCCATTAACTGAGCTGGCCGCAAACGATCATCGGATGACTGGCGTGAACACGCTCCGAAAATGGCCAGCAGAGCGCAGTCACCGAGCACGACGCCGGACCAGCACCACGGCGCCGGCTGCGGCATACCTTACAACCGTCTCCGGCGTCAAATTTCAACCAATCGCCGGCCGATAAACAAATCGTTCGTGAAATAGGCGGCTGAGTGAATCCAGGAGGCCGACGTAACTCTTTGAAGCGGAACATTGCTCGGCTAATCCGCTGCAATGCATCACGCTGTCAGCTGCGCCGGGCCGGCTCGGCTCCGACAAAGCGCCATCCATCAGCACGTCGACAGAGCCTGTATCGGCCGACTGCGGGCGGTCAGCGCTGGACTGCAGCCGGTGTTCGAGTGCCACTGTGCGTCCGTGCTGTCACGGAATCGGCGGTCGGCAGGCCGGCCGCACAGTCTGCCCCGCTCGCCGGCCGCCGCGCCGCTGCAAACCCGGCGCGGAGCGACGTGCAGCGGCGCACCCCACCTGCGGCGCTTCTTGGCGCGGAACGAGCGCTGGATTATCATACTAATTATGACAATCAGTGTTACTTAATTAAGGGCGGTCGGGGCGGAGGTGCAGCGGCGGCCGGAGGCGGGCCCTCGGGTGGCTCCATCGCGCGCCGCTCCAGCTCGTGAAGCGTTCATGGCTCTCTGACGGGCTTGCCGCACGCCTCGCAGACGGCAGGCTGGGACAGCCTATCCCGGGTCGAGCACGTGAGCGGTCGAGTATGATGAAGGCGGTCTCGGAGGCCGATGGACCAGTCCCACTGACGAGTCTCATGGTGGCACTGTCTGCTGCATGATCCATGCATGATGGATGGGTATATGAATGAAAGAAACAACAGCAGTCTTGCAACATAAATGCCCGATCATCGGTGACGAGATCATGGATGTCAGACAAGGTATGGCCAAATGTCTCAGTGACATCATTTCTGTATCCGGTTAGTGGTTTTACATCGCTGCGTCGTCGGCTATCTTCAGCACACAAACATGCTACATATGAAAGAACCGCTGCCCGTTTTGCCTAGAGTTCTTCCATGACATCGTATAGGTAGAGGCATTCGGCTCGGTCGTCTGTATAAGACAGGAGAGGACGGACCCTGACCCGCAGTTCAAGGTTCACGTCCTGTCCAGCGCTAGGAGCGCGTGTCTGCCGTCCTAGTTTCACATCAGCATGGCGCGGCACCCATTCCGGGACCCACCGCGGCACCCACCGCGGCACGCATAGCATCATGGTGCATTAATGTACCCATTCCGAGCTCCATTTGAGGGCATCGACGCATCGACACATCGGCATGGCTGCAGTCGCTGGATCGCTGGATGGTGGTGAGTGGTGTGGCCCCCGCCCACTGTCAGAACCTCAGACCGTCCGACTGGGGCAGGGGGTGAAGGGGGACAGGGGGACAGGGGGGCAGATGGGAGCCATCCGGGGGGACAGCGCAGCCGGCGGGTGGCCGCGGCGACACGTAGACAGGCCGTCCGGCAGCTGCCGGCCGCGCCGTCACCGACACTCGGACAACACGCAGACGTCGTGCAGTGATCCTGCACACCTGCCCCGAGCAGGCAATCAAAACAGGCCGACAAAACACAGACCGATACCCGTCTGCACTGATGGACTCGGCCCGGGGCTGTAGGTATATCAGGCAGCCTTGTAACGGTAACTGGCATACGGAATGGCGAACATTCCTTGGGCACCAGAAAACGGATGTCATGCGTCAACGTCATCTGTTCCAGTCGATGTGCGTAATTTCCAGTGATCGATCTGCAAAGTTGCAAACCGCATTTGGCGACACAATGCACCACCCAGAACGTATTGGAGATTCCAGTTTTACAAGTAATACTTGTATCAGTGCACCATACGCCGGAAAACTGGTTTTCAACTCGAGCGCACTCTGTAACATCCAGAGGTTGCACATTTTTGCCTGCAAACATTTTGCTGACACTTTTGATCTATGCCGATACGCTGCAGAAACAGCGAGGCAATTACCTCACAAACGGAAATCGCTGTAGTACAGGTAAAAACGCACCGCATTGATGTATGACAATAATTTCATGCTACCAGCCGTCAATTAGCCGGTATTGTGATACCTACCAGTCAAATGGAAGCCCCCTGGGGCTCAGCGCTGAAGGATTACATTCGCCGGGCCACAGCGAGTGGCGACCGCACCGCGTAATATAACACACGATTTAGCGATGTAATTTCGTCTGCACTACCAGCCATCACACCGTGAATTTCATGGCCAAATAAACATCTTAAAGCCATCTGCCGACGACTTTAATAGACTTTAAGCTCAACAGACGGCCACAATCCGAGATTGAGAGAGATCAAACCGCTTGCGAAGCCGAATGAATCTCCTCAATGACAATATCAGCGAAAATTGCGTGAGGGAGAAAAATGAGGAAACTATTTCATGGCACAGCAGCAGCTGTCATGCCAAACAAAGCACAACTTCATAGCCGGAGAGAAGCCATGTAATTACGCTGCCTTATCACGGACTCCCAGAAACGGCCTTTTTAATTAGTCAGCGAATTAAGCAATGCAATTGCACGCCGGCCAGTTACTTTGTATGGACGCCGTACGCGGTGATAAATTACTGGGATATGGCGCCTGATCACGACAGTGTATGTCTCACTCGGCCGTCGTGTCTCACTGTCTCACCGGAGGCACACGGCGCCCGGTGAGACGCCAGCGCGAGGCACACATGCGAGACACGTCTGTCGAGTGTTTGCCGTCAACACAGGTCGAGAGTCCCGGATTGGCGGGTGTGCGCGAGTTTGAGCCCGATCAAAGATGCACACTCGAGGGTTTACCTACCAGCCAAAGTGCCGCAGCTACTCTATGCGGCGAGTCTTTCTGCCTTATACGTAAAACGATGGCGGAATGCATGCAAACAGGGTTGTTTTTGCTTTGAACAGAAACTCGACTGAATAAGGTAACGCGAAGATTAACATGAGCAATAAGATTGAGCAAACGCACTAAATAAGAACACTTCTTTTTATCAACCGCAGCTGCAGGGTCTCATTTCAAATCAATTTCATTTTACACATCAGTGAGGAATGAGTAGTAGGTAAGTACGACAGCTGCCCGAAGAAATAACTTTCCATCTTTAGGCATGGATCTATTCATGAGAATTCTAATGTCCCGAATTGCACTCTTGGCAATGAACAAAAGGAGAATGACAATGAATGAACAGCACGGGAAGCTTACACTGACACCGTAAAAAAAAACAGCGCCACACAAACCTCAAGTTAACCGCATAGAAAGGTATCCCGTTGATAAGCATGGAGTGAAACAGCATCACGCACATGCCGCTTTGTATCTGCGAATCATGCGAGTACGATGACATTGAGAAACTATATTTTTGTGGCGGGTAAGCCCGCAGGGACCAAAGAAGAAATACAGTAGAGGTCAAAACGGTCCCGAAGAATGTACACTTTTCTTGAATTTAGATCCCAAACGATTTAAATGTTTTCAATATAATACGGCATATTCCCGGCGAAAAACTCCAGTAGGTAACCTTGTTTCAGTAAGCCGTAGAGGTGAATGTGTAATGTGCAATGTTACATAGTTTGTTACCGAGACGAGACGGTCACGATCAATTTTAAAAATCCCTCAGGCACTGCAGATTCATTAAAACTATGTTTTAATTTACGTTTCACTTTGAGCCTCATCAATGACACACAAACACGGAATTTAATTAGGATCAAGAGCAATCCACAGCGAAGAAAATCATACACGGAAATAACCAACGAAAAAGACAAGTTCAACCGTCATCACCAAGCCAGCACACTCTTACAATGCTCATTCTCTCCATCGTACTCACCAGCATCAGCCAGAGCACAGCAGCCATCGCAGAGGCCATCTGAACGCAAGTAAACACCAACAGACAGTCCGGTCTCTCGGAGCGCGCGCTGCGACACCCACCCCTCAACTGCCAACGGACGACTGGCTGGCCACCGCGCGCCGCCGAGCGGTGTTGTGTCTGTGACGGCCGCCCTCACTGGTTCGTCGGCTTCACGATCAAGGGACCGCCGCGCCAATGTTGGCGGAGTGAAATGTTAGCGATAGGTGAGAGCGACGTCTAGGGAAAGTGGCAAATGAAGTGTAGGAAGAATGGGAATGGTGAAGATACTTGCTTGCCAATCAAATTGGTGTGTCTGTTTGCAGCGCCGTCGCTAACATTAGTGACGCCAAGTTTCGGGGCGCGAAATTGGAACGGCCATGAGAGGGGCACTTATAATTAGCGGGGGCGGCAAGCGGGCGACTTTTGTGTGGGTCCGTGCTGCGCGGGCGGCTGCTGGATGCCCCATCGGCTGGATCCGCCCACCCCACCCATGGCACCCAGTACTAATTGCCAATAAATGGCGCTTTGTGCAGCTCGCCGCCCTTTCTCGGCCGGTCGTCGGCCGCTGAGGACGTGTTTTTGCCCTTCATGTCGTGCGGCTCTGCGCTCACCGAGACACCATTCGATAGCGTGTCGAAACAATGGGAGGTGCATCCAACCAAAGGGCGGCGCGTTTCAGGGGGCGGGGCGAGCGGCGCCTTCTCCAGGGGTCACTCAATGGCAGCGCAGCGGGCGGGGAGGGGGGGGGGGGGGCTGCGAGACGGACCGGGCCGGACCGTACTGACTGATGACGGACCGAGTGACAGGTGACAGACGGAGACGGCACCCACCGCCCGGCACCCACCACGATAATTGTGTTTTGACCTGGAGAGGAGTTATGCGGCTCATGAATGGGTTTTGTTCCCTAACTAACCTTGTTTCGCCACCCCGCGATGTTAGACGGTGTTTACAGCGCGCTGAAGTCCAAAGGCACCTAAATGGGATGATTGACATTTGGGGTGTTAACTGGTCAATGTCATGAATGACTTGGGAGTTGGGTTGGGTAATGGGACATCGTCGGGGATACCTAGTATTTTCTCGGAATACCTTTAAAGTAAAAATCATTAAATATATTCAGTTATTAAGAAGACGATGATTGGGCCGCATCAGACCAATAGCTTAAAGGGACTATCCCACCATCAACATGGGGTTTGAGTTGAGATAGCCAAGTTTGCGGCGAGGTTCAGAAACCACTATCTATCTAGGTTGCAACCCCCGCGGCCTCTTGGTATTGAAGAAATTCGTTCCCTTCATTTGAAAATGGGCCTTGTACAAGGCCCTATCTTCAACATGGAGCAACCGTTAGTGTGACGTCACCTCGTTTAGTCATTCTGATTTAAATGGGTTTGTTCGTTGAAAAATCGCTTAAAACTTGGTCTGAACTTTGTTGTGGTGCCTACAGAGTAAAAAGAATCAGCTTTATGACAGTAATGTGGCCTGGGGAAGGAGGTAATTTTGGGTTGTGACGTCACATATTTGAAAGTTTGTGTTTGGAATATGGGAAGCCTAAGATGTTTAATGGAAAATAAATGCCAGAACCGTGTTCCTGGTCATCCAATCTATAAAGTCGGGCACAATTTAACTGGTTTTAACAACATTTTAGGAGGTGGGATAATCCCTTTTAACCCGGCCCGGGTGTGGGTCTCAGCAAACCTCGCCATAGCGATGGCCTTTTTGACCAAACACGGTTTGTTAGCTCAAGAACCTTAGCTTAGACAGATGGAAAACAATTAACAATAAAATAAGGACTATTATAGGAAAAGGTGTAAGAGCTATTAGTAGTAGGAGGTCACGAAGGATATGTAGGTAAAATACCCTTGTCAAATTTTCCCGATTTCCCATTTTTTATGTTTTGCATGAACAGCGCATTACCCGTGAACCAGATAAACATGGTCGCAAGGGACGCATTCTATAGGTCCTGCAAAACCCTTTCGCTTCGTATTTAAGTTACCATGCCTGATGTTTTAGCTCATACGGTATGGTCCAGTGTCGGCGAGAAAAAAGCGAATTAAGATGACCTTATAGGTATGACCTGTATGAAAATAAAATGACCAAATGTAAGAAATAACTAGGCTTTGCCTAGTTATTATTGTCAGTTTTTTTTTTTTGGCAAGAACGTCAGCCAGCTTCAATCAATGTTTCCTATTTCTTGTACTAACTAGCATCGTTTTCGTCATTATTCAATTCATCACATTCTTGTTACTTTAGGTACGGAAGTTCCTTTTAATTAAGAAACGGAATCTCCTAATCGAAATTGCAATACCTAGCTGATTAGTCGCGCAAATTAGTCGCGCAAAAGGTGCACCATTCGTTCGATGTTTCAAACCACCATGCCACATTCCATTATCTGCCTTTACGGCTGCTGCTTCAATGAGATCGTACGGAGATATTCCTGACGAGCAGCAAGGCATTCACGATGTCAGACGTTTCTGTACCATTATCATTAACATAACGTCTTCCACCTGGCCGCAGCAAGATTGTTTGCATGCTTTCTTTGTGTCGTCCGAAGCCATCTGCCATAAAATAATAACATTTAATTTTTTTAATGGGATTGAGGTACATGAACAGAACACTCAAAATATCCGACATTCTTCAGTTTTCTGGAATGCATTGAATACAGCCTGAAATGACTACCTACATGCGGGGGAGGGGGGGGGGGGCGGTAAACACTTTCAAACTTCCGATGGGCGCACAGCTCAGAGCCGGCTGAGGTCCCACGTAGGTACGACCGTACGTACATAGTACATTAGGAGATGCGGGTTATTCTGAGGTACGCCGTACGTACACGAAGGTATGTTGGTCAGAGCTGAAGATATCCTTTTATACAGAGCAGCGAGTCTCCTGTCAGACGGAACTTGTTGGTTTCCATAACACGTTGGGCCTGAGTCCCCTACTTTACGGAGCTGCAGAGTGCAAATCTTATTTGAGACGGAGCTCCGGTTCCCCTAAAGTAAGGAACTGCGTTGGACGAAACTGCGGATTTATTAGACGGCCAGCTGCGAATCTCCCATTAGAAGGACTTGTAAATCCCCCATTAGACGGAGTTGCGGATCTCCCATTAGACGGAGCTGCTGATTTGATATTAGACGGAGCTGTGAGTCTCCCATTAGACGAAGCTTCGGATACCCCATTAGATACGGAGCTGTGGGTCTCCCATTTGACGGAGCTGCAGATCTCCCATTAGACGGAGATGTGGGTCTCACATTAGATGGAGTTGCGGATCTCCCATTAGACGGACCAGCGGATCTCCCATTAGACGGAGCTGTGAGTCTCCCATTAGACGAAGCTTCGGATCCCCTATTAGACGGACTTGCAAATCTCCCATTAGACGGACCAGCGGATCTCCCATTAGACGGGCTTGCAAATCTCCCATTAGATGGACCTGCGGATCTACCGTTAGACGGAGACGTGGGTCTCCCACTGGAAGAAGTCGCGGATCTGCCATTAGACGGACTTGCAAATCTCCTATTAGAAGAATACTTGGGTCTCCCATTAGACGGAGCTGCGGGTCTGATATTAGACGGAGCTGTGAATCTCCCATTAGACGAAGCGTCGGATCCCCCATTTAGACGGGCTTGCAAATCTCCCATTAGACGGAGCTGCGAAGCCCCCATAAGACGGAGCTGCGGATCTCCCATTAGACGGAGCTGTGCGTCTCCCGTAAGACGAAGCTTCGGATCCCCCATTAGACGGACCAGTGGATCTCCCATTAGACGGAGCTGTGAGTCTCCCAGAAGACGAAGCTACGGATCCTCCATTAGACGGACTTGCAAATCTCCCATTAGACGGATCAGCGGATCCCCCATTAGACGGGCTTGCAAATCTCCCATTAGATGGACCTGCGGAGCTCCCATTAGACGGAGCTGCGGATCTATACCGTTAGACGGAGACGTGGGTCTCCCATTAGATAGACGGATCTGTGGGTCTGATATTAGACGGAGCTGTGAATCTCCCATTAGACGAAGCGTCGGATCACCTATTTAGACTGGCTTGCAAATCTCCCATTAGACGGAGCTGTGGGTCTCCCATTTGACGGGGCTGCGAAGCTCCCATAAGACGGAGATGCGGATCTTATGGTTCTCACAGATCGATGGCTCGGAGAGCCAGGGGCGGATCCAAGGGGGGGGTCACATGGGTCATGGCCCCCCCCCCCTTGAGGCCCGGGGGCCCAAAGACCTGCCAGGGGCACCACCGGCCTATCAGGGGTATCACAGTCCTGACAGGGGCACCACAGGACCGCCAGGGGCACCACAGGACCGCCAGGGGCACCACAGGCCTAGCAGGGACACCACGGGCCTGGTGCCCCTGGGCCCTGACAGGACTGTAACGCCCCTGACAAGCCTGAAGTGTCCCCGGCAGGCACGTGGTGCCCCTGACAGGCCTGAGGCGCCCCTGCAAGGCCGGCGGTGCCCCTGGCAGGCCTGTGGTGTCCATGGCAGGCCTGTGGTGCCCTTGCTAGGCCTCTGGTGCCCCTGACAGGCTTGTAATGCCCCTGGAAGGACTGTGATGCCCCTGGGCCCTGACAAGCCTGAGGTGCCCCTGACAGGCCAGTGGTGCCCTTGCTAGGCCTGTGGTGCCCCTGGCAGGCCTCTGGTGCCCCTGACAGGCTTGCGGTGCCCTTGGAAGGACTGTGGTGTCCCTGGGCCCTGACAAGCCTGAGGTGCCCCTGACAGGCCCGTGGTGCCCTTGTTAGGCCTGTGGTGCCCCTGGCAGGCCTCTGGTGCCCTTGCTAGGCCGCTGGTGCCCCTGGCAGACCTCTGGTGCCCTTGCTAGGCCGCTGGTACCCCTACGCCCGGAGAGGACTGGTGCCCCTGAAAAGTCTGAAGTGCCCCTCGGCAGACCCGTGGTGACCCTGACAGGCCCAAGGTGCCCCTGCGAGGCCGGTGGTGCCCCTAGCAGACCTCTGGTGCCCCTGGCAGGTCTGTGGTGCCCCTGGCAGGTCTGTGGCGCCCCTGGCAGACCTGTGTTGACTGGTGCCCCTGCTAGGTCGCTGGTGCCCCTCACAGACCTGTGGTGCCCCTGGGCCTTGATAAGCTTGAGATGCCTGGCTATGACAGGCGGCTCGTGGTGCCCCTGATAGACCAGTGGTGCCCTTGCTAGGCCTGCAGTGCCCCTGGCAGGCCTCTGGTGCCCCTGCTACCCCTGCGCCCGGAGAGGACTATGGTGCCCCTGAAAAGCCTGAAGTGCCTCTCGACAGGCCAGTGGTGCCCCTGTGCCTTGACATGCCCAAGTTACCCCTGCGAGGTCGGTGGTGCTCCTGGCAGGCCTCTGGTGCCCCTGGCAGGCCTCTGGTGCCCCTGGCAGGCCTCTGGTGCCCCTGGCAGGCCTGTGGTGCCCCTGGCAGGCCTGTGTTGACTGGTGCCCCTGCTAGGCCGCTGGTGCCCCTCACAGGCCTGCGGTGCCCCTGGAAGGACTGTGGTGCCCCTGCCCCTAGGGGTGCTCATGGGCCCAACAGGCCCGTTGTGCCCCTGACAGGCCTGTCGTGT
Source organism: Amphibalanus amphitrite (assembly GCF_019059575.1). NCBI lineage: Eukaryota > Metazoa > Arthropoda > Thecostraca > Balanomorpha > Balanidae > Amphibalanus > Amphibalanus amphitrite. Next base: position 881,120 of record NW_024881529.1, on the reverse strand, counting down.
ACTTGTACTTGCTAGACCTGCGGTGCCCCTGCTTCCTGGCAGGCATGTGGTGCCCCTGGCGGGCCTGTGGCGCCCCTACAAGGCCGTAGGTGCCCCTGGCAGGTTTGTGGTGTCCCTGGAAGGACTTTGGTGCCCCTGACAAGCCTGAAGTGTCAAGGACAGACCCTTTAGACGCCAGGGTCAAGTTCGTCGGACTGACAACGATTTGCTTACCTGATAACGTTCCTGGTAAGTACTCATTACTCAGCGTCCACAGCGTACACATAGCACATTCATATATACTTGCTTACAATTGGTAAATGTGGTTGTGGCTAAGAGTTAAGATACTGACTAAAAAAAAAATAAAAAGAAAAAAACTGAAAATGGGGGCACCACCAAAATGAAGTGGACGAAATCCGTTGAGTTTTTAATTTTGGGTATAGGTAGGGGCACCACTTCGATTCATGACCCTCCCCTTGGAGTTTTCCTGGATCCGCCCCTGCGGAGAGCTGACCGCCCACGATACCACTGTGGCAACACTCCCGCTGGTGGCCACCATCGACGAGCTAGCACAGAGACTGTGCACCCCGTGATGCACATTGCACAGCGCACACAGAAGTCATACGGCGCGCCATAGCCAGGATAACCATCTCAACTCGCATCGCCGAGATGCCTGTCGATCATGCAGCGCTTCTATGCCGGTCGGCAGGCCGTACTCAAAACCGAGTTATTTGTCAGGCATCTCACACACGCGGCCGGTACCAGTTGAAGACGGCACTCCTGGCTATCGGAACGAGTAACTACGTAGCCACGTAACCGGCAGCCGGACCTCACAAACCCGAGCTGCACCCCCAGCCCGCCCGAACCGCCTCCGAGCTCCGAGCGATTAGCTATAGATGGCCGGCGGCTCGATATGCATTTCAAAGCAGGCTCCCGGTGTCCCAGATGCATTTCAATTCCGTCATAGAGCCTTTGTGTAAGCAGATTGAAGTGGATGATATGTCTGACATCAATGACTTATGACGGAATTAGCGGATGCACGGCACGAGCAATGCGTCGGTTCCTATTTGATGTCAAACTACTGCTATATATTGCGAATTTCTCAAAACTAATCGTTCATTACTAAATATCCATGTGCCGTCAGTGCTTGTATGATGCAACTGTGTATTGTAAATTTGTATAAATACGCAATCCTTGCCGAGCCTCTGCTTTTCACGAATGACATGAGCTCACGCCTCACACCCCCTCTTTTTCACACCCATGGACCTGTCCTCGTGACCTCGTGTTTAGCCGCCCGGTATGACTCGCGCGACCAAGCCATGGCACAATTGCCACAACGTAAACGACTCGCTAATGCAGGGTGCCCTTCCTGACAACCGCGCCCATGTTGCGTCCATTCGTGGTTCGTTGCTACCCAGCAACGGAGAGGCGTCGGCGATGAATTTGGTATGGTAGATCGTTCCAAGATACTTACTCGTAGTTCGTTCTGGAGACGGTGTCCTAACGATATAGAGACGGCGGTGGCGGCGGCGAGGCAGGTCCGATGAGTTCACGTAGATGCATGTGCTGGGTGGGAAAGGATAGTGTGAAATTTGTTTTGCTCCTCGTGTTTCATAGCCATAAATGTACGTGCTTTCTTAACAGCGTAGCTGACTGTGACGATGTTAAGACGATGCCAACGGGCTCCCTGGCTTAATTGTGCGTTTATAGGTACTATGCTGGAGATAAGACGAAATTTTAGTTCACGGATACATGGAACAGCCTCTGGCCAGACAAGCAGCTCAACAGACACAGACCACGGAGCTGGAGCCGAGTTTGAACCCATTAGCATCCGTCACTCAGTGTTTGTGAGCTCAGCAAGATCCGTACCATCAGTGCCGGGCCCGACCCCACCCAGGAATGGCGATTTCGTCAGCCTTCAGTGCCGTACCGCCACAGGCGGGGGGGGGGGGGGGGGGGCAGTTGACTTTACCTCACCCCACGACGGACCCAGATGGGGTCACGGTAAAGGGAACACACCCGGGCCCGGCAGCTAAGGCGTTAGAGGTCAACGCGTACTGTGAACACCACACGCTTAGAAGATAGATAGCAGAAACTCCCTCGGCACATAACGTGAAGACAATTTCAGAAATCTTCGTGACGTGATTCATACGAAAATCTTGCTGGAATGATCATTGCATGACCGTCTGTAATCCATTTTCACTTTTGAGCTGTCATGCGCCTTTGACTGGGGCCGCTCCTGCCCCGGTGAACAATGACACAGAAGCGCTTAGTCACGTGATAGGTGTGCTCCCGAGCCTGCCACCGGACAGCAGACAGACGGTGTAATGACAGTATGCGTGCGGCGGGACGATCCATTTGGTCAAGGTCAGCGAGGTCAACTTTGGCGTCGATTGCTTTCGCAGCCCTTGGGAGCCTCTGTGTTCGGGCAGTGCTTCCAACAGCTACCGAATGCTTACTAATTACTATTTCACAAACGAAATGCATTTGCAGTGTAACAATCGTGCTTGTGTTGGCATCTGCCGTTTTTTCTTTCCCAATCCTTTCACCATCAAACCACGGTAAAAACTACTGAATCTGTATTGATGCAGCACGGTACAGCGTCCGCAGGGTACGACTGTACCCTCTCCGACGGACGGCAACACACAGCAACATCCCAAAGAGCACAGACACAGCACACTTCGCCGGGCAGGCTCCGTGGGAGGAGACCTTACACGATTCGGTAAATAGCGACGGTCCAAAACCCGCACACAAACGAAAAAGCAAATGATAGGCGGAAACTAAAGACCAATATCAGAGAAAGAAAATCAGGCGGCCTTTTTAGCGATATTAGCACTAAATAATAGGGAAAACTCAGCTTGAGTGGCAACTGACCAAAGAATGAGTACTGCTTGCATTGATAATTGCTTCAACAACCATTCCTCGCATCCGTTCATACGCGCAGCATTATGCAGAATAATGCGGCATTTGAAGTACACCTTATATCGATAAAAGTGAAAACCATTTCTCAACCAATAATCGCCATCGATAATTTGAAGCCGATCAGAAAGAAAATTAACTATGAATGCAGAAAGGACCTCGAAATTTGGCCTACAATGCTCACAAAATCCATGATATTATATTCAACCGTTTATACAGATATTCGTTCAAATATAATCCAAATATACACTGATCTGTGATCATATACACTATACACACGCTAAAATCGGCTTTGATTTCATTTCCTTTCAGAATAGACCTTTCAGTGGACTAACGTCTGCCAGCGATTCTCAAGCCGCTATAAATCCGATATACCGGTACCGAACTGGGCCACCTACGCCTCACTGCCCTCTGTGCGGCGCCTCGGCGGCTGTAGTTGACGGGGTCGCCGTCAGGTGGCCACCTTACTTCTCCAGCGGGTGCGTAGTGACGATGCCTCCCTTGTCGCACATCGCTCTAGAGATGGTGGCCAGGTTCTTGAAGTTCTCGTTGGCTACCTTGGAGCTGATGGCCGTCAGATTCAGCTGGATCCTGTCAGAGGCCTGAAACATACCATCGTTACGGCATCAAACAGGAGTGACGTCAGTCCTGACTGAATGCTATCCGAAGCCTGAAACACGCCAACGTTACGTCATCAAATGGGAGTGACGACACGGATGCCGGGCCCAAATCAAGGACCTGAAACACGTTATGACGTCACCAAACTGTGAAGTCACTATTTGCAGACCGTATGAAATATCTGAAACATATCCATATATCACAAATATGTGACGCCACCCCCGTGCGGGCGGCTGAAACCGTACACCAGAACCAATCTCGCCAGCCTGAGATCACAGCGATGACCTCAGGCCTGCGGACGGTGGAGCGGGACAAACTTCCGGCAGAGTACCGACCCACGCACACCTAATACCTTCCAACAGACACCAAGCTTGTTAACTTTTCAATGTTCGAGGGGATGGATATGGACGAACAGAGCGACTCACACAGAGCTGCCGTAGGTAACAACTTAATTAACTTTCAGGTAATTTGATAATAACAGCGCGTGGTAATCACCCGTCATAACTTAACAGCTGTTACCGGCAGTAGACACAGCTAGCAGGAGACGTGGGTGCTGCCTCGTGTCGTGCCACTAAGTTCCCAATTTAGAACGCACGACCTATTAGTCACCTAGCTCTGTTGTATCCATCACTTGTTTTGCACCATGGCTGCCACGGACAGAATCGTCATCATCAAGTTGACTAGTCGACTGGCCACTCTATGTACTCAAACAACTCTTACATTTTCCACCAGCACCACACACACTGGGTCTTTCACTGATTGGTTAGCTGACTGATGAATGATCACGCAGCAGCCAGCCTGTAACACTTGAGCAACGACCAGCTAATACACCAATGAATATGAGTGGTGACCAGACAACGCTTTAGCATCAAATATTGACCTATTGGCGACCAGACAGCCAGACAAGGCACCGATAGGTGACTCGTCGCCGACCGTCCGCCGCCCAGCCCGCCACGCGCCCGCCGGTCGGTCAGTTGGTCACCCTCAGGTGTGCCATTACACCCCCGTGTCACCGTACCGACCGATGAGTCACTCACACAGGGCCGGGTCATCGGACATACCCCTCCTGTACCGGTGAGACATAGTGACCACCCCCATGGACGACACGCTGGGGGTGACAGCCTAGCATGACCAGGTGAGAGCGGGCTGATTGCTCCTGAGACTGTGTCTAAGGTAAATACAGAGTGACAATGTACACACAAACCACAACCTCACGGGGTAGCAGATTTACATGAAACGTATAAAGATGTATTATATATATGTACTCTGTATGTATGTATGTATGTATGTATTGACATCAAAAGCCTTCATTCAACAAATCAAATGATATTCAAAGTGTCTTTAAACAAATTTGCAGCCAAGAATATTAGGGGTATCGAAGCGAAGCGGAGAAGACCGCAAAGCCCAATACCGCCGCATCTGCCGCAACCGCCGATACCAAGGACTTCACTTCCACTGGTCACCAAGCGAGCTGTTCTCCCTCAGCGGGTAGCTTGACAAACCGTCCCGTCTGGGCCTTAATTGGCTCTGAGCACGACACTTGCAGGACGCCAGAAGGGTGTCTAGTCTACTGTCTAGAGATGCGGACAAGCACGCGACACGCCACAGCGCATTTTCAGCCAACAGTCGCGAGAACAGAGGCGGCAGCGGCGTAGACTCAAAGGAGGGCATCATCAGGGCGGCAATAAGATAATGAGCGTCATCATAGGACGTGTGACTGGCGGCATTCTAGCTCAGGGAGGCGGGTGCTGCGACATAGGACACCGGGGCCATGAACAATGTCGCTCTGCAGAGCATAATTAGCAGGGTCACGACATTGAGTTACTAGCAAGGGAGCTGCAAAAGTTAGCTCTCCGAGGAAGTCTAGGGGAAGCGGGGGTAACACCGCCCCCCTAAGCTTTTCGCCAAAATGAGAGAATATGTGTGAAGTCTCTTGGTAGTTATTGTTTTGGTTACAATATTTAAACATTTTCTCACGTGTTTTAGGTACTTATTTTGCATGCTCCTAAAAGGTTTTCATGTATCACGACTTTTAAAAATACCTTGCATATTTGCTGCCTACAAATTGTGTGGGTAACCCCGCCACCGGTGTTGATGTTAACCCAACCCATTCCTACGAAAGCTTTTAATTGTTCAGAGATCGTGTGCGATGAGTTTCCTGTCGGTAAGTGGTAATTTTCGCAAATAATCGGTAATTGACACCTAAATAGGTATAGGTTCATCAGCTGTTTGCCAGTTTTATACAGCTGGCAAGTGCTTGGTCGGGATGCATGAAAAATATAAAGTAAAAAATCAAATAAGCTGCTTATTCCCGACTTAGGAACATCTACGAACATAAATAAAGCGTGTCTTTGGAGTTTCATCACTTATCACGCTACAAACAGGAAACACCGCAACCTCAATTGGGGTAACACCGCCACGGGGTGGCGGTGTTCCCCAATAAGTGATCACAAGCAAAAATCGCCAGCGGTAAGAATGTACTACACGGTTCAAGCAAACTTATCTTACTGGACAAAGCCGATCAGTTATTTTTCGATGTAATCAAGTAAATCAAAATGAGTCTCTACTTAAAGACATTCAAAAGTGCTCCCAACTCATCGAATTTTTATAAGAGAATGTGCATTTTTCTTTAAATGCCCACATTGAGCTTCGATTACACTGAAACACCGGAACACAAATCAGAAGACGCTTACCTGCGTGCGGTCAATAGGAAATAACGGATTTTTACACTTCACATTTCATACTTTCGCCGCCAGATGGGGTGGCGGTGTTTCCCACAGTGGCGGTGTTACCCCCGCTTCCCCTAAATGACCACAGAAGTTGGGACGCTATCAGCCGGGACAAGTATCCGAGCGCTGATGAGACGGGACACAGAGGACACACAGTCAAAGTTCAGAATGCGGAAGCTTGGATCCGTGTTCGGCTTCCGAAAACTTGCATAAGCTATCAGCCGCGCGGCGCTGCCGGACGCCGGTCGTTTCATCAGCCGGGGAGCGGCGCGCTCCGTGGGCGCGTGCAGAGCGGACGGGGCTCCCGTTACAGCGCCGATCGGATGTCGTTCAGACGATGGCGGGGAGCGGAGCCGACCAACAGGAAAACCGCCGGCGGACGCTCGGCGGGTCAAAGGCAGTCCGCCGCCGGCCTCGTGGGCTGAGACAGACGGGGAGATATCCCCCACTCCCCCTCCCCCCGGCCCCGGAGTGACGGGACCGCGATGGGATCATCTGACCAGAGGGCCGGGGAGATGGGGAGTATTTCCTTCCATCCAGCACGCACTTTTCCGCACCACAGTCCCAGCCGGCGGACTGTATGATCCGAACCGTGATAGCCGAGCTCGCCCCGACCGATTTGGTCAGCTCACACAAATCTAACACGAGCCAAGGTTCGAAAATATCGAATCGAACAGCTTGGACGGACAGATCGATCATACCAGTCAGGCCACATCTTCAGCCCCTATCATGTTAACTAGAGAAGGCGGCTACCTTCCACTCCGCTCCCCCAGAGGCGGCCGCGAGCTCACCGCACGCTCCGTGGCCGCCTCGCTCGCTGGCGGGGCGGCGCACGAACGCGGTCCGGTTTCGTGATTCCGTCCTGCAGCCGGTTTGTGGATCTCTGCGGGCCCCAGGCGGACGGCGGCGATCCAAAGGGGGCTGTATTGGCTCCACTCTCGGGAACGGCACGCCTTTCATCGGTGCCGGCCGCGGTGGCGAGCAGGCGCACCGGCGGACGCGGCGGTGATAGTGGTAGAACCAGTGACGCTAGCCGTGGTACTGGCCGCGGATTGAGAAGGCGGAGGCGGTTTTAGTTTCAGTTACAGTTATAGTTCATTTTGCATTTCAGGGAAACCATCACATCGCGGATTAAAACTGATATATGATAGCGGAAGTGGAGGTGGTTAAGGTAGCGATAAAGGTGGATCCAGCAATGATGGATACAAGATGACGGCGGCCGAAGATATTCCAAAGACACAGACAACTGTAAAGATGACTCCAGCCAACAACAATACGCTCGCCTGAACATGAAGAGAAACACTAAACAAGACAACGTCGGGTAAGCAGGGTAGTTTCCCTTTCCTGCTCCGCAGTGCGCGGACGAGACAAGGGGGGTCGGGGCCGTCAAGACCGGCGGCACCGACCGAGCGCACAGCGGTTTATTTGGAGCGGTTTGATCCGTTCCGACATACGCCGAAATCACTACACTGCCGGGCGTGGTGACGAGCTCATGATGTCATCTCCATTACCCGCTACCTCACCCGCCTCCCTTGAAGGGAGACAGCCCGACCGAGACAGACTGACGGATAGGATGCGACTGGCGACAGAAGTCGATGCGACTGACCGAGCCGGGAAGGGTGGCTAAAGGCCCACCGATGATGATTGGGGAGGGGGAGATCCGCCGAGGGCGAGGAGCTGCGCCGCTCGGTGGTACCTATGCTACGAACGTTCTGTTTTACCCGAGGTTACCGGAGTGAACTCCACGAACGCAAAACCGTTACTGGTGAATTACTGAGCACGTAGCTTTCCATCTTTTTAGGGAACTCATGACCACAGACCGTTTCAGGGAAAGACTAGCAAAAGTACATGGACAAGTCCAAATATCAACTCATTGAAAAGTAAGTCATCACAAAATCCTGACAGAGCTCATCCGAAGTACATGCTGATTACGCCAATAAGATGTCAAAGAGTCAATGACAAGTTCAAAGCCTTACGTTACACCGGAAGCATGAACACAAACAATTTATAACTCGACGGATACCCAATACCCAGAATATACAACATTCCCGAAACGAATGCGGGAAATGGAATGCATGCTGAAGGCAGCTACTCGTATGGAGCGAAAGAGAAAACGCCCTTTCAAGTAATCGTCAAAGATTGCATCATTCGTAACTTTCCCCTAAAACACAGCCCAATGGCTTCCATGAGAGTTTCGACAGTTGGCACGCACCGGGTATGACTTGTGCTCGCCGGATCAGAGAAAACGGAAACTGTACACCGCAACACACGGCCGGTGGACGGCCAAACACGGGTCGTGATGTGGCATGCAAACATCAAATAACGTGACGCATATCAAATTGATAAGATTTTAGTTACATAAAGTAAGTCCAGTCGACAAACTGAGCTACGATTAAACTTGGTGGAAGTCGGTGCTGCAAGACATAACAACTTATGACAACTTTCTAATGAGTTTCATTCATTATGTAGACTGAATACACCCCTCCCATCCCCCACACAAACTAACCTCGCCAAGCCAAGCACAGCCACAGCCGTGACAGGCAAAGCCAATACGTTCAGAACCGTCCCCGACACATACCTCGTTACACCAGACGGTAGCCATCTTCTTCTCCAGTTCCGCTGAAGGATGGTTCAGCTTGGCCGACCTGCCGGTAAGAACAGTGACGTCAAATAAGTACCTATGACGTCACGAGATTGGTGAGCGTCACGGAACAGCGTCGGGACGGGCAGAAAACCCAACAAAACAGGACTTCGCCAGATTGTATTACCCATTTACGGTCAACACTGAAAATTATTTGAAGGGAGGATTTGAAAAAGCCGACCTCTTGCGGTTTGGATCCCATTGAAAATACACGTCTAGACACGGCTTAGCACACCACGTGTATCATAAGATTCTGACAAATTCGCTGTCCGGGGCGGCTGGGTGATTAAAGCAGGTTGCACGGTCACGTCTGACAGCTATCCAGAACACAAAACCAGTCCCCGACTGACCAGGTGACCAGGTGGTAGCTAGGTGCTTCGCGTTTGAATGAGAGACGGCAGACGCGTAAATCCCTACCCCGCCTCAAAGATCGAAGCCAAAAAAGCTCTACGCCCCCGCCGCCGCTGCTTCTTCTCGGCAAACTTCAGGCGAGCCCACAGATCGGGCAAACGGTGGTGAGTGGCATGAGACCTACCCATGAGACCGCCCAAAACTGGAAGCAACTCTCCGAAACCGGCAGAAAGCAGACCGCCCGAACCAGATCCGGGAGATCGGGGGCGCGTCAGTTAAATCCGGAGCTGCTGCAAACCAATTCTGAAGGAGCAAAGGGTGCAGAGAGGAGCAGGAGGAGGGGAGAGGGAGGGAGAATCGGGGGCTGTTCGTGCCAGGAAGGTGCGGTGGCCAACAACGCCCCTCCCACGGATCTTATCTGACCGCGTCCGTTAGCGAAAAGCGCAGGTTATTTCAGCCACCGTCAAATGGCTAGCGGGATCGGGAACACGAAAGGATCGGACGCTTCAACACCAGGAACTAGATCGAAATAAAGACGGCAGCGGTCGAAATGAGGTAGAACTGCTGCCCATGTCAACCGCAAACAGGATGGGTGATCCTAGAAACAGGTTGTGATACACGCAACAGCTCTGTGCCAACCATTCCTTACGCTACCATCTTGAAGATTGTGTAGCGTGTTCTCAGTTTTTACTAGCCCTACTACATGACAAACCCAACGGACCAGGTCAACCCTCGATTAAAGAAATACTAACATCCACGCCTCTCAAAGGCGTCCGTTTCCGAATATTCTGACGGACAGAGTCATCTAAAACTTCGACAGTAACTATGCCCGGTGTCGGCCAAGGGTCGTACGGCGGAGAGCCGGACCGCACACACATGCGACAAGCACCTCCAGGAAACCCTGACGAGAAGAGCCGAGTCACCCAGCCGGCTCACTAGCTGGAAACAGCACACGGACACATGCCGCGGCTCCGCTCCGGTCGGTCCGCAGATTAGCAGCAGAGGAAGCACTCCGAGCAGGAAGTCGCCGCCTTCAAAAAGCCTCGTGGGATAAGGGCAGATGTGCAATGAGCTCAGGACTGATTAAGTTGGAAGTGCATCACGCGACAGTGTGTTGGAGTAGGACTGCAACTAAGCTGCCCAACAATTCAGTCACCAGTTCCTCTAGAATCGACACTGTTTATTATTTGAAGGAGCATAACCAGTTCCACATGCCATAACGCTATGAATCAACCCATATACCAACACAGAAGGAATCCGAACCCTGAATTTCCAGCGCGCGGCGTTTCAGGAGGCCGCGGTTATGATATCACCATCTGTAAAATTCCACAGCTGATGATCTAGACTCCTATCCTCCCTCGATAGTTGAAGCCAATTTCTCCAAACAATGCTCGCCTGCTCAGTGCTCTGACTGTGACTCCACTGAGTACTTCCCTCCACAAACATATCTCAGCATCGGTGGCACTTTTTTGAAGCGCCTGCCACGGTTCGCAGAAGTTCTAAGGCCCACACTCGCACATCAAAAATCAGATACCTTAAACGTGGCTGCCGGCCGCGGCAGCCGTGGCAGAGGGCGTGACTGACTCCTCACGCTCGGATGGTCCCTGGCGCCGCCACCGGCACGACTGCTGACTGCACGTGCCGCCTCTCACACCGGGTCCAAGACAGCGCAGGACTCTTCAAAGGGCGGGCAGTGAGGAGCGTGGCGACTGGTAATCGCCACGGCAGATGAGCCGAAGCGCCAGCCGTAACCGCTGCCAATGAAGAGCGGTGGCTCTTCTGCCCGCCCCGATGGCCCGGACCAGCTTCACTTCAGCCCGTATGGACCCGGGTCAATACCCACCAATGATCTGTAGCGGAACGCGACCGAAACCATTTCGATCCACGTGACTAGAAAGACTCTAAGACCCGCCATACTGACCTCAAGACGAGCACAGTCCCAATCTTGTTCCCAGATGATAACGTGTGCGGTCCCTGATGATGCTGCATGACTTGTAAAATGACCCATCCTACCAGTTGCTGGTGGCCTCAGCCGGCCCCCTATGACCCGCACGACCCCTGATATTGACCTGTGACCCCATATGACCTCACACCACCCTTCCACTGACCTGGTGACCCCTATGATCCCGCGCGACCCCCTCTACTGACCTGGTGGCGCGGGAGAGCACCACGGTCATGGCGTACAGGTCGATGGCCGCCTCAGCCAGACGGTTCAGCAGGAACTGCTCGTCCACCACGTTCTTGCCGTAACGCATCAGCATCTGCTCAGACGTGTGACCGAAAGCCTCGATGGCCTGGGGGCAGGGCAGGTCAAATCAGGTCAGGTCAGGTCAGATCAGGTCAGCAGCTGCTCAGAACCGTGGCCGAACGCCTAAATCGGCTGGAGATAAAGGGTAAACCGGGTCAGGTCAGCAGATGCTTCAAGCGGTGGTAAAACGATTCAGTATCTTGGGGGCAGGTTAGATTTATAAGTTAGGTCTGGTCAAAAGCTGCTCCGAACTTATAGGTGCGGTGCGTATAGGTGAACATGACACCACAAATTCCAACCGAACAATACGAAAATCTTAAAAATAACCTGCAACACCAGCGTTTGTCCCTCACACACAACACCCACCACTTCCCCCAACAGTCATCGGCGGCGTCTCAGGCGACCTTCAACAAGAACGTGAACCGTTAGCCCGCTCCAGCATCGCTACCATTACCGCGCTCGACACAGCCGAAACCGCTGGCAATCCCTTATCCGGCCGCCTTTAGCTGGCACGTGAGGCGCCGCCCAGTCCGGCCCGAGATTGGTGTACAGTTCGGCCGGACCCAGACCACAGTGGGGGTATCAGCGCACGCTACTAGCCGCCATCGACGGTACAGTGGAGGCAGTGACGCTGGTTAGACGGGGGGGGGGGGGGGAGGGGGTTCGTCGAATGGTCGACTGACAGACGTCAGAGAGCGCACGAACGGTGGGAGGGGGGAGAGGAGAGGAACGGAAGGATGGCGAGAAAGGGAGGAGGGGAAAATGAGAAGGGAGAGGGAAAGGCCCTGGAGAAAAGAAGTGAGTGAGAGCTGAAGATAACTGCTACAATCCGTATGCAGGAAAATTCGGAAAAATGTCGACACATGCAGCTAGTTTTTGGTGGAGGATTGCAACTAACATTTTCAAATGTTGTCTGCCCATGGACAATCCACATCCCTATCTGTTCGCACGGACAATTCACATCCCATATCTGTCCCTTATTGCACCCCACCCCTCCCGCTGATCTTCCTCACCCGTCCCGCCAGCTGAGCCGCCGGTCGCAGGTCCGGGTCCACGTGCTCATCCAGCGAGATGCCGCCAGTGAGGCCGACGGCCCGGCGCGCGCGCGTCACACCCTCGCTAAAGATCATGCCCATGTTGGCGGCCGGGTTCTTGAGCGCCCGCTGCAGCTCCTTCAGGTATCCGCCGGCCGACTGAAGACCTGCGGTACGGGGGGACGTTATTAAGACGACGCGCTGATTGCAGGTCGAGCGGTACGGGGGAGGGGGGGGACGGGGAGGGTTTAGAGGACTGAGGGACCGGCGGACTGCAGACCTGTCAGAGGACTCAGGGACTTGCCGTCTGCAAATCTGGTGGTACGGGGCAGGTGGGAGGTCAAGGCACTGGGGTGCTAGGCCGGCAGAGAGGAATGGGCAGCATCGGTAGATGGAAGGCGGGTAAGTCTAGAAAGCGGACGGTGACTCATAAGTCATAGCTACCGCATACTGCAACAATGTTCTATCTAAGACATCATGACGATGATTATAGACATTCAACTGACCATCGCTGCCGTGCAAAGGAAGAACCACGTATGTCATTTTTTGGTCAAAAATGGTTTTTTATACCGATCGATAGCCCAAGAAACGGAGCATTTGGTTATGCGAATTATATTCACAAAAAGTTTTTTGAAAATACTTATATTTCCAAAAAAACATTTTCCAAAAAACGTATGTCATATCCAAGGGTAGACAGCCAAGGCAAAAACACGTATGTTCGGACTTATCGTGTCCAAAGCACGTATGTCAAAGCATTCTTGTGTAAATGATTTTTTATTTCTTACCAATGGAAACATACGTGGTTTTGCCAGATATCTCCTCATCATGGGTATCTAAAGATGTTAACGCTCGCGTGGTCAAAACACGTATGTACGGACATTCTTGCTTAAATTGCATTTTTCAAGCACATAAATGAGAACATACGTGGATTTGCCTACTATCTCCGGTAAGCCGACGACAGCGGCACCGACCCCACCGACGTACTGGCGCAACCGGGGGACGCAGCAACGGCCATACCGACGGCACCAGGGGATGTGGAGTCGGCCCTACTGAAAGCACCCGGGGACGAGGAGTCGGCCCTAACTACAGCAGCGGGGACGCGTCACCGGTCCTACATACAGCACCGGGGGGACGCGGCACCGGCCACACCGGCCCTAACGGAGGACACGTCACCGGTCACACCGGCCCTGCCGGGGGACACGGCACCGGCCTGACCGACGGCACGGGGAACGGCCGTACCAACGGCACCGGGGGACGCAGTACCGGTTCTACCGACAGCAGTTGGGAACGCAGCATCGGTCCTACCGACGACACCGCGGGATGCGGCACCAGTCACACTGGCCTTAGAGGAGGGCACGGCATCGGCGATCCGGAAGACGCGACACTATATAGTGCTAACTACAAAAGCGGGGGACACGGCACCGGCCCTACCGACGACACAGGGGAACGCGGCACCGGCACCGTCACACCGGCCCTGATGGAGGACACGGCCAACGACGTGTCAACGACCCTACCGACTGCACCGGGAACGTGGCGCAGGTCCTACCGACAGCACCGGGGGACGTGGCACTGACGCCGTCACACCGGCCCTAACTAACGGAGACACGGCACCGTCACTCCGGCCCTGCCCGGGGACACGGCACCGGCCACACCGGCCCTAACGGGGGACACGGCCACACCGGCCCTAAGGCCCGCCCCACGCGAGTGCGATTTTGATGCGGTGCGGTTGCGGTGCGGCTGCCGCACGTCAGGCATGCGGCTATCGTGCGGCATCTTGCAGCGCTGCGCGTCATCCATGCGGCGAAGAACGCCATCCATAACGGAGGGCACGGCACCGACCACACTGGCCCTACCGGGGGACGTGTCATTTATGTCAACGACCCTACCGACGGCACCGGGGGGACGCGGCACTCGTCACACGGGCCCTATGTAGATGTGGACACGTCACCGGCCCCACCAGAGGACGCGGCACCGGTCTTACCGACAGCACCGGGGGGACGCGGCACCGGCCACACTGGCCCTAACGGAGGACGCGGCACCGGTCACACCGGCCCTGCCGGGGGGACACGGCACCGGTCTTAACGACAACACTGGGGGACGCCGCACCGGCCGCACAGTCCTAACGGAAGACGCAACACCAGCCCTACCGATGCAGCCCGAGGACGTGACACCGGTACTAACGAAGACATCGGGGACGCGGCGCCAGCTCTACCGGGGGACGCGGCACTGGCCACAGTCACACCGGCCCTACCGGGGGGACGCGGCACTGGCCACACCGGCTCTACCGGGGGACGCAGCAACGGCCCTAATGGAGGACACTGCATCGGCCCTACCGACTGCACCGGGGGACGTAGCGCAGGTCCTACCGACAGCACCGGAGGACGTGGCACCGGCACCGTCACACCGGCCCTCAAGGAGGACACGGCACCGTTACTCCGGCTCTGCCGGGGACACGGCACCGGCCACACCGGCCCTAACGGAGGACACGGCACCGGCGCTACAGGAGGACGCGGCACTGGTGCTAACTACAAAAGCGGGTGACACGGCACCGGCACTACAGACGACACCGGGGGACAGCGCGGGTCCTACCAGAGGATGCGTACAGTGGAACGTGGCACCTGCCACACCGACCGACCCAGTATTCTTCCACCGGCCCTGGAGGGGGGGGGGGGGGAAGGGACGCGGCACCGACCCTACCGACGCAACCGGGGACGTGCCACCGCAGGGCGCTGCACCAGCGTGACCGGGGGCGCGGCAACGGCCCTTCCGGGGGATCCGGCACGGGGGGGGGGCAGTACTTGCCCCACCGACGGCACGGGAAGTTACAAGAATCTTCCCATGGACTAATCTGTGTAGTTTCGTACAAATTTTCGCTTATATAAACAGCAACGTTAAAACACCCAACCCCGGATATAAATGCTAGCGATACACACGCTTTGGGTGTGGCGAAATTTGCCTAGCAGGAATCACAAAGCCACTCCCACGGCCACAATCCTTATTGGTACGCTGGCTTTTATGTTGGAAATGAACGTATGTTGCGGTGTCAAAACAATCGGTGTTGGCAAAAACACGTATGTCATCCACTGCTAGTCACATACGTTGTTTTGCCAATTACGACTGTAGTTTGAGCGCCACATACGTGGTTTAGCCACACGGAAAATGACATACGTGTTTTTTCCTTTGCAAAGTTTAATTTGATAGATCAAATTTGATGGTGGCAAAACAACGCCCTAGAGTTTTTAGGGCAGTATTTATGAATATATATTTACAACAAGGCTCATCGGAATCGCAAGGCGGAGAGGAATTCAATGATATCTTTCTTTTGTCTGTGCGAGCTTTTACACGGTTGCTACAATGAAAAACGCATTTTCGGCTCTCCTGAACATTTTTGTTTTTCAAAAAACGGTAACATACGTGGTTTTTCCTTTGCACGGCAGATCGATTCGCAGCGAAGAAACAATCACAAGTCGAATCCAATAATTTACGGAAAATACCACAGATCAAGCCCACCCTACTTCACACCACAAAACCTTGCTCGGACCTCCACCTGAGCCCTGCGCCGCCGCTCGACCCGCCACCTACCGGTGAGCGCCACAAAGATGCGCAGGATGTCGTTGGTTCCCTCGAAGATGCGGAAGATGCGCAGGTCGCGGAGCACGCGCTCCAGGCCGGCGTCCTTCATGTAGCCCATGCCGCCCATCACCTGGATGGCTTCATCGGTGACTGTCCAGGCCGCCTCGGAGGCAAACACCTGCGAGTTGTGCCAGGCGAGGGCTGGTTAGTGGTGAGACTAGAGGTGGACGGGGACGGTTTAGGGAAGACGAGGGATGAGATACAGGCGGAAAGAGACGACCAAATATCCTGAAATAGGCTAAGTTGTATGCTCAACAGGGCGAATGATCAAGCGGTGGAAGTGTCCGAACACCCTAATTAGCAAACTTGGCCATTTAGCCTTCTTCTCCACGTGCCAGTGAATATCGACCTGTCGCTGAGTCCTGACCCCGGGGTACAACTACAAGCTAACCACCTTAAACTGACCATCCCTTCTCCGAGTCTCCGTGATAACGAGCGTCTACCCTATTAACGCCAGACACCGCGTGAACCATCTTCCCCTAGCCATCCTCTCTCCTTTTCCTCTATGTGTTATCGGGCGCCACCCCTGACCCTCTGCCAGCAAATTTTGGCGCAGAGCCCCGGGCGCGGTACGCACCTTACTGATGGCGGCCTCCAGCTGGAAGTCGACCGATCCGCGGTCCATGTTGGACGAGATCATGTAGCCCATCGACTCGGTGACGTAGTGCAGCAGAGCCATACGCGCCAGCTTCTCCTGTAGGCGGCACAGGGTCGGGGTCGGGTCAAGTCGGCCGTCGGGTCGGGTCAGATCAGAGTCAGGACTAGTCAATGTTAAAACGCGTACAAGCCAATCGGTGTCAGATTTCAGTTCCAATAACGATGGTGAGCGATTTCTTGCTCCGAAGTAGATCCCGGCCCATACACCGCAGCGCGCCCCCTCACCTGAATGGTCCCGAACGAGTCAATCCTGCGTCCGAACTGGGTGCGGTTAGTGGCGTGGTCGATGGCCTTCTGCATCGAGTAGCGCATGGTACCTGTCAGCGCAGTCACCATGCCGAAGCGGCCGTTGTTGAGGATGTTCATCGCCACCTGTCGGCAGACGAGGAAACTTGTAGTGCAGAGATGGACGGGAGATGGCGCGGGGTGCGCCACAGACGGCGGTCCGTCAAGGCTAATCGCTAGTTGCCACTCCCTGCTGCCCCCTACAGACCCCCGGTCACGGCCCTCATGGCTCCCTCTCGCCTCATCGAGCCCTAACATCTCTTGCACCACAAGTCACCAAA
The DNA here is from genome assembly GCF_019059575.1 of Amphibalanus amphitrite. Classification (NCBI taxonomy): domain Eukaryota; kingdom Metazoa; phylum Arthropoda; class Thecostraca; order Balanomorpha; family Balanidae; genus Amphibalanus; species Amphibalanus amphitrite. Next base: position 863,745 of record NW_024881529.1, on the reverse strand, counting down.
CCTCCTTCCATAAACATCCACCTCCCCTTCACCGCCTCACCTTGAATCCTCCGCCGATGCCGCCGAGCACATTCTCAGCCGGCACCTTGACGTCCTCGTAGTAGACCTCGGCCGTGTTGGACGCCTTGATGCCCATCTTCTTCTCTGGCGGACCGCTGGTGACTCCGCCGAAACCCCTCTCCACGATGAAGGCGGTCACCTTGTCCTTCACCTCTCCCGTGGTCTCATCCTTTACGGGCGTCTGGGCGAAGACGGTCATCACCTCGGCGAAGCCGCCGTTGGAGATCCAGATCTTGCTACCGTTGAGAATGTAGTGCTTGCCGTCTTCGGTCGGCACGGCGCGCGTCCTGATAAGGGGAGGGGGGAGTGAAGTAAGTGTGGTTAGTTAAGGACGGTGACGGAAAAGAGTTAGCCAATGCAAGAATTGATGAACCACTGCCGACCGAAAAGACGGATCACTTATCGAATACAATAACTTCTAGTGCGTATAAGTGAATACACAAATTATTTCAAGCAGCACTGATGACAATTAACAGAATAGCCCGTATACCACCACCACTCTGGCCCAGGGAAGCCAGGCAACCAATCCCTATAACCTCCCAGCCATTCGTAACCCATAGCCTAACAGCTGACTAGCCATGATCGTCCTGCCGCGTAGTTCGCGAGTCTCTCACTTGATGGAGCTGGCGTCGCTGCCAGAGGCCGGCTCGGTAAGACAGAAGGCGGCCATCTTCTCTCCGACGGCCAGCTTCGGCAGGTACTTCTGCTTCTGCTCTGGCGTTCCGAACAGCAGGATACCCTGCGGGAGCGGCGGCGATCAGCACTGAACAGTTTCGACGAACCGGTTCCAGCACATGATCGGCATTGCCAACTGTTAATTACGAGCGAGCGCTAAGTCTTTTCAATAAAACGCAAAAATCTCAGTATCAGCGGCCCCGCTTGGCCTACAGCGCTCCTGAGATTTATATTTCAGCAAGCGGTTTTCCAACAGATCGATGCTCTCAGATTAACTAAAACAACCTTGCATCAAAAGCATTGACAAAATCGGACCTTCTCGCACCACCGATGCCGACGCCTCGCCTACCTTGAAGCCGATGCTCTGGTGAGCTCCCATGGTGATGGCCACTCCGAGGTCGTGCGCGCCAACGATCTCGGTCATCCTGCCGTACTGCGTGTTGGACAGGCCGACGCCGTCCAGCTCCTGGGGCACCTGAAAGACGTAGAGGCGGGAATGTAAGTTTGCTGACCACCAGAAGGGATAGTTGCAACTTAGCTCAATATCAGTATAACGGCTCGTTGACCCAAATTTCAAAGCCTGGCAAGAACTAGCTCGAATAAACGCCGAGTTCAAAAAGCAGATCGCTCTGCCGCTTCAGACGCGAGTGTTTGATGTGCATTACGATACCGCTCTTATGGAAGCAGAACAAGCTAACCGCGTACACACCAATATATTTTGGTGTGAAATGCAACAGTAACAACTCGTTCGTGTGCCCTGTCTTTAGGTCATAATTATGCCATCACACATTCGGTTATAATTCCCATCGATTTGAAAATATCGCGACATCCGTCAATTACGTGAACTCCTACACAGAAATAGCATCCTGTTGACAATCAACAATCCACACACGCCGCCCTTGTGTACGACAGGCGACACTCCCCCACAGCGGGACACCAATCTCTATCAGCGACCCTTGACCTTTGCCCCGGACCGGCAGTGACTGGTAACCCAGTGGTGCGTCCGCCGGAGCTGTATAAACAGACTGGCCACGTGTCGGGTCGGACCGAGGACGGTCAGTGTCCTGACGAGCAGCTGACTACCGCCCTATAAACGCTGACCCACGGAGCCGACTAACGGGGGTGGTGGAAGGGATGAAGGAGAGGTCGGCTGTGACGTCACACTTTTCTTATCTAACGCTGTAACGGCTCAGATCAAACAAACGCTTTTAATTGTAAAAAGTAAGATGCTCCTTCATAGGAAAAGCAGACTCAAAAGGCAGCGACTTTCGAAGGTTTGCAAATAAGCAGACATGTGCAATGTGCATGGATCCGAGAAAATGGATCCGGGATCTGATCCCAAGGATCCGGATCTCGGATCCGTAGGGATCATAGATCTAGCTCTTAAATTTATCGAGAGATCCGCAGGGATCATAGATCCGAGTCTAATTTTTTGCTTGAGATCCAGTGAGATCATAGACCCCATTTACTTTTTTGTCAACTCAGAAATCCCAGAAAATCACTCGTTGCAGCTCACAAACGTTCTTTTTTAGTGATTTATGTGATTGCACGTCATTATCCATAGTTTTGTGGCGCTTATTGACGTTGAAACACTTGGAAACCTCATTTCAAATGTTGAGCATGGTGGGATCCACTCGGATCATAGATTCATGTTCTTGGTTTATCGTCAGATCCTATGAGATCATAGATCCAGATTAGATTTTTCACTCCGGATCCGGTGGGATCATATATCCTAGCCTGCAGTTTGCTTCGAGATCCACCGAGATCATAGATCCATCACTCGGATCCATGCACATGTCTGCAAATAAGTACACTTTAGCTCCGACATTCACGCGGATCAACTAGATGTTAGAATCAGTCATATTGAAACTCCTGCAGCTGAACCCATAAAACATGTGGTTCAAGAGTCGGGATCTTCGATCTTTAGACATGCCGATAAGATACGGCCATGCCAATCTAGCTTACCGGAAGTTACGATACACCTAGAGAAAGTATATCGTTTGATTACGATGTTTTAGCAATAGCTTCACGACCGGTCTGAGTACCTGCAGCTATTTACATTGCCTGATACTGATGATAGGTTGGAGAAAACAAACGAACATACCCAGAATAGAAATGTAAGAAGGAGAAAGAGATAGAGGCCCAAGAGCAGCAAGTAATTACACAAAATTTAGGATCATATAAACGCAAACGCAAATGTCAAAAATCACCACCCACCCACAAAATGAGCCCTTTGAAACCACCGCGTCTCACCAGCAACCAACCCAACACAGTCTCGCCTATCAACCCACCTTCCCACTCCCCTTCCCCAGTCCCTCCACACTCCAGTCACCCACCTGCAGTCCGAAGGCGCCCAGTTCGCGCAGTCCCTGCAGGGTGACCTCGTCGATCGTCTCCGTCGCGTCATTGCGCGCCGCGTCGTTCTGTTCAGTGAAGAACTTCTCGACCGGGTCGAGCACGGACTCGATAGTCTCGCGCTGCTCTTCTGTCAGTACGTCCGGGTAGGGGAACACCTGCTCCGTCTGCGCCAACCCCTTGAACATGTTGAGCACGAACGACTTGGAGTCCTTGACCACCTTGTCCATCTTGCGCTCCTTGCGCTGCGGCTTGGGCGCCGTAGACTGCACCCTGGCGATGAAGGAAAAGAGGAAGGGGTTAGCAGACGGCGGGGCGAAATACTGACATTACTTATGACGGCAAATGGCCAGAGCGCTAACTTGCTTTTAAAAGTAACAAAATATTAGTCATGAAAAAGTTGGCAGTAGGTGAAAACTGACGATGGGATATAATTCACTTGCTACCCAGTAATGTGTTTCATCCGGACATGTTTTTTCCAAAGCCCGGCCGGTAGCCTGCACAATAAAACTGGTTTCTAAACGAAAACGAGTCGCTAATGTTAAAGTGCTTTTAAATGGGCGAATCTGTCCTCGCGTTGCCGAGGTTCTGATCGAAATCACAACACGAAACACACGTCAGTGTCAGACACGAAAGGAATTACACAAGAGTAGCGTGATATAAATGATAACTCGATAGGTTGGGTGCGTGGCAACTGGCATTCTGCTCACAGATGAACATAAGCATGAAGACTATGTACATTGCATTCTATAATACTTTTAGGGAAATAACAGCACACTGACGAATATGATGCATATTTGAGCTTTCACGCCTGTGTAGTCATTTTAGATGACATCCGGTGACCTAATCGTTGTTGACCTGCAACATATTCTCGAATACATACGAGGAACTATGAAAGGTAAGCCGGCCTAAATTGACGTCCATTTTCACGTCCTTCAAAAAACTGCAGCTACTCAAACAGCTCTCACCGGCAGGAGCTATTCAAAGATAATCAATAAAAGATGTTGGAAACACAGTGGAAATGCGTCTTCTAAAAATGGTTTGAAACAAATTTGGGTAAAAAGCAAGATAACGGACAGACGAGCTGAACTGCTACCATTGGAAAAATCACGGTCGACCAAACCAACGAAAAACCTTTTCATCCATTTGTACAGACGACGTTGCTACAATACATTTAGTATTCAAGTAATAATAACACATACTACTACACATTCGTAATTTCCTGCATACAAACAACAACGAGCCAGCCCATCGAACCGTTAACCACATAGCGAGCCATCAGACAGAGCCAATGTAACCACTAACCATACGCTGAGCGATCCCCTTGCATGTGTGAGGTTGCATTCGCATCGCTTTCAAGGCCGCCGCTTGCTGGACATTTCACTTTCCTCCTAACTTTTAAAAAACCCGCTTGGTATGACCATTGCCCGGCAAGGTTCCAGTAGCCCCATAGCTTAAGCCCTCTGCCATGCCTGTCCGATGCAGTTCTGGCAGTCGCTACTTAATGCTTCACGGCTATCAAAAACTACTGCAAAGTCAGTACAGGAGAGAGTTAATCGAAGGACACAGGGTTACTGCGCAGGCGTTACCCAGCTTTGACGTCAGATGCATTCGCACGACCCCGCCAGTTCATTACTGAATGGAGGATAAGGTCACCAAGGATGGTGGAAAGGGTGACTATAGACGGTGATATAACTCTGTGGTGTCACCCAGTGTCGGTAGTTGTGCCTGTGTCATCGGCACACACATCAGTCGGCGGCACAAACGTCACTGATGCGTCATTCTGTCATCATTGCAGGGTCCATGACCGGACCGGGAGCCATCAGGTGGAGGAGGGGGAGGGGGGGGGGGCGGCGGTGCCAGGCACCAATTCCGCAAACTGGGCCTCGCTACCACGAACGTTCGGCAGATAAACGGGGCAGACGAGAGAGCTGAGAGAGAAAGGGAAAGGGAGATAGGGAGGGGGAAGGGGAGGGAGAGAGAGGGGGCAAAAACCAGAACAGAGAACTTATATATGCTGGTGCGTGGCTAACATACTATGGCGTTATGGTTATTTATGACAAAAAATTAGATAGCATGTTATCTATGGCAGGCCAAATGGACGGAAGACAAACTCACATAGACGATGGAGAGGGGAGCAGTGGGGTAAGTCCACAAACTTTATTGGAAGGACCTAGAGGAGAAATGCAAGCAAAAAAGCCAAAATGCAAAAGCAAAGAAGAAAAAAATGGTAAAACATTACCTACATGGATTGAAAGATCGGACAAGGACAATGACCCTTGGACAATAAGCATTGAGCATGCAATAAAAAAACGACCCGAAAGTCGAAACAGGCGCATATTGCAACGAGTGACAGAAGAGACGCGATCTGAGTCGCGTGACACACCCATACGTCACGCGGGCCGGCGAGGGACATTTGGCACGGCACGCCCGCCCGTCCGTCCGTCCGGCCGGCACACGCCAGGTGCCTGGGAGCAGGCTCAGGGCTGCCAAGACCGGGCCGAGTCACCAGAGGACGCGTATGGGGCCCTGAGCTCAGCAGGAGCCCTGACAGATGCCAGCCTCGAAGGACAGGGTAGCGGTCACCGATCATTTGCATCTTGAAGCAGAGCTCAGAGCAGCGCTCAGTCGAATGAAATGCAGATTGATTCGTGGAGTCATATGATCAGGGAGACCGCAGCGGCGCGCGGCTTTGGGTTTCAGGGACAGGGTATACACTGGTCACCATTTAAATGCCACGAATAGGTAAGACATTATGAGGTAAGTACTTCTCTGCGTCTGTCAGTCTTACATTCGTTGTCTGCTGGAAAGATGAGGTGGGTCGGATGTGCAAAAGTAGAAAAAATAAACCAATGCTAACGTACAGCTAAGCGAGGGTAGATGTTGACTTCCACGTTTGCAATAGACAAATGTTATACACATTACACAGCTTTGGCATTTGTTCTGCCTTTCAGTGGCAAAAAGCTGTGCTGCATCCGTACAGGATGAGCGTCAATGCTACCACGTCAATAGTGCCACGTCAATCAAGGGTCGTTCACCGACCTCAAATACGGCACAAAACCGCAGCAAAATCCGCCCGTTTCTCTTCCCGTATCGCTTGTTTCCAAACAAAAGTCTACCAGGCTCCGTCCAACCCAACCCATCACTGCCACTGTGAGAGCGCCGGTTACACAGCGCACCAAAACTGGTTCTGTCCCCCCTGGCCGAGCGAAGGTGACGGCCCCGTGTGGCTCGCGCGGCCCAGTGGGGCGGTATCGGTCGCGGTGGAGACTTCACCTGCCACGGGCTCTCACTCTGACCCGGTGAACATTGTAAGAGTGAGGAGGGCAGGAGCCGATATCAGTTCCATTGGAGAAGCACCATAACCGGCGACGAGCGGCACAAGGTCGGAGCGTCAAATTTGCATTCGGAGCGTGCGCACGAGCTGCGGCACGGCGGTGACGACGCCGGGCAGACGCCGCGCTGGACCGAGCATCGTAAGGAAAACGGCGACCGGCCGACCGAGGACACCAGGACATTTCCTGCAGGACCGACTCAGACCGGCGTAAACCGCTCAGGAGCGACCCACGCGGAGACTGCCGCGATTCTGATAGAACGTCCAGTGCATGCGTGCGTGCGTTCGTGCGTGCGTGAGAAAGTGACGAGGTTGAGCGAGCAAAACCGTGTCCTGTGGTGGAACAAATGATCCCAAACAGCGAGTGGTAACGGGATCGCCCATCCGATCCACCTCATCCATATCTTCCTTTCATCTCCAAACGGGACCTTTCTCCTCCGTCAAACGTTCAGGAAGATGCGGCCGCTGCCGACACTTCTCTTCGCCTGTCTGATCGTCGCGTCTGTCACGACACAGCTGACTGACGACGGGGCCTACCAGCTCTTCGACGAGTTCCACGAGTGGAGACTGCGCGATGACCCCGAGTTCGCCACCCGACAGGGGCGCCACGAGTACGATCACCAGCTGACCGCCCGCTCGGCCGCAGCTGAGGCCAGCAGGTGAGTGCTTAGCAAGGAGGTGTTTACTTAGTGAAAGGCGAGTTTTAAGTCGACAGCGGCCATGGTAGCGAAACGGTGAGCTCATCGCTCAGTCGTTTCTGTCAAGTTACTGAGCAAAATGACTATCGTAAGGAGTAAGATTTTCGGATAAACGATATTGTTGGCTAATCATTACTTATTCGTCAGATCGTCACCAGTATGCATTGCTTTTAGAAACGTGTATGATTTAAAATAGTCCTCATTTAAACAAACAACAAATTACTGGAGTTAGAAGGAAGGACATCTACCAGACTTAGTTGTATGACTTTGATATTATCTCCAATAACCGTCTAAGCGTCAATCCAATGTATTTTCTTGATTCCACAACCTCGCTGACTTTGTCTCATTTCTACAGGGTGACAACATGCGAGACCTATCTGAAGGAAGTCGACCGTCTCCTCAGCAAGGAGCCTTCATTCGACGTCACCACCAGCCTGCTGGCTCTGAAGGCCCTCCTGCAGGACTTTCTGGACGGTTTCGAGCACACCGGCTACCTGCTAGGCGTGGACTCTGATCTGGGCGACCCAGCGGCCACGCTGGCCGACCTCGCCTCCTGGACGTCTCTGAGGACCGAGGAGGCCCTGGAGAGCTGGCTGAGCCGGCTGACGGCGCTGCCCCTGCAGCTGACCGAGCTGACGGAGGTGATGCGGCTGGGGATGGAGCGCGGCATCACCTCTCACCGACTGGCTGTGGAGCTCCTCCCCGAGAGTCTGCGCGCGCGTAATGTGTCGGTAGAGGAGAGCGAGTACTTTGCGCCGCTGAGGGACGCGCCAGACACCATACCGGAGGAAGTGCGACTCACACTGCAGGAGCGCGGACGCGAGGTGGTCGCCGAGTCCGTCCTCCAGCCGCTGATGGACTTTGCCGACTTTATCGAGGACGAGTACCTTCCGCAGACGCGGACGGAACTGGCGGCCAGCAGCCTGGGCGAAGGGTTCTATGAGACCTGCCTGGCTAAGTTTACCTCAGACGCCGAGCTGACGCCAGCGGAGGCACATGAGCACGCTATGGACGAACTGGAGCATCTCGAACAGGAAATTTCAGACGTCGCGGCCGAGATGGCCTTCACCGGATCAATAACCGAGTTTTATGAACGCCTGGACACGCAGGAGGAGCTCTTCTTCCCGGACGAGGAGTCCCTCCTGCTGCAACTGACGGATGTCATAGAGCACCGTATTGCGCCGCAGCTGCCGGAGCGGCCGTTCGGTCAGCCCCGGTATCAGCTGGACGTGGTGCCAGACGCCGACGCCGACAACGGCACAGAGTTTGTGCGCTACCGCGGACCGACGGCCGACGGCGTACGACCAGCCCGGCTGCTGGTCAACACCGCCCGGCGCACCGCCCGCTTCGAGTTGCTGTCGGCCGCACTGGCGGAGGCGGCGCCCGGCCGGCACATGCGCCGCTCGCACCAGCTGGACGAGACCGAGCTGCCCGAGTTCCGGCGCAGTCCCGACGACCAGGCGGCCACGGGCGTGGCGCCGTCCGGCTGGTCGCAGCACGCCGCGCTGGCCGACGGCTGGGCGCAGTATGCCGCCTCGCTGGCGGGAGAGCTGGGGCTCGGCGAGACGCCACTGGAGCGGCTCGGCTGGCTGCGGCGCGCCGCGCTCTGCGAGGCCCGCCTGGTCGTCGACACGGGCGTGCACGCGCTGGGATGGAGCGCCGAGCAGGCGGAGCAGTTCCTCTCTGAGCGGGTGGCGCTGTCTGCGGACGCAGCTGCCGCCGAGCTGCGGCGCATCGTCACCAGCCCGGGCCGGGCGGCCGCCTGCGCGGTGGGCGCCGAGCGACTGCGGCGGCTGCGCGGGAGATTAGCCGGCCAGCTGGGCGGCGGGGTGGACATGCACCGCACCTTCGATCGGATCGTGCTCGGCTGCCCGGGCCCGCTGTCCGTGGTCGAGCGCTGCGTGGACCGCGAGGTGGCGCTCAACAGCCTGAAGCTGAACCCAGCGGAGGTGAAGGCGGCGGCGTCCGCGACCAGGGTCTCCCTGTTGCTGACCATGGCGACACTCGCCGCAGCCGCCCTGGCAGGGTAACACAGTCGCGGATTTGGGAGCCAGAGCGAAGCCGAGTGCGCGGTGGAGTGACATATTACTAAGAGGATCAGGGATGACCGAAAGCCTGATAACAGCAGTAGCAGAAACTGCTCGTAAGGCCAGGTTTTTGCCTGTGTTGGCAGGCTGGCAGCTGTCAGAACCCGTAGAGCGTATTGGTGTAACAAGGCTTAAGCCCTACATATATTTTCAAGGGAGCAATTAGCATGTTTATGCACAATACACATGCACCTGATTAAGCCAGATATACACTACCCTTGCTAGCCAATGTTAACACAATCAGACGACAGAGATCAAGCACAGTTGGCTCATGGCTGATGATGTAAAGTGATTAATATTATGTAATATGCTGACAAGTGACATTCAATGTTACTGAATATCTATGCAGTCATATTCAATAAAGAAGTGTGGAAATGGTTAGCTGTTTTGTAACTATATATGAAAATGAGGGTGTTCTGTTAGAAAAGCAGTTACATAATGAGCTTGCCTACCATTGACAAGCATCATTCACTGACTTGTCCCAAACATCTAGGTAGCAATTCTTAAAGGGACCCTCCCACCTTCAAAAAAGTTAATGAATTGGCATGAAAGTGATGTCGCTCGGTTCAGAAAGAGCAAAAATGAATATCTACCAAATTTCATCGAAAAATATTCACCGGTTTTCAAGATATTAGACTTTTACTTTTGTTTACTTTTTGGGATCTCCGCTGTTCCTAGCGACTTTATTTGAAAGTGCGGCATTTGTTGCGCGCAAAGCAGCATATACCACCGCGAGCTGCCAAACGTTTTAGTAAAAGATTTAAAAATCGTTAGATCTCCGCTGACGTCACAAATTCTAAGGGGGCATACCAATGCATTAGCCCCTTAGAATCCGAAAACTGCAAGTTTGAAATTCCATACCTCCGAATTAAAGCATTTTTCGATGTTGTGAATGCCCAAACCGGTATTTTCAGGCCATGGCCACCAATTTGGCTATCTCAACTCAAAACTAATGTTAAGGTGGGAGGGTCCCTTTAAGCTGGGAAACATTGCAGCTTTGCTAGCCATCCAAAACTTATGGATTACCATCATGCAGAAAATCTCTAAAATATGCACAACTCTCACAAGCATTGACCAACCTCATAGCAATGCACATCACAGGAGAATAATATTGCAGATGAGTGATGACGATTACCAGACTCAGAGGAATTGATATGATGATATGGATATTTACTTGCCTCCCAGAGCTAGATGGAACGGAAGGAACATATACTAAATCATTTGAAGATGAAAATGGTAGCCCAAGACCATTACTTGTAAGGACTAAGGGTAGCAAAATTCAGAGAGTGTCATTAAATGTCATTTACTGCATTCTAAACTTCAGTCAGGGATATTGGCCATGAGAAAAAAAGCTGAGCAGCTGTCAGATGGTGAAATCTATTGACTGTATAAGGAGCTCCTTTGTTGGTAAGTCTTCATCAATGTAATTTTGTTTTTATTTACAGTTCCAAATAAAAGTCTCCTTTGATAAGAAGGATTCATACAGTTTAAAAAATGAGCCATGCAGGTCTAAGTGGCTAGGAAATCTCCTGCTAAGAGCATTGCCTTAATTTAGATAGGCAGGTCAAGACCATTGATCAGACATTCCTGGACGTGGACACAATCTTTCACAATGTCACACTTCCCAATTTATGGCATTTGGGGAACACTGGCTTGTGTCGTGTCCCAAAATTGTATTTTGTTTTAGGTATCAGGAAATATGTGTTAATAAAAAGGGATAAAAGTGGGGTGGAAGAGACATTGTCAGTGTCAGCGTCAAAGGCAGAGAGAGAGAGAGAGAGAGAGAGAGAGAGAGAGAGGGGCAGGGGCAGGGGCAGGGGCAGGGGCAGGGGCAGGGGCAGGGGCAGGGGCAGGGGCAGGGGCAGGGGCAGGGGCAGGGGCAGAGGCAGAGGCAGAGGCAGAGGCAGAGGCAGAGGCAGAGGCAGAGGCAGAGGCAGAGGCAGAGGCAGAGGCAGAGGCAGAGGCAGAGGCAGAGGCAGAGGCAGAGGCAGAGGCAGAGGCAGAGGCAGAGGCAGAGGCAGAGGCAGAGGCAGAGGCAGAGGCAGAGGCAGAGGCAGAGGCAGAGGCAGAGGCAGAGGCAGAGGCAGAGGCAGAGGCAGAGGCAGAGGCAGAGGCAGAGGCAGAGGCAGAGAGAGAGAGAGAGAGAGAGAGAGAGAGAGAGAGAGAGAGAGAGAGAGAGAGAGAGAGAGAGAGAGAGAGAGAGAGAGAGAGAGAGAGAGAGATAGAGAGAGATAGAGAGAGATAGAGAGAGAGGGGGAGAGAGGGAGAGAGAAAGAGAGTGCATATATTCCTGCAAAATGCATGCATACATAGACCTGGAGTAGGTACTGAATTCAGGAATGAGAAAATAAGATTCAGGCATAGGATGAAATGATCACTACCTTTTCACTGTGTGTTAATCTTAAGCATCAGACTAAAAAAGGTATAGCACTAAAAATACAAAGATTTAAAATGCTTAACCTTTGCAAAATTGGGAGTAAAAAGCTGTGGAAAATTGGAAATGAGGGATAAAAATTATTGTCATTGAAAGTGCAGTTCCACATCTTATTCTTAAGTGACAACATTTTGAGGTGCTGACACCTGGAATGATACTAGTTTTATCATATCCATATCAATATATAAGTCAACACAAATTCTTTGGAACGTAAAAGTCAAATTATTATGAGCTATATGAGCAATTAATGTCCTTACATTGCACAGTAATATCATAAAGCTGTAGCCCATACTTTAAAAACTGTTCAATTTCAGTCAACAAGTCACACAGGCCGGATCACAAGGCCAGGATCCAGGAACTCAACATCAACCCACTCCCAGGACCCATACCTTTACCAAATTCAAATGGCACTTTTATATGCAAAACTACAATGCAAGCTGCTCCCTGGTTAAGGTGGACGGTGAAAACAGGGCGCCCACGGGTTTTTGACTGAAGGTTCTTAAAATTCGCTTAGGCAGACCACATGATCAAGATTTTGACTTGGCCCCTGGAGGGAATAGGAGAAGGGAAAACCTTGCTGTGGTCACGTCTCAGCCTTCCAGCGCCCCGTTTTCACTGTCCGACCTGATAGCCATTTAAATCTGGTGCACTAATAATACAAGCGCTTTGTTTGCTATTTCATGGTTCAAACACATAGTTATTTGCCTTTAAAATGATTTGCAATTATTTGTCAAATCACGCATAAGATTTCACTAAGGTTGGATAAAGATGATCATCTTACCTGCATTGTGACAAAGCTGGCGAGGCACTTCGAATGTGCTTGGGAAGGGCCAAGGTGGTGATTCTTGTGAGTCCATGCATATTGGATATCTTTTAACGATTTTCAATGTAAACTAACAGAAATAAGCTGCTATCGTCCGACAAAACTCCTCCAAACCTAAAATAAGCGATGGAACTCTACAGAAGACCACCAGAAGACAGAAGTCCACTATCTTTACGTAACAGGGAAGTGAAAGATAGAAAAGTCTGTTCGAGATATGCCAATCTCAAGATAAGTGGGTGAAACGGCCAATAGTTGCCTAGCAACTCGCTGCTACAGCTTTGAAAGAAGCGAATTGCTTAGTAACGCTTTGGTGCTTTATCTGAAAATAAAGGTCAAAGAACACACTTTTGATTCAATTGCGCAATCTTTGTAGCGCTTGGCACAGCTTCAGAAGACGTTGAGGATCAACATATGACGTCAAAAGGCTAGCTAGCTTTTGTTTTACTAGTTTTTGTTGTTTTATGACATTATTCAAGATGTTCACTATTTGATTATTTTAAATCAAAATAATAAAATATTCAAATTTGACTTTATCCTGATCTAAAACATATAAGCATCATCGCTCATGTACGTCAACATAAAACAAAGCATCCAAATTTGAAGCAAGCGAACAGCTGATCATGATAGGATCAAAACCTTTTTGATCGCGTCGTGTGTCTCAGAGATCGCGTCAAATTCAAATTGAAGTTGTCGAAGTCGTGGTCGTTGGGGCACGGGTCCAAGCGGTCCAAGGCACGGGTCAAGGTACGGGTGTACGCATAGGGCGCTCCGGTCCTAAGCAGCACAAGCAAGCAAAAAGAAAGAGACGCTGAGGTGGGATACGTCCTCCTCGGGTGTTTCTCATTCTCTGTATCAGTATCAGTATCAGTACGCGGTAGGTGGGTACCTATTGCGGTAAATTCACTCCAGTCTCCAATAATACCTTGATACTACCTATGCAGCTTTCTGTTTTCTGTTTTCGGTGTCTTCACCACCCTGTACATTCCCATACGGCGCACCTACACTGGGTTAGAATTGGCATAGACCAAGCTTATTTTTTTAAAAAATGAATTCAGCTCTGATGTTTGAATGGACGGATTGACAGAGCTGGAGCCGGCCTGACTAAGCAGATTGTGTGGACCCCAGATCACTACTGTCCGATCACGCAATTTTGGGTAATGTTGGAATTTAGATGCCAAATTCAGCTAAATGTGCACTTCAAAGCTGGACACTGCCTGTCCTACTCAACTGACTTCAACCAATTGCAGCTGCTCCCACCAATTGCAGACCATCCCCGTCATGATTTTGATTTGTTCCTTTGATGAATGAACAACTCAGCTCAAAGGCATAGGTACTGGGCTGGGTAGGTATACTCTTCATTTCTATTTACAGTGATCACCTGGAATCTGTACCTTTGGTAGGTCCCTGCACTGCGATTCAGCAGCCTGGGCTGGCTGTGATGATTCCGAACCACCTGGTGCTGCTGCTGGGCCTGCTGTCCACCCACGCTCGACCTGGCCATGCGGGTATGATGGGCTGGCTGTTTGCTGGCGACCCTCCCGAGCCAACCGCTGCCACTGCGGCCATGGTCGGAGAGGATGGAGCGCGGCAGGTGCCGTTTGAGGTCCGCTCAGCTGATGACAAGTTCCTAGCTGCTGTGAAGAAAACCTCCGAACTGGAACTCTCTGAGCTGGATGTCTGTCAGCACAAGGTGAGCTTCATTCGTTATAGGCATTTGGTTTACCGTCAGCAGATTGCATTTCGCGGTAACTTGATCTAGAATCATTTGGGGTCGGGGGTAAACGTGGTTACCTATTTACGTACTGCGAGTGAGAATAAAACGTTATCCAGATAAGCGCAAAGCTTAGACTGCAGCTGAGGTTACATAAACTGCAACACACACACAGACTGGCATTGTATATGCTGAAAGAAGCACGACTGAGTGACCAGTCTAAAATATGTCTGTTTCAGATTTTCGTATCATTGCGTCAGTCCTGCAGCGAGCTCTCTGAAGAAGACATGGCGAAAGTGGCCGTACAGCTGCTGAACTGCCAGTCTGAGTCGGAGGCCAGGCCAGTGTTCCCCTGCACAATGGATATGGTAGGTTCACTGCCACGTGATCAGCTTATGACGTATTACGTGTTCCAAATGAGGAATCTCGATAAAAGTGCGGAAACCCTCTACGCAAACAGTTTCATGCTACTTTGTGTATTCGGTTCGGTGTCGGGACTTCCTAATCGGAATGAGCCGTGGATTGTATATTTTGTGCCGCACTCGTTGACACCGGTACCGCACTGACGGCTCCCTGGCGCACCCTGACGCCCCTCCCCATCCCCAGCCGATTGCCGCCTGCACGCGTCACATGGACGCTAACACCTGGAACGCCTACCACATCGTATCGAACCGCGCCCGCGCCGTGTGCTACGCGGCTCGCCAGCAGCAGTTCCGTGCCTCCACCGAGCTGGCCGTCAACAGGCTGGCCGGCGAGGCGTTCCGGCAGCTGGAGCGGATGCGCGATCTGGAGGGCTCGCAGGAGGAGCTGCGGCGGCTCACTGGCGACACGATGGAGCGTGTGGCGCGCGGTCAGCAGGAGCTGCTCTCCCGCAACGACCAGCTGCGCGCCGCCCAGGCCAGTGTGCGCTCGCGCGTGGTGGAGAACCTGCGCGAGCTGTCGCGCGTCCGCTCGGCGATCGGGGTCGGCCAGGCGGGTGTGGCGCACACGTTGGAGGAGATCCGCGCCGGTCTGGAGAGCGCCGGTGCCGAGCTGAAGCTGCAGGAGTCGGCGCGGAACCGCTCCCACCAGCAGCTGACGGCGGATCTGGAGCGGATTCACGGCAGCGCCACGCAGCTGCTGCACAGACTCGAGAGTGTTGGTGAGTAGAGTGTGAGATCGAAGGGCTGGATGGCTCATGTCACTGTCTAAACGATATTGCACGGTTGGTATGACCGGTGGTAGTGATGTTTTCTTAGCTTTTTATTTCTGGAGGCTCGGATGTAAGTCGGGTATGTAATAATGGATAAAATGATAATAAGAAACCGCAGCCTCATAATAAGGTTCAATATATTGCCGAATATAATTATAACAAAGTGAGACGACAGTTTCGGGCGTAGCCCATTATCAAGTCTCTTGATAATGACTTGATAATGGGCTACGCCCGAAACTGTCGTCTCACTTTGTTATAATTATATTCGGCAATATATTGAACCTTATTATGAGGCTGCGGTTTCTTATTATCATTTTATTTACAATGAGCCTCAAAAAAGCGCTTGCCAACATTATGTAATAATGGTATTATATGTGACAATATGTATATCGTATATGTACGAGTATGACACGCGAGAGATAAACTAGCGAAACACGGCCAGTCCCGCTGTCCTCGGCCCTCTTAGTTTGACGTTATTCCGTGCCCTTTGACACGCAATAGACCAATCCGGCATATGTAACGTCAACTTCCGGATTTGACTGCGCCCATGACGTCATCCCTCGTCCACTCTGCTTGCGCCTACTGACCCTTCTTGTGACGTCATTCCCTTCCCACTTGACTGACCGTCCATGCCCTCTGTGTGACGTCAGACGGCGCCACGCGCTCGGTGGTGGTGCGGTTCGACGCGCTGCTGGCCAGCCTGGAGCGGATGAACGGCACCATCTTCTCGCTGCTGGCCACCCTGGAGACCACCCAGCGCCAGGTGGACCACAAACTCGGCTGGCTGGTGGAGCTGCTCGGTGAGTACGCGATGTCGAGGGTCTTCATCTCAAGAAGACTTTGTTGGAATAGCTTGGTAGGGAAGAGGGAGCGGGTGAGATCTCCTCTGGGCTGCATTGTTTGACATCCATTGTAGAATACAAACAAGACGATGATGTTAGGGAAGCTAATATTTTGATAGGTAAATATGTCGTGCTGTTTTTGTTCCGAAAATATCTTTAAATCGATGATTGCCGTCATTTTCTCGTCGAATAGGTGCTTTTGCTGCGTCCATATTAACGTTTGCTTACTATTCTTTAATCGTTCATTCAACCGGGCTAATCTGACCCAGACCTGGCACGGTCGCACGTGTCCGTGGTTTCCTGTTTGTGTCAATGACCCACTGTTCTTCCACAAATACTCAACCTCCTCCACCATCGATCTGAGGTCTGTGGTTGTGTGTGGGATGCGATGGTGCCGGGCTCAGGCATCATCGGCACAACTAGCGACCGGCCGGCCTAGCCAGTCAATAGTGGATTGCTGGTGATGGTACTGGTGACGATCATGGTGCCAGTGGTGGTGCTGGTGCCTTTGTAAGCATGTGGAACTTGCTTGAATATGCTGCAATATTCAACGAAACGTAACTACGCGACGTAGCTGTGTAATTCGAAGGTCTCACAATTGTTTCCAGGCATTAGGCGCGTACCTACTCGTCGTTATTTTCTTCTAGTTAGGATTAGAACAAATTGGTACGGTCGAAAAGGCAATGCTTGTTGAGTGCAGCTCCAATAACAGGTTTCTTGGGATAGTCTGTCGGCTCTTGACCTTTCGTGCATTCTAAGATTGATAGCAAATCATGAGCTCAGGCGCATCTGAAATGCAAAACTTGTTTCAACGCTTCCGTTTTGACGATTCCCTTTACCGGCGTAAATCCATCTATCGATCCTAAGTCTGCATGACACCGGGCTTCCTGTCAGCATCTGCAGTCATTTCACTGATATACGACTTCTGCTGGTCGGATTAGTGGTCAATAATCGCTGACCAGTCGCGGCATTGTTTGCCATCTCTCTAAAATCGTCAACTTTGCACAGCTCAGCTGCTGATTCCGGCGGGGTGTTTTCTGCGGTCATACTTGGGCTGATTCTAGGAAACGTTTGCTGCTGTACCAGGCACGGTCCGCAGAGTACCTACCCCCTTTGATAACCGCAGGGAACGGTACGAGTGAATCGAGCACGTTTAGAGTGACACCGAACATGAAAGAGTGGCTTGTTCCTGGTATTGACGACACGGCAGCGGACGATGGTCAGGTGCGGCCCGTGGGTCGGAAGATCGCCAGTGCGAACAGCTCTCAATGCGCCCGGTCACCGGGTGTTAGCTGTCCAATGAGCGACATCACGACATAACGGCCAGGCCAGCTGAGGCTTCCGCAGTCTCAGTGACACTCATAATGCCACCTGGCAGCCAGTCTACGCGAGCTTACCTGCGCTGCCTCTTATCCTCAGACCCTCAGGCTGACAGTTCCGGTAGGCGGTGACCTGCTTTGGTACCGGCGACTCACATGGACTTACCTAATACCTAATCCTACATATCAGGGTCGACCGTCCGGTGCACCTTATGTGACCTGTAACCGTCAGACCCTGACCTGTGTGCCCCCTCTCGGCCCTCAGGCAGTGACCTGCACCGCGCCACGGGCGTGTTTCTGCACGTCGGCTTCCTGCTGCTGGGGATGCTGCTGCTGTCGTTTCTGCAGGCGCCTTACGCCGTGCGCCTGGCCCTGCTGCTCGTGGTGCCGGCCAACCTGGTCTCACTGCTGCAGGCCGGACCCGTGCTCGAGTTTTCGGCCATCACCACGCTGCTCGTCTCACTGGCCGTCGGTATGTTCAGAGGGGCGGAGGGAGGGTAGGGAAGGAGGTAGGGACGGTAGTACGTGGACTTATGGGCAGAGGCGGGAGATCAGTGGCCGGGCAGAGGTACCAGCCGACGGCGGGATGGACGAAAAGTTGTGTGTGATGAACGCAGAAGAGGTGGCGCGGAAAGTAGGAATGAGACGACTGCAATTATGCCAAGGATTATATGACGTCACATGGACGTCTTGATTTGACCAGTTTATCGGTAAAATTGTATTTAATTTTGCGATAGCGACAAGAATGTGTTCGTGGAAGGTTCAACCTACAGTTATGATAACGTTAGGTAAGATTTGACAAAGTTTTAAGTGCACGAGTTCGGGAATCTTATCTTGAGTGCTGACTGCTGACTTATTACATGTACAAGAAGTATTTGTAGTTCCTAAGATATGACGTTTTTTATCCTCTTTTGACGTGATGACTGGTCAGCGCTCAGTGATCACCCTGTATTGTCTGAGTCTGCCTGTGACCCGTGTCAGGTCGCCCTGGCCTGCTAACTCACCCTGACTTGCGTCAGGCCACGGCCTGACCTGCTGGCTGCTGGGCTGGTTCCGGGCGGAGCCGGTCTCGCAGAGGGCGCCACTGCCTCTGAGGCCTCCGTCCGCACAGCAGAAGGGCTGCAGCGCAGAGGTGGACAGGGCTGCCGAGCTGTCGCGTGCCTCAACGAGAGGTGGGTGACGGTACTCTCAGCTGTCGTAACTTGCATATGGATGGAGGAGCTATATCTCAATTGATGTTATTGTGGGATTAGTTATATTTTCATTTCCGTCACGTCTCGAATTCGTTAACTTTTCCAGTCGATTGGCATATCGTATTACAGCCCATAATCAGCAACGTTTAAATGAAAACCATTCCATTAACAAAATCATTACACTATGCCTTGCACCATGCACTTTTTGATTTAGCACATCGTGTAACTTGAGCACTCACTTACATTTCATGATCCTCCGTTTACCAATGCTGCGCCTGCGTCGGGTTTGTGCCTTAATTACCGCTGTTCCCCTTTCCCGGCCGGTCTGCCGACAGACGCTCTGCTGTCCTCTGACTCTGAGGGGGAGGAGCGGCCTGCGCCAGCCGTCTCTCGCAGTGGCAGTCTGCTGTCCGGCCTGGCGGCAGCGGTCTCCCGGAGCCAGCGACCGACCGAGGGCAAGGTCGGTGTTAAACAGGTCTGCTGACGACGGCCGGGGAGTGGCCGAGCTGTGACACTTGGGCGGTCTCAGTTCACCCATAAGATGTGACGAAAATGCGTTTCAGTTTGTCGATGAGTTGTCAGTTTTTGTATTTTGTTTCTTGGTGTAAGTTGCCGATTCCTTGCGATTGGTTATTGCTAGTGGACCCGAGTTTTTTTTTAGATCATCCGCCAGCGAACCTTCTAGTCGCAGTCATTTATATTACCAGGACGATCAATTTTCTAAATGCTTCCATGGAAATCGTTGTTTTAATATGATCATCGTTTTCTGGAAATCGTAACTGTGATTAGTGACGGCCAATTTTATTTCAGCTGAAGTCTGAACCATTTATCTATCGTCGTATATGGCCTCGCCATTCCTCGCCTAGTTTCGCTGATATACAGGCCTTCGTCTCTAATAGTCTGTGTTTCTTCCTAATAATGCCATTATTCTTCTCATCGAGAACTGTCGACGATTTGCTATTGTAGGACAGTCTTCCGATGATTGATAGCTCTAATTATTTGTCATCCTAGATTTATGGCTCGATACATGAATGATGAGCAGTAAATGTTGCGTTTTTCCTTTTAACGTTTCTGTCAGAAAAGCTTTAGTTTAGAAGTTTTGTAGTGTAACATAGTAGTATCACGCAAATTCGTTATTGCAGCACTAACAGATCGCGCGTAGCACCGTGTAAACGCGATCCATTCCGCCGCAGGGACGCGTTTTTACGCGTCTGCTGCAAGGAGTTGGTAATCGTTGGCTCCAATCAACTGCTAGTCATTTTCACTGTCTAGGATCTCAAGGCCTCTGCTGTGGGAGAATCACAGCATCTAACTGTCGGAAGCTCGAATTTTCTTTTGACTGGCCCCGTTTCTTGGTGTCATTGTGAACTCTGTTTTGTAAACTCCGTTTTGATTGGCACATTTTCTGCCATCAGCTGGACCGTTCGTCGCCGCTGCGCCAGCGACTGCCGCGTCTGCCCGAACAGGATATTATGCCGCCGCCGCGGAGCCCCCTCCTGAACCTGTCTGCCGCAACCGCCGGGCCCGAGTCGCCCCTGAACAGCACCCTGAACAGCACACTGAACGGCAGCCGGCTCCGGCGGGCCGGCATCGGGTAGGTCCGGAGTTATCGGGCAGATCCTGCAGGGGAAAGGATAGGTATGAGGTAGGTCCGGATGGGGATCGGGTAGGTCCACAAGTCCGGGTGGTGCCGGGCTGGTCCGGTCCGGGACGGGTATTGGGTAGGCATAGGTAGCAGTCTCCCAAGCTGACAGAGAAGTGAATTGAGTGAGGTCCTCGAGACCGAGGGCGATCTGACAGGACTACTAGGCGGAACGCTTAGTTGAATTGCGTGACATTACAATACAGCAGCTGCCAGCGATCTTCAGTAGCGATTGACATTGCAGTAAGTTGGCGAAAGTTTTTGCTCCTGGAAAGTTGAATTTTTGGGTTGATGACAGCCAGCAGTGGAATGTAATTATCATACTGTCAACGCTCCCGCCTCCCAGAGATGCTATTAGAAGTTTGCTTGGCTGTCAGGCCAGGATTGTCAATTTTTCGAAACTCTCGCCCAATTTTGAAGTGAGATTGGTTGATAGGTTCCTTGCGGTCGATTTTCCTGTCTTCACTGCCTGATAGTATGATTGTTCATGCTGTCCAGCGTTTTACATATGTGTTCCGTCCAGACCCTGTACGTACAGTTACGCTTAACCCCTGTGTTACGTCTGACCCATGTTGCGTGCCCTCTGTACCAGATTGTCACCGAGCTCCGGCGACCGGCCGTGGTGCGCAGCCACCTGCCGCAGTGGTCTGCCGTGCCGGAACCCCGCCAGCCACCTGTCCCCCTTCTGCGGCGTGCACGCCAGGGGTTACTCGCGCGAGAGCACCCCCGTGGCCAGGGACAGTGGCTGAGCGGGGCGCGACCGGCCGGGATCCAACCACGGGATCCAACGCACGGCGGGAGAGCAAGGCACATTGCACATCTAACAAGCACTGTGAGTTGAAGGAGGAAGAGTCTACAGTCAACAGAGGAGAAACTGTGAGAGAAGCTGCATGTAAAGACTAGCTGGGCTTTCCTCAACTCGGTTCTTTTTATGCAAGGAAAGCTATCAAATCTGGAAAGTGCGGCTGTTTTTAAACGGAGCGCCATATCTAGTTGACAGCCACGTTCCTGCAGTGATCAGGTTTATCATAGAGAGCAGAGGATCGGGGCGCTGTCAAATAAATGCAAAGACATTGTGAATCGTGGAGCGTCGATTTAACGTCGAATAACTCTGGTGACGCGGTGAATCGTGTACGGGAAGGGTATTCGGCCGGTTCGAATGGCCACAGATCAGCTGTACCAGTGTCTTCCATCCCAGCTCGGCCAGGAGACGCCAAATGACGTATTGTGCGCCAGTCAGGCGGATATTCTGTCAGTTTTAGCGCTCGTCTACATCGGCCAGATAACGCCAAAGGAATCGCTGTCTGCATATCAGACTCGGCTGTAACTGCTGGGTCCTTTCAGTCTGTAACGGCCTCCAAAGGATAGGCGGGTATATAGGGCCTTGGATGGGCGGCACGATGTTTCTGAGCATGAGAACAATGTATGGCTTTCGGTACGGTAGTCGGTAACACTACGTCACGTGGCTTGATGAATGATGATCCGGTCATTCCAGTGGCATTCCGCTTACTGTGCTTCTAACAATTCAATGAATGCATGTTTTTTTACTGGTATATTTTTTATACACATCTTTTCACTGCGGACTCGAGGGAGGAACGCCTTTTCTACTGGAATGGACATGGTTAGAGTCAGACCGTTGTGATTTGAATTTCGCGGTAATTTCAGGTGATGTGGTGATGGGTGAACTGAAGCGCGATTGTAGTGCCTGACATCTGCTCCATGTATATTTTATATAAGCTTTGGGGTACCACTTGGCACTTAGCATAATACTCGATCAACATTCACATTTTCACATGTTTTGGCGAGGTGCGTCGTAGTTGATTGATGGACATCGCTGTCGTTTTATACTTCCATGTTTTAGTGCTGGTGTGATGAATAATAGATTGGGAATGGGTACCTATAAGCTAGACAAGGCCTGTGATAGGTGTGAAAGTGGTGTGAACGATGAGGAGAGTCGGTACGACCGTACTGGTCGCTGCAGTCAGGTTCTTTGAAACGGTTAACAATAAATAAGTGCAGAAAAGAGCAGTGCTTTTGAGATGTTTGTCGTTTTTTGTTTTTGTTTTCAAGGCTTGGCAATCTGTTGGCAACAGTTAACGGAAAAGAGGCTGCATCGCGGCAAATATACGATTTGGGAATTGGGCGGTGAAGCGACCAATCTGCAGACTGGTCCGGAGGTGTCGTGGGCTAGAAACAGTGGCGTATCCAAGGGGGAAAGTTTTTTTTTTATAACACGGAAAAAATTGAAATGACTTCAAGGGCCCTTTTGACCACTTCCCATTTTATTCGCTAAAAGAAAAAGTATTGTAGAACTCTTTTGAGGATTATTAGAGGACACATTTAGGCCAATGAGGGACCTTGTGAGGGATACAGAGGGCCCTCTCAGGCACACAGAGGCACACAGAGGGCCCTGTCAGGTACACAGAGAGCCCTCTCAGGTACACAGAGGGCCCTCTCAGGTACACAGAGGGTCCTCTTAGACACACAGAGGGCCCTCTCAGGCAAACAGAGGGCCCTCTCAGGTACACAGAGGGCCCTTTCAGGCACACAGAGGGCCCTCTCAGGCTCACAGAGGGCCCTCTCAGGCTCACAGAGGGCCCTCTCAGGCACACATAGGGCCCTCTCAGGCACACAGAGGGCCCTCTCAGGTACACAGAGGGCCGTCTCAGGTACACAGAGGGCCCTCTCAGGCACACATAGGGCCCTCTCAGGCACACAGAGGGCCCTCGCAGGCAAACAGAGGGCCCTCTTAGGTACACAGAGGGCCCTTTCAGGCACACAGAGGACCCTTTCAGGCGAACAGAGGGCCGTCTCAGGTACACAGAGGGCCCTCTCAAACACACAGAGGGCCCTCTCAGGTACTCAGGGGGGCCTCCCAAGCACACAAAGGGCCCTCTAAGACCAGCAGAGGGCCCCTTAAGACGAACAGAAGGTCCTCTGAGGTACGAGGGTCAATGTCAGGCCACAAGGTACCCTATGAGGCCACCAGACGGCCCTCTTAGATCAAAGATGGTCCCTGGAGGTCACCAAAGGGCCCTCTGAGGAGAACAAAGGGCCCTCTGAGATCGAAGAGATCAAAGAGATCAAAGAGGGCCCTCTAAGGCGAATGGAGGGCCTTCAAAGGTCACAAAGTGCCCTCTGAGGCCACTGGAGGGCCTTCTGAGGTGATATGAGGCTATGTCAGACCACCATGAGCCCTATGAGGTTTACGCCCTCTGAGATCAAAGAGGGTCCTTGGAAGTCATCGGAGTACCCCTTAAGGCTCATTGAGGCGAACAAAGGCCAGAGGGCCCCCTTAGACACCACAAAGAAGTAAAAAAGATCCCTCTGAGGTCAAAGACAGCTCTCTGAGATGTAATAGGGCCATTTGAGGCCGCCGAGGGCCCTCTGATGCCACAGAGAGGCGCCCTCTGATGCCAAAATGGGGTCCTCTGAAGTCTAAATCCACCAGAGGGCCCTCTGAGGCGAACAGAGGGCCCTAACATCCACCTCAAAGAGGGCCCTCTGAAAATCAACTGGCCCTCGGAGTCAGTGTCCCAAAATCGTATTTTGGCTTGGGTGTCAGAGGGGGAAAAGGTCACCCAAAAGAGGGATAAGAGTGGACAATTGTCAGTCACAGGGCAGTCGGAGCCCTCTGAGAAGGCCACTTGAGCCTTACAACAGAGGGCCCTCTGAGGTGATATGAAGGCTATGTCAGGCCACTATGGGCTCTATGAGGTCATCAGGCACTCTGAGGAAAAAGCTGGCCCTCTGAGGCGAACAGAGGGCCCTTGGACAATCAGAGAACTTTTTAGGTCAACTAGGGGCCTTATGAGGCCAGCAAAGGACCCTTTGGGACACAAACAGGGCCTCTCAGGTACCCGGAGGGACCTCTTTTCTAAGGCAAACAGGGGGTCACCTTAGATGATATGAGGGCTATTTTAGGCCACTAGGGGCCTCATGTATTAGACCAACATACGGTCATTTGAAGTAAAAGAGAACTTTTTGAGGTAAAAAGGGCCCTGGAGAGAAAACAGAGGGACCTTTCAGGTACCCAGAAGGTCCATGGAGGCCACTAAAGGACCCTTTGAGGCCAGTGATGGTCTTCAGAGGCCATCAGAGGGTCCCTCTGAGGGTAACAGAGGGTCCTTAAGACGACCAGAGGCCCTCCGTGAAAATGCGGGCGTCACAAGGCCCGGTTTGCATCAAAGGTCAGGTAGCTATGCCCAGTTTTGGCTCTCTGTTGCCTGCCGACGTGTTCCGAGCTGTCGCAAAAAAACGATGTGGTGGCACCCACGCCCCCCCCCCCCCGCCCGGCCAGGGTCCTTCTAACCAGGGATGCGGAGGCGTGGAAATTTCAGACGGCTCCGGCTCCGGCTCCGGAGAAAAAAAAATCGGCTTCGGCTCCGGCTCCGGCTCCGGCTTCGACTCCAGTACTCAGTTCATCCTTTACACAAATAAACACGGGTGGAAAAGAAAAGATGAAGGAATGGTTCACGTTGTTTCTGTATTTGCATAACAAGGCTATTTTGAATACCACATATTTTACTGCCTTGCAGGCACTGTGAAACCGAACTAGGTCAATAATGTTTTCCTCTTCAAAAAAAAAAAAAAATAGCCGGAGTCGCCGCCTTTTTTACCGCTCCGGCTCCGGCTCCGGGCTATATTGTTTCACGGCTCCGGCTCCGGCTCCGGCTCCAGGCAAAATATGCCGGCACCGGCGGCTCCTCCGGCTCCAGCTCCGGCTCCGCACCCCTGCATCTATAACTCGGCTTCTGAGCCACGTACCAACACGCCTAAGGCAGTGTTCGAAGGGACGCAAGCAAACAATAATGACGAAATTACGCCTGTCACTTTTTAGATCAGTTCAAAATTCAGTTCACATAGGTCATCCAAGGTTAAATTTCGCCAATTTTCAGGTCCAATTTCGACAATTTTCAACAAACCACCGCATGATTCGGAAATGAATAGAGCTACAGTACCGGGGAAAAGCGTAGTTAATAGCTCTTTTAACACCCCTTTCGCCGTTTCCATCCTCAGGACATTCAAATCCTTCTCCTCCATGCCGCAACCCCTGATCCGGGCTGGACCTGGACGGGCAACTTTATTCCATGCGGGCGGCTCCCATTGGAGCGCACTGCAGCTCCTAAGGAAGCACACTGATAACCGGGTGCAGTGAGCACTTGGGAGGCTGGTCGGCCTGTCCTGTTGGACAGGCTCAGCCCCAGTGAGTCACCAAGGTGCCCGCCCAGACCAATGTCTCCCTCAATTCCTATCATCCCTCCGGCCCTGAAATGGCCTGTCAGACCAAAAGCCGAAAGGGCCTGGGTCCAACCCAACAAAACAAACAAAGCTCTTTTAACGCACTTTCTGTAAACAGTGCTCAGATTTGACCTAAGCCTGTTAATTGTACACTTTTTATATCGGAACATTTTCATGTTCCTACAGCTCTGTAGGCCTGATAGCTCTTCCTGCGAAACCTTCTTTGGGTCGAAAATGGCAGAACATGACGTCATTCTGACGTATTTGCGGCCAACCTATCATAGCCTCTGGAAAAAGGTCACAATGTGTAAATGGATGCCCGGAGAGGTCCTGAAAGTTTGGTGGCGATATCTGCAGTCATTTAGGAGATAGCTACGGAAGAGGAGAGCGGGCCGTTTCGCCCCCCCCCCTTTACGGGGCGCGGGCTAACGCCCTTTCAACTCAGGCTTCAAGGGCCCTTTTGCCACTTAAAGGGACTATCCCACCTTTAACATGGGGTTTGAGTTGAGATAGCCAAGTTTGCGGCGAGGTTCAGAAACCACTATCTATCTAGGTTGCAACCCCCACGGCCTCTTGGTGTTGAAGAAATTCGTTCCCTTCATTTGAAAATGGGCCTTGTACAAGGCCCTATCTTCAACATGGAGCGACCGTTAGTGTGACGTCACCTCGTTTAGTCATTCTGATTTAAATGGGTTTGTTCGTTGAAAAATTGCTTAAAACTTGGTCTGGACTTTGTTATGGTGCCTACAGAGTAAAAAGAATCAGCTTTATGACAGTAATGTGGCCTGGGGAAGGAGGTAATTTTGGGCTGTGACGTCACATATTTGAAAGTTTGTGTTTGGAATATGGGAAGCCTAAGATGTTTAATGAAAAATAAATGTCAGAACCGTGTTCCTGGTCATCCAATCTATAAAGTCGGGCACAATTTAACTGGTTTTAACAACATTTTAGAAGGTGGGATAGTCCCTTTAAGGGCCCTTTCAACCCAGTCAGTCAAGGGCCCTTTTGACTGCGGATCCCCCCTGAGAGAAATCCTAGATACGCCACTGGCTAGAAAACTATAGGACCTCATCGGCGGCGGAACGGGTAGGGTACCGGGGCACCGTGCCCCCCTTTGGTTTGGGCATTTTAACATTAGCCCTATGGGCGTTGCATGGAAAGATGGGACCAAAAGTCGGCAGTGCCCCCCTCCCCCTTGATTGAAGATGTTCCGCCGCTACTGTAGGACCTTAGTCCTTAGCTGCTTCATTTCGATTTTCGTCTGTGAAACTTCTGCGTTTACCGCTTAAGCATTCTGCTGCCCGATGAACTACATGGGGCTCTAAGCGTTAGAGACTCAAGTTATCTTTCACACACCTCGGCTTATGTAAATTTCGCGTTTGGGGACGCTTGGCAGGGTGCAGTGCGGACGTACGGCGATGTTGGAGTTCGTTGTACTGCTAATAGAGGACGCTAGCAGGCACCGATACTGATTTAGCTGACCCTAGTGGGCATTTAATATTTTTAGTTCAAATAATGTAAAAATTTACTTATATCAGATTATTTAATAAATCAATATTAAAAATTATTAAAATGTTATCGTTGATTCAATTAATGTTTTAAAGTACACATTTGATTTGATTTTCTAGGGAGAAATGTTACTTAGATTTGTTCTTGATTTTGTTATCGTGAACGGGAGAAATTCGCTAAATTTGCCGAATCTTCTCCTCCACATTGCATAGGCGATATTTCATTTGTATTTTTGGTATTTTTAACGATGTGGTATGAAATATTGCCTTCATTTGGCATAATCGTCGGGGCGCTGAGTGTGCCATGTTATGCCATGTATTTCTGTAACCAGCTGGTTTACAAGAATGTGAGTATCATGTCAATGTTGATGCTGTCATTGAATTCAATCTCAATTTTTCCATTAATCTGGATCTCAATAATCTCAATTCTCAGATTATGATTTTTTAGGGTAAGCTGAGCTGTTGATTTTTCAAAGCATCGTGGAATTTATTATTATACCTACAGAGCTGTCAGTTGTCCTGGGCCCTGTTCGGTGGCTGTTTTTATATCAGCGTGCTGTCGGTTTTTCCCATATAAGGAAGTTATTGGTGGCGCTTCTTGGCCTCTCATTGGTCTAACGAATAGACCACTTGAATTCGACCAATGAGGAGCCAAGATGTAGCAGCATGCTAGCAGCCTGCTGATAGATAAATGGGGGACGAACAGAGATGCACTTTTAACACATTTCGTTAAAATATGGTACCTAGCTGGTAGTAGATTAATTGGGGTATGTCAAAAAGTAAAGTGGGCAATTCATTCCTTGATTCACACCAAGGTTAACTCAACAGGTGAGTTAACATTGGTATTCATGCAGGTGGACTGTGAAAACAGGGTGCCGGAGGGCATTTTAGTCATGTGATTAATTGATTATTATGTACAACCTTCTTCCCCATCCAAAGCTTTCCATAACATGGTTAGGGCCGTACTATTTTCTGGACGAATCGCCAGCTAGCACAATATGTTGGCGCTAGCAGAGCTTGTTATAAATCAATGCCAGATACAAATTACGAAATATCTATCTTGTAATTTTTCTATGAGTGCCATTTTACGTGTTCCTGTCCATCTCCTACCGTGTTGTATCAATAAATAACATAGCTATCGTACGTCACCAGCTGGCCAGCCAGCTGATTTTATCCAGTTATTAGTAAGGCCCCATGATTGTCAAGTTGTCACGTGCTCATATCAAAAGCCTTGATCAATTCGCCCCAGGCGCCCTGTTTTCGCCGTTCACCTTCATACAGCAGGCATCTCACATGCTGCCACCCATCTGTGGAAAGTCGCTAGACTCTTCAGTTCTTGAGACAGTTGTACAAATTTCACAGATTGAGATAACTGCCGTCCAAAGCCAAAACACCGTATCCCAGGTTTTTCAAATTTTACAGGAGAACAATTCTAAGCCTGCTTACTTTGAGGTGTGATTTCTATGTGAAGGAATCAACATTCAATGATAGGAAAAAGACCATTAGAATTGTCTGATCTTGCGGAATTAATACATATATTCAAATTTCATAATAATAATTATCATTTTACTTAACATTCGATATGCCATTTTGGCTTTGTTTGTATGTAAGTTTTGTGTCTTTTCGCAAAGCAAAAACACCGTATCGCGTTTTATGCCCCAATGCGGTGTTTTGGCTTAGATGACCTCCAAGTTACGGTAAAGTTGAAGCATACAATTTACATGATGGAATGATCCATCGATAATTGCCAGCATTCGGAATCATCGATGCTGCATCATGTGTAGGAAATAGGCTGGTCTATATGGAGTTCGCGACAACATTCACGAATAATTAGGGGAATGTTCTACGGTCTAAGGCATTTCAGCAATACCTGCCAGCTGCCAGACTATCACGTGGGCGAAGTGGCTCAGATCGAGGCTGCTCTGAATGCAGCAAACAGGCGGTCCACCCCACTTCAGGCAAGGAAGCCAGTGGCGAATATCGAAGAGAGGCCGATCGTGAGTGGGCTGACGACGGGGTGACGGTGTCAGTATGATGAAAGAGGTGATGATACATACGATTAGGTTTGGCCATGCTCCTTCGTCCCTGGCTTACGTGTCTTCAACTGAACAGTGTGGCAATGCCTGAGAACACCCGCAGCGTCCGAAAGGACTGTTATGTGGTGTCCGTTTGCATCGTCTGGGAGGACGGGTGTAGCCGGACGTGTAACGGCTGGAGGTATCTGGACGTGGCTGAATCACTTTTTTGCTTGAAACTTGGGACTTTCACACAGTCTACAAAGGGGAGAGCAGAATGTGTTTGATACCGGAGAGTCGGAGACTGAAGGCAGCGGCCGAGGGGGGGGGGCGAACGTTTGATGCGTACATCGGGCTTTTCTACAGATGTGCTACAATAAGAAGACGGTGCTAAAAATAGTTTAATGAAGCAACGGAGGTTTTGCCATCTTCTAGTTGTAGGAAAGTCTGAGTTCCAGGCATATTCAAGCGTTCACCGGCCGCCTTCACAGGCTCCGAAACCAAATGATTTCTGATTCAGTTCTGGATTAACTTACCCGGCATGGCTACGACATCGGCGTTCATGCCGGTGCTTTCATGTTAGATCGATTTTAGCGTCAGTCTGGATTGTGAGGTGGTTCGATTGCACACTGAACACTGAACAGCATTCATCAGCGTCCACTTTTGGACTGTGTGAAAGACCCAAGTTGCAAGCAAAAAGTAAATTCCAGCTGTTCCACGTCCGGCTACACGTTCCAGACGATGCAAACGGACACCACATAACAGTCCTTTCGGACGCTGCGGGTGTTCTTGCAGGCATTGCCACACTGTTCAGTTGAAGGGTAAGACCCGTAACCCAGGGACGAAGGAGCATGGCCAGACCTAATCTTATGTATCATCACCTCTTTCATCATATTGACACCGTCACCCCGTCGTCAGCCCACTCACGATCGGCCTCTCTTCGATATTCGCCACTGGCTTCCTTGCCTGAAGTGGGGTGGACCGCCTGTTTGCTGCCTTCAGAGCAGCCTCGATCTGAGCCACTTCGCCCACGCGACAGTCTGGCAGGTATTGCTCTAACGGCTTACATCTTTAAATATTATTCCTCTAAGAATTGTGCCGTTATTGTAATCGCCTTCAATTTTGTCATGAACTCCATATTGGATGGCTTACTGATCTCAGGCAGCTTTTGCCAAATTGTCAGGGAACTCAGATTTGTTTTTCAATAGAAAAACACAATTCTAAAGAATAGTGTTTTAACTATTGACAACAAACCTTCGGTTATTTCCTAAACACGTTGAATCATTTGTGTCATAAGAGCGCATCTCAAGGTGATCGAGAGTTACAGACACCAACCGATGCCAAAATACCGCATATCAGTCAATACGGTGTTTTTGTCACTGGTTTTGTCGGAAACCTCGTTCGAACTCAAAGCCAGAAGACCCCATCGCACGTGAAACGGTGGCATGAGAGTGGCATAGATTCAGCGTCCGCCAAGGCCAAAAGACCACATCGCTGTGATACGGTGTTTTGGCATGAGTTGACTACTTGAAACAACTGATTAATTTCACAATCGCACTCCTTACGGCATTTTGGTGGCACCAAGAAGCTAAATCATGGTTTATCCACAAAAGCCATAATACCTTATCGGATATAATAAAAAATATAATTTTGATACAAAACTATAGGGGAGAGTGGGGTAAGATGCCCAGGGTGGGAAAGACGCCCCACCCCCTCTAGCGGGGAAACAAGGAATCGGACCTGGAAATTAATGTTCTTAGCGTAAAGCGGAAGCCTGCCTTGTTAACTGCACAAAAATTTGCGAAGCTCAGTTGGGCAACGGCTGGCTGGTGATTGCATGTTTTTTATTTGCTGCTTTCAAAAAATATTTTGGCGTCAAAACATTGTAAATATCAAAGAAGGTAGATAATTTTTGCGTCCCTTGCTATAGTCGTGATACATTAACATGCGTGTACTGTGTCCCAAACAGTTTGTTTCAGGGTGTAGCTTTATGGCTAACAAATTGTGCTGATTTAATGTTACTTCGGTACCTTGGGGTAAGATGCCCCCTGTCCTGATGGGGAAAGACGCCCCCCTAAATCCGTAGGCTATCCTTCAAGCAGCCCGTCAAATCATTTATTACATACTTGTGATGAGAGACAAAAGCCGATCTGGGACTATTGAGAGTTCGGTACGGTCGAGTGCTCCCCATGCCGGTCTCTCGGCCCACACAGCGACTTTTTGGGCGGCATCTGACTCTGAGAGCCCTCACGACGGCCTCTGTGGGCCCCATTATTGGTTCCAGGGCCCCTCACGACATCCTTTGAGGGCTCCCACGTTGGCTCCACGGGCCGCGCTGGCATCTGAGGTCCCCACGATGGGCTCGAGGGCCCTCAAGCATCATGAAGACCTATAAGGGCCCCACAGTGGTCTCCGAACGCCACCACGGAGGCTTGTTTGGCCACGCTGGACTATGATGGCCCTAACGATGACCTCTGAAGCCCCTTACGACTACTTTTGAGGGCCCTTACGATGACGTTTGGTGTCTACTGCAGGCTCGAAGGAACTACTGATTCGTTCAGGCGATTCACGTGCCTATTTATGTCACTTATAGTGCGGGGGGGGCATCTTACCCAACGCCAGGGGGCGTCTTTTCCACCCTGTGGGGTAAGATGCCCCCTTTCACTTCTTCAGGAAAATGCTTAATAGCAAAAAAAGTTTTCATATTTCAGGCACGAAAGTGTGATATTTTTGGAGAAAAATGATGTCGGCTTCCGTTGAAACTCCAAGTTTTGGCTTTCCGATCGTCTTTTTCGAATAATATATGACATAGTCAAACCCTGGGCATCTTTCCCCACTCTCCCCTAAATGGTACAGCTAAACGCAGCGTCAAAAATGGATTGTCCTGGTATCAAAAACCATATTTCGGAAAAAATGGCCCATACGGTGTTTTGGCTTTGGACGGCAGATAAGTCTCAAGTAACAAACAGCCTACAGAACAAAACATAATCTCACCTGAACTAACCTTACCTACTAACCTTCAACCTAAAAATCTACAACCTACAACCTACCAATGTGTATTGTGCAACCAACAGCAAAATTTGTGTAAATATCTTAAGAATTGGAGTCTAACAATTTTTCACAAAGGGTGGCAGCATGTGAGACACCTGCTATACCTATGATTACCCATTCCTTTGCATTACTTCTTGATAGCTATGTCAATGTCCACTGTTGATTGTTCCTTGATGTGAGAATTTAGAAATTTGCTTTTAGGGCAGACTGGCTGTTTTGCTAAAACATTATTTAATGCATATTTTACCTATAAGCCAAAGAATAGAAGCGCAAAGGAGGGTGAAGGGGCACATACACAGGGATGAACTACCTACTATCAATTGAAGATATTGATATGTGACATTTATCATCTACTAGTTAGTGATCTTTGATTAAAGCCTGTCTCTTAGTGCCAAGGACATCATAGTTGCTTAGTATTTGGTACCAATGTCAATTGTCAACTCAATTTTGAGCTTTTTGTGTAAAATGTTGTCAATTATTTCCAGCTCAACCTAAAAGCTACTTAATTAACACCTACTTACAATCTACTCTAAACATATGTAATGACCACCTAACAGTGTCCCAAAATTGAGTTTTGTCTTGGGTGTCAGAGGGGAAAATTCCCCACCAAAAACAGGGGAGAGAGTGGAAAACTGCTGATTCGATTAGATCCAAAAAGAGTGAGAAACGGCATAAAGCAGGCATTTTATTATAGGGTGTAGAATGTTTGATGCTAAACCGGGCATCCACACAATTACTGCTCTTTCTAGTTTCTATGGGTAAAAATCTAGGTTTCCTTGGTTGGGAGTGGAAAATTGTTCTTAAAAATTTGGTGGTGAGAGTAGAAAATGAATTTCATTTCGATGTCGTTTCCCACCCAAATCGACTAGTTTTGGGACATTGCCACCTAAAGCCTGTACAGCTGCCTCTGAATTCTGATAGTGCAACTGCAGAGGGACATGTGCAATGTGCATGTGATGGTGTGAGGGACATCAAAGAAAGATTATCTGCTAACCTCTCCTAGCCCAAGTCACACTTGTTATCTACAGCTGCATACATCATATTATTTTCAACTAACTGATCATATGCTTCCAAGAATGCATTTCCAAGAATCATTTACATATAGAGTCTATAAAACACACACTTTATCATGGACTGGGCCTAGAGTTTGGAACAGAGTAATGGTGCCTTTATTTCCTAGACTATCTACGGTACCCAATTCGAAATTCATTATCAAAAAGCTCTCTAAAGCTTTCTTCCTAAGTCAGTATGATTGATTCACTTAATACAGTAGCTTTCATCAATATACGCTTCTAGCAAATAAATAGTACGCTGGTTTTTATGCACATTATTTAGGGATTCATTTTCTCCAACAAAACGATTTGCCTAAAATAGACAGGTGTTGCGGACAGTGGACGGCAGATGTGGTCTGCTGTGGGGCCAGGCGGGCTCCGCCGGCCTGGCGGAGCCCTGAGTTGCCGAGCATTGGGCCCCCGCCCCTATGACCCATCCGGGCCAACCTGGGTACCGGTCCCACTTGAATGGGACCGGTCGGCCGCCCGGGCGGGCGGGGTGCCGGCCTGTCGGGTCGGGTCGGCGCTCCCCTCGCCCGGGCGGTGGTTAGGGGGCACCCCCGGGAAAGATGATTTTCCGGAGGTGCGGGCGGGGGCTCGCGGCCCGTCTGGCCGTCAAACATTAAAACCACGTTTATTGTAGGGTAGTAGTTCTCTTGCCCGTCTTTCCTTCCCAACTGTATTCCTTCTCCGTTTTTTTTTCTCTCGTTGATGTTACCTCTCATTTTCGTTATATTGCTTAAATTGCATTAATTTTCTACTCCAACCACCTCGGAACTGGCCTCTGTGGGCTGTCTGACAACAAGCTCTGCTTAGTTGGACAGCTTTACAGAGGCTCAGTGAATGACCTTGCTTGAATTTGACCAGAAATGACCATCTACGACCATCGTCCATGTATGTATGACTGCTCCCCCTCTAATCCCTTCCTCCCACTAACAATACCCTGTGTAAGTGTGCATCAGTGGGCGTTTCAGGCGTAGAAGGGCAGTCACCAACTGTTTTCAGTTGTGACTACTTTGCTTCTCTTAAGCTACTATATTAACAGCATGCATACTCCACTGATATTTCTCTCGTTTTTTGCATTTTTTTTGTTTTTTTTCCTTACTCTTAGCTGGGAGTGCCGCGACTTATCATTTTAAGTTCACTGGTGTTAACGTAAGGTTCTGTGTGTCGCTGGGATAGAGGGAGGGGGCACTCCTGGTCACCTGTTCATGGGTGGCGGACCGGCGGTGTAGAAAAAAAAATATGCTCAATCATTGGTGATTTGGGGCTATCTATATTTGCATTCTGCATACCCTTTTTTTCTTGGACATCAGAATTATCATGCTGAAATGTGTCTTTTTTACTAGCTGAATACCTACTCCAAACTCCTTGTTGCAGCTTGAAGTCGAGCATCTACGCACTTTCAATGCAGCTCTTGACAATATCATCACTAATATGGCTTATTTCTGTGTTGAATGGGTGTGCTGATTTTTAAGATGAATGAAACATGCACAAATAAATTGTTAACGTCCTAGTTCTCATTTTGTAGAGTGTCAATTAACAGTTGTCTATGCTTTTCTGATTGATTCCTGGTGTGTTTCAGCCCAACGTTAAGTCACTGAAATACCTCGAGAACAGACAAGTGCTGAGGAGAGACCAGAGGCTCTTTGGAGACTACTACAAATGGAAGGTGAGCCATTGCAAAGTGCCCTCCCAAATTCTGTCTCAGCAATTATCCCGTATGAACGTTTTTAGTGTGGCATAGGCTTATGAATACAATCGGCCTGGTGTCACTTGCATAGCAAGCAGCAAAAAATTATCTTATCTGTTGTTTCATAGCTTGGTAAATGATCAGATTTCTAGTAGCCAGCGGTGAATCGAGACATTAATTATGGTCATCCTGGCACCAGGTATTTTACTACTGTCAGATTTGTTCTGCGGCTGATGGAGACAGTCGCGGGCAGGCATTTCATTTTCAACGGACTTAGTTACGCGGACTTAATCGTAAAGTAAATGATGTCGGAAGCTTTTAGGGCAATTTAAGCCCTAAAAGCTTCCGACATCATTTACTTTACGATTCGATCATATGATAAAGGTCAGGGTTTGCGCTGCAAGGTCGGCGTAGCACAGTTTTTCACTTCTTCAATCCATCCCGTAACCCTCGCCGAACCTATTGGTTTTCTATTTACGTTCCAGCCGAGGGGAGGTCAGATGAAGGGACCCAAGGCACTGACTTGGTTTTTGGTAAATAACTTCGCAAAAATGGCCGCAGAGCCGCGATTTTTGTACCATCGTGTTCGCCTAGCTCAGGCGCGTCGGATGGTATACTTTTTGCTCGGGTGAGGTCATTTTCAGATGTTGACCTCGGGTCAAGGTCAGGTCAGCGCCCCCAAATCACGAGTTTGGTCGGAGGAGCTCATATTGCATATCATTTTATTCGGCAGGTCTCCCTGAGTTCATCAGTGGCTTTCCCGACTCGTTAGCTCAATTTGATCAGGTATTGGCGAAAAACTATTATGACCCTAGACATCACGCAAGGTCAACATCGCAAAAGTGACACATCGCACGTCGTTGCAAGGATTGCTCCGGTGTGGACCGGTTGGTTGGAATAGTCTGAGATCGTTCCCGGCGCCAAAATAGCAGTTTTCATTTTTCCCTTATTGACTTATAAAGGCCTGGCTACATGCGTTTTTTTTGCGTGCGTTTTTTGCGAGTTTGCGTGATTTGTGGAATGTCGTTCTAGAAAGTAACGACATTGCGTTTTTGTTATGTTTTTCATACTAACTTTTAATTAATATAAACGTTAAATTAACTTTTATATAAATATTAAAGAAGCTGTATTAATAATAACTTTTTTTTTCTAGAACGATATTACGCAAATCACGCAAACTCGCAAAAAAACGCACGCAGCAAACGCATAGTGTAGCCAGGCTTTAAAGGAAATAGTTCACTTTCCTGAAATTAGTATTTTGCTATGGATTTATGTTTTTTTATGCTCAAAATGATCAGAAAATAAAACAAAACGTTTTTGTAAAAAGGATTATTTTCTATATTTTAGTATAAGAAGAACTATATTCTATATAAAATAATGTTTGACGCGGAAGCTTATTACGCGTTGACCAATCATATTGCGTAGGACAAACCCATCGGCTGTAAGCAGCATTCTGATTGGCTGACGATGACGTGACTGCATTCCTCAGCAAGGCACGCATTCCTCTGCAAGGCACTCTTTTCGGAACGAAAAATGGAATATCTTCGTCTAGGGTGATCGTTGGGCCGTAAAAGCTTCTGATTTGTGCTAGTCTCAGCGCAAGCAACAAAACTGCTATTCCAGTTCCAAACCCCATGTTAAAAGTGAACTATTTCCTTTAATGCCATAATGGTGAGGTCACTTGACCGACCTGACCTCATGTGACCGTAAGGAGAAATCCGAAATATACAAGTTATGAGAACTCTGGAGGATACTAGGTCCTAGAAGTTTCATCTCCCTGTGGAAGCTGCTCTGGCGCTGAGGCCATTGCGAAGTTGCGTCATCTTAGGACCGCGCAGAGGTCCACTTATGACGTCATAGGTCAGTGACGTGACGTGACCTGAAAATGCGTCTGGTGTCGCAAGCTCCGGCTTGAATGAAAGGTCAGATATGCCAAGTTTCAGCTGTTTATCGCCGGCTTGTTCCGAGCAATCGTGAAAAAAGTCCTATGGGGGGAGGGGGGCACCCTTCCACCCCCCTCGACCGGCGAGGGTTAAAGCATTAACACTAAATTTATTAAAGTATAATAAGCGGTAATTTAGCACTGATGAGTGAGATGTAACACAGTTTTCTGGTGTTTCAGGGTCTGGAGAACATCCCCGACAAATAAGTGATGCTACCGCCACCGTGAATTCCTGCAGTCTCTCCGAGTGTTCGTGACATGCTTTGTGCGTGCATCTATAGCCAACATATGATGTGAATACACCTGTAAACTAGTGCCGCATTTGTCATATATTTATCTTCCGTGATACAGGGAGCGATATTTCTGTCAAGAGAAAATTGCCATTGCTTCCAGCCACGCAACCATCTCAATCACAACAAATGTGTGTAAAAACCACACGCATTGTCTCTCTTATCACCGCATTGCAGATGCGAGTTCGCACGTAACTATATACTGCTCAGTTCTCACCCATCAGATGGCATCATTTAGCGTACATTACACCCTAGTGTACAGCTATAATTGTGCTGCAATGTGTTTCCCATAACTGCTGCTGGTGCGGCGGGTGAGCGGTGTTAATAAGTTATCATACCAACCATCTCTTCAAAAGACCATCCAGCCATTGAATCCGGTCATTCCATCAACGACTCATTTTTTCATTCGGGATCACTAATTCACGTCATTCAGTCAGCAAATCCTTCCTTCACTCAGGCCATTTGTCTATTCGATTCCAACCTTATTCCTTACGGACCAATATGTCCGCGTCGCGTCCAGTCTGAGATGCCGGAGGATGTTTGCGACTGGAAGTCCGTTCCCCAATGAACAGTCCTCGGGTACCCGGCGCTGTTTGCACGTCTGATGTATGTATACAGTCGGTCCCGGACGTCCGGCGTGCGAGGGCCCGGGCCGGCGAGGGAGCGTGGTAAATGGTTAGTAGACAAGGGCGGTCCATGGGCTGTGGGAGGAGTTGGGAACTGTCCTGTGTTCTGTGCTCTGGGAGGCATTGCATTGGTGCTCTGTGGACGCCTTTGCAATGCTGGAAGAGCTGTCTTTTTTAAGCGACTTCGTTCCATTGGAGGGACAGTCATGCACAGTCGGGTAGCCTCCTCAGTCCTCACCACCTAAATACGGAACAAATAAGTAAGGAACTAGGAAGGACGTCGAACAGACCCGCGCTGGTATACATATACTGTCGTATTAGCTGTTTCTTGCTGTCAGACAAACATCTGTCCCATAATGTCAGTAGCTGTCCCGTGTTGTCCTGTCCCGTGCTGTCAGAACTCAGGAATCTTACGCCAGTAGCCGGTAATGAGCAATCCGCCTTTTACGGGCGCGATAATGAAGGCTAGGCGGCTGGCCGGACGAACCTATTGCCCCTCCGCGGCTTAGCGGCCCACCTCGCTCAAATTGCATTGCTTACTGGAAATTAATTTGCCGCTGCTGGTGTGGCTGCTCAGCTTCGTATTCGTGGCTGATCCGGTGGGGCATTAATTGCGATCTCAATTTAGCGGTGCACAGAGACGTTTATAGCGTCGGTGAAGCTCAACGGGACCGGATCCGCTTCGCCGCCCGCTATTTGCTACAGTGATGAGACGGCTAGTACATACCTTTTAATAAAATTCAGTTGTTACTTGTTCTTTTACAATCATGCTCATATGTCTTACGTTACCTGCCCATTGGTCCTCACGTCACCCGTGATTAGTCCTACCTATAGGCCATCAACTATATCAGATAAGTATAGATTATAATTATTTTGAACCGGCTAATGCCCAAGCACAATTTTTATTGTCATGGAGGCTGGAGCTTCGCGAATCGGTTCACTTTCAACACACGTAGGCATAAAAAATGACGTACACGCTTCAAACAGGTAATAAAAACACTTTTTAGTAAACAATTATGCCTTGCTCTGAATGCGTTCACCCGCGGAGTTTGACTCGCTGGGATTGGCTGAGGTTGGGCGGCATGCGACCCAGCCGGCGTAGCACAGATTCATCACAGCAACCACCAACACCAGAGCTGACAGACCGGTCATCATCACGGGAAACCCGTACCGGTCCACGACCAGGCCGCCGAGCGGCGGGCCGACCACACTGCCCAGCGAGTGAGCCGTCCACAGCACGCCGGAGACGAACGCCTGACCAGGGGCGGATCCAAGGGGGGGGCCACATGGGTCATGGCCCCCCCCTTGAGGCCCGGGGGCCCAAAGACCTGCCAGGGGCACCACCGGCCTATCAGGGGTATCACAGTCCTGACAGGGGCACCACAGGACCGCCAGGGGCACCACAGGCCTAGCAGGGACACCACGGGCCTGGTGCCCCTGGGCCCTGACAGGACTGTAACGCCCCTGACAAGCCTGAAGTGTCCCCGGCAGGCACGTGGTGCCCCTGACAGGCCTGAGGCGCCCCTGCAAGGCCGGTGGTGCCCCTGGCAGGCCTGTGGTGTCCATGGCAGGCCTGTGGTGCCCTTGCTAGGCCTCTGGTGCCCCTGACAGGCTTGTAATGCCCCTGGAAGGACTGTGGTGCCCCTGGGCCCTGACAAGCCTGAGGTGCCCCTGACAGGTCAGTGGTGCCCTTGCTAGGCCTGTGGTGCCCCTGGCAGGCCTCTGGTGCCCCTGACAGGGTTGCGGTGACCTTGGAAGGACTGTGGTGTCCCTGGGCCCTGACAAGCCGCCTGAGGTGCCCCTGACAGGCCCGTGGTGCCCTTGTTAGGCCTGTGGTGCCCCTGGCAGGCCTCTGGTGCCCTTGCTAGGCCGCTGGTGCCCCTGGCAGGCCTCTGGTGCCCTTGCTAGGCCGCTGGTACCCCTGCGCCCGGAGAGGACTGGTGCCTCTGAAAAGTCTGAAGTGCCCCTCGGCAGGCCCGTGGTGCCCCTGACAGGCCCAAGGTGCCCCTGCGAGGCCGGTGGTGCCCCTGGCAGACCTCTGGTGCCCCTGGCAGGTCTGTGGTGCCCCTGGCAGGTCTGTGGCGCCCCTGGCAGACCTGTGTTGACTGGTGCCCCTGCTAGGCCGCTGGTGCCCCTCACAGGCCTGCGGTGCCCCTGGAAGGACTGTGGTGCCCCTGCCCCTAGGGGTGCTCATGGGCCCAACAGGCCCGTTGTGCCCCTGACAGGCCTGTCGTGTATACTTGCTAGACCTGTGGTGCCCCTGGCGGGCCTGTGGCGCCCCTACAAGGCCGTAGGTGCCCCTGACAGGTTTGTGGTGTCCCTGGAAGGACTTTGGTGCCCCTGACAAGCCTGAAGTGTCAAGGACAGACCCTTTAGACGCCAGGGTCAAGTTCGTCGGACTGACAACGATTTGCTTACCTGATAACGTTCCTGGTAAGTACTCACTACTCAGCGTCCACAACATATATGTATACACAATACACATAGCACATTCATATACTTGCTTACAATTGGTAAATGTGGTTGTGGCTAAGAGTTAAGATACTGACTAAAAATAAAAAATAAAAGAAAAAAACTGAAAATGGGGGCACCACCAAAATGAAGTGGACGAAATCCTGTGAGTTTTTAATTTTGGGTATAGG
Source organism: Amphibalanus amphitrite (assembly GCF_019059575.1). Classification (NCBI taxonomy): domain Eukaryota; kingdom Metazoa; phylum Arthropoda; class Thecostraca; order Balanomorpha; family Balanidae; genus Amphibalanus; species Amphibalanus amphitrite. Next base: position 823,320 of record NW_024881529.1, on the reverse strand, counting down.
TAGGGGCACCACTTCGATTCATGACCCTCCCCTTGGAGTTTTCCTGGATCCGCCCCTGCGCCTGACTGATGAGGTCGTCGGCCAGTCCGGCGCCCACTCCTGCCGCCAGCATCAGCTGGAACGAGGGGATGTAGGCGCCGCCGAAGAACGCCTCCATCAGCGTCATGCCCAGGCCGAGGAGCCACCAGTGCGGCTGGAGACCGACCAGCAGCGGCGATGGCGGCGCCAACAGCAGGCTGGCTGACACCACCAGCAGACCCAGGCCGATGAACGCGTGTGGACGTCGTGAGGTCTCGGCGACCCGCGCCCACACGAAGGCGGTGAGCGCGAACGCGATCGTGGCGACGGTGAAGTAGAGTCCGAGCGTGGAGGGCGTGACACCGAGCGTGCGGTCGGCGTACGGCGCCACGGAGGTGTCGAACGTCAGCAGCACCAGCGAGTAGTGGAACACGGTCAGCAGGCACAGCCAGTTCTCCGGGCACCTGGCGAACACCCGCCACAGGCTCAGGTAGGGCACCGCGGGCCGGTGGCAGCGCTCCACGACCGGCATCAGCCAGTGGTTCAGGGAGGCCACTAGCAGCAGGGCCGCCCCGGTCACGTAAAAGGGCAGCGAGAAGCCGCCGAGCGCGAACAGGCCACTGCCGATGGCCGGGGCGGCGGCCATGCCGACGGCCTGGGAGGCGGTGACTAGCGCTATCGCACGGCTAGTGCGTGTCGGGAACTGGCTGGCGATGATAGTGAGCGCGCAGCCGGAGACAGCGGCGGTGCCGGCCGCCTCGACCAGCCGCACCGCCAGACAGGCCGCCGCGAACAGGCGCGGGTCGACGATGTGCCGCAGGGCGCCGAACACCACCGTGGTCACGCCGGCCGTGGCCAGGCCGAGCGTGTAGAGCCGCGTGACTCCCACCACGGGCGCCAGCCGGCCGACCAGCGGGCTGGCCGCCGTCTGCGCCAGCGCGTAGCTGCTGAACACGGCACTGATGGTGGTCTGGGAGAGCCCGCGGGCGGCTGCCTCCACCGGGAAGAATGGTATCATCACCACCAACAGAGAGCCACTCAGCAGACCCACCAGCGCCAGACAGCCCAGCAGTCTCTGCTCTCTGCGCGTCAGAGGCGCCGCCGGCTCCGTCAGACCGGGCTGGACGCCGGCGCTGAAGACAGTTTTAGGACCGTCTTGGTTGATGTCTTGGCATTCGCAGGCTCCATAGCGGCGGTTTTGACCGCCGTCCTCCGTTTGGCCAGTTAGGAGACGCTGTCTGTCAGCTTCCTCAGACATGATCCACTTACGATGGTGCGATCCACTTGTGACAGCCACTTGCGTGAGTTTTCACCAGTTGATAAAACAAAAATCGAGATTCTATGGCTCCATTTGAATTTGTCAAACAGCTGATGCAGTAAATGAAGTTAGGTGCTTTGTGCACTGCACATTGCACAACCAAGTCACAAGCCAGTAGGACATCTCAGCACCACATGCACGAGTATTCACCAGGCGATGATTGCTTGTTGATAACGGACGAACCGCACTGTGTCCACAGTTATCAGCGCCTCGGATATCCACCGTTCCGCTGTTATCAGCGCCGCAGATATTCACCGGTTCACTATCAGCGGAGCAGCGCATCACAACACTCCGCACTGTGGTCTGTAATGCCCGTCCCGTCCGATGTCGCCCCCCGCGACCGCCGACCGTAGGTACTGCTCTGCCGTCCAACTGGTCCAACGGGTCGCCCGGCCCGAAATTCGCCCATCACGCGGCTGTCGGGAGTCCTCGATAAGGCCACAGGACCGGTCGCTGAGGCCCGCTCACACCGTCCTTGTAATGCAACACAGTGCATCTTACGTCAGACACTGCAACCACAACATTGGCGGATCCAGAGAACAATCGCTGTTGCCGATAATGCATAATTCATATCCGCTTTAAATGTTCCCTGCGTTGCCAGTGAGCTGCACTGTGTGCACGCTCGGAGTGACTAGGTACTTCTGATCTGCAAGTTGATTTAGTCCTAGCCTAGCTAAACTAAAACTGGCTTTCGAATAAAATTATTCAGAGGGAAACTAATATAGGTATACGGACCTGTCATGAATGCACTCATTTGCTCTTATCTGGCTCGCTGCTCTGCGATCAGTGAGCCGCACGTATAAGCGCTATCTGCTACCTATCGGGCGCTCTCTAACCACGTATTTACACGACTGTGGCGAGTCGGCGACGGTGCTGTGTCGGGCTGACTGGACGACAAACACCATGACTCACCTCTCCAACAGCCTGAACAACAAAACAGACGGCTTCTTTCTTACATGCACGTACCGACAAAACAGACTGCACCTATCACGACGTACCGACCAGACAGATAGCATCTGTCGGGCAGAATATAAACTGAACGACAAGCAAACTACACGTCCTGGAGAGACTGAACGCCAAAACAGATTGTATTCTCTGATGCCTACACCGAACAACAAAATAAGATGCACCTCTCGATCCCTGGGAGGAACTGATAAATACCGATTTACGGGGCTACGGCGCCGAAAGCTTATTTTTTCCAAATTATGGCAGTTATTGACACTGATGCTAGGTCATAATTAGGCATACGAAGAGTTCGCTTTGTGCTCCACGCTCGCTCGTAAGGCCCGGTCTGGCCAGTACCACTTTTGAGAGGCCATCCACCGTCTACAAACATGGGAATGGTTTGTGATGCACCACGGGTTTTAACCAGTAACACTGCAGGAACCCGCGTCGGGCCCGGGCTAGGGACCAGACGTCTGTGTCGGAGAGCTGTCGCCCTTCAGCTCTGATATGTGTGTGCCTGCGTTGGACCTCGTCCCTCTGTGACCTGCGTCGGACCTCGTCCCTCTGTGACCTGCGTCGGACTGCGCGCCCCCCACGACGGTCAGCCTCGGAGCGACCGGTCGGCCCGCGGGCGTCTGGAGCGACGTTGGCGCCGCCTCAAGTTTGGATGTAAATATAGCGGCAGTGGGAGAGCCGAACAACATGCGCCGAGGTTGGCGTGCTTAGGGCCGCCGGCCATCGTCGAACGCTAGTTAGGCGTCGACGTCGTCCTGGCGGCGGCGGTGACCGGCCCGGTTATAGTGAGCGGTCCTGGCGCTGTGGAATGCCGGGGAACGTGAGGACTGGGGTGAACAGTGGTACCGGTCTCAGGCGCAGACGGTAGCGACGGCGGCTGCAATGTGGCCTTGAGGAGCTCACTCGAGGTAAGTGGTTGGGGTTGGGGCTGGGGTTTAGCATTTAATAACATTCATTAACAGGATCGGCTATTTTGGGATTATTTGCACATGGCTAGCATAGTTCACCTGGCTCAATAACTTTCACCTGAAGTGCTGTAAGCTGTGCCTAGAAAATATGCGCTGCAATACTCATGTTTATGGCATAGAGCCGTTTCCATTTTCCTCTCGCCAAGAAGAAATGATCGAGCCACATACTTCGGCCAACTGATTCTCAGAAGGTCAACGCTCATTTTTATCTATCAACCTATCATGCTGACAAATAGCTGACATTATCTACAGTTCAGATAATTAGGCGAACAAATAGCTGATATTTTCTACACAGTTCATTTCTCCTCACCTCTTGCGTCGGGCCCGACACATCACTGACAGGTAACAGAAACATTACAAGGGTAAGGCTTCATGCTTATAGCCTTGAAAGCCTCCGGGGCAATAATCCTTCAGGGCATTCTCGGCACGCCTTCCGAGGACTGTTAGTGAATTCCGAGAACTGAGTGATGCTGGCAGTGTGCCAGGACAATCCGACCCGTCGCCCGCTGACACTGCCAATGGTTCAGGCGAAAACGGCTCTCTGGCCAGCTTTCTGTTTGTTTTGTAAAACACATAGAAAAAAGACTGACTCGTTGATGTTGCATAGCATTTCCTACATGTTTCACGCCTTAGCCCTATTAGTGGCAGGGACGCATTAGCCCCCCCCCCCTCTTGGTTTCCGCAGATACTCGTAAGTCAAAAATACATTGCCAAAAATTGTCACTGGGTGGGCAATTGCCCACCCCGTTAACATGTTATCCGAGGCCCTGTTTGGTACAGCTCTAAGCACAATTAATTATATAAAAGACCCGGCAAGCTCTCAGGCTATTTTGCAGGTCAATGATCGCGGTCAAAGAATATTCTTCATACATGCCTGTAAGCGCCCGTTGCTCTCTGACGCCAGGTCCAACTTTCAAAATTTTATCAACATAGGTAAATTATACCAGCAATTGGAGAACACCAAGCAAACTGTTCACTTTCCACGATATTAGATTAAGCGCTTGTCAAATAACCGGGCTGAGGCTCGGCCGCGAGGCGCGAACCTATCATGAAGTCGGTGAAGCCATCGCCATACGGCCCAGGGGTCGCCAAATGGTGGGGCATGCCCCCTTTGGGGGTAATGGAGCCCTTTCGATGGGGGTAATGAGGGATTCTGAGAAAGCCTATGTCGCCGCCGTAGCGGCTCCAGTGTTTTATGGCACGCGCCATTTTGCATATTTTCACGCAATCGGAATTTCGTCGGTGCTATTGTTGTCGTGTGAATGAACTCGTTGAAAATTAGAAGGAAAAAATGGCGGACAATATAGATTGATCGATTCGGAACAAGTTTAATTCGACTTCCGTATTATTCGGATTTTGCTTATTCGTAACTTTACCGGTCGATCGGGTCGGATTCAATTCGTTCGCAACATTTTTTTGGTCCTCCGGGTCGTGGATAACGTAATTTGTGTGTCGTCTCGTTCGCTCTAACGTAATGTTCACGAATAATGGAGCCTTTGAGCGTTATATCGTCGTTCGCTCTAACGTCATTATCGTGAATTAAGTTACGTTTTTGAGTTTCGCATCGTTCGCACTTAACGTAATGGCCACAGATAACGTAACGTTCCGCGCAATGCATGGCTTCTAAGCATAACAACGTATGCTCTGAATGATCGTGCTGCTCAACATCAGCAAATAATCAACATGGATCAATCACCCGAAGCAGCAAGAGTGAAGCGGATCCGAGCAAACAAGAAGTCGTGTTTGACACGCATCTGCAATCGAGCCGAGAATCTGATCGCAGTTCGAGGCAGTCGTACCATTCTCCAAGAGCTGCTCGGTGATATTGACCGTGCAATGGACACAGTGACGGACTCCAATGAGTCATACTTGCTGGTATTGACGGACGAGGAAGAGAAATCGAAGGCAAACGAATACATGATTGAAATCGAAGCGCAGCGGAACAGTATCGTTCAAAAGATAATGACTTACCTTCAATCGAGATCTGACGAGGCCGCTTCTGAAGCTGGTGCAGCGTCGTCTCATCGTTCGACGGCAGCTGTGGCTCAGTCACATGAGGCTGTGATTCAGGCCCGTCTGACCGCCTTGAAGAGTCGCCAGGAAGAAAAACGTCTTCAGTGCGAAAAGGAATTTAACCTGAAGATTCAGGCGGCTAGAGAAGCGGCTGAAACAGCCGAACTTGAAGCTCGACTGCGGCAAGAAGCCATTGAGTCAGGGACAGTCAATTTGGATAGGACTGATGACATCAGAGACGAAGCTGCTGTTGCCGATTGTGAAGTTGAGCATGAACGCGCGAACGTTGGTGAAAACAACCTGAGAACAGCAGACTGGATCAGGAGGCTGAACGGTCCTGAGGCCTCACCAGCTCAACAGAGAGAGACGACAGCGCGCCACACCGAGCTCCACAGCGTGCCGCGCATAGCACTGCCGAAGTTCTCGGGTGAGCCTCTGGAGTGGCCAAAGTGGATTGGACTTTTCGAGGCGCTGATTCACAAGCAACCAGGGCTGTCAAACGCAGAAAAAATCGTTCATCTACAGTCGGCAGTCACTGGTCTGGCGCAGAAAACAATCGAAGGGATGCTATACGATGGCGAGCTCTACCCGCAGGCGCTACAAGCTCTCCAAAGTCGATTCGGCAGGAGTGACGATATCGTTTTTGCACACCTGAGGGCTGTTTTCGAGAGCCAGCCTCTGAAGCACCTCGACGCAGCAGCCCTAGAAAAGTTTCAAGCTCGGCTCCATTCCGCGGTTACGACTCTCCAATCGCTCGGCTATCATGGTGACGTCACGAGCCGCGAGAACTTGCGACGAGCAGTCGTGAAGCTGCCGATTCAACTCCGTCACGAGTGGGGAAAACGAGCAGTAGAGCTGGAGCCAAGGCAAGTCACACTGTCAGATTTGGATGACTGGCTAGCTCTACAAGTCCGGATATTGCTCAGCAGCTCAATGTCTGAGCGTGAAGGAAACATCGGCATCAGCTCAGCGGCAGACAGTCAGCGCCGACCGCCGGCGTCGCGTCAGAGGCATGGATCGAGTGCGCGTTCGGCTCTCGCCACGGTGGCCACTCAGCATGGCTCCCAGCCGGCGTGCCCCCTCTGCAATCGCCGACACAGCTTGGCTCGCTGCAATGCATTTGCCCAAAAGTCGGTGTCGGAACGAGCTCGATACATCGCTGACAATGACAGATGTTTTCGCTGCTTGGAGACGGGACACATCTCGAGAAGGTGCCCGTTCACATCTGTCCAACAGTGCAGTTCTGCCGGCTGTGGAGGCAGACACCACCAGTTACTACATGGCAGCCAGCGTGTTTTCGAGCGTCGTGGAACGGAGCAGGCTGCCGCGCTCGAGCAAACCCAACATATGGATCCAGCAGAGCAGCACTCAACTAATCGCACGATCGGAGCCGCGCTGAATGCGACCTGCAACACGTCTACACTTCTTCAAGTCGTACCAGTGCGTGTGTACGGGCCAGACGGCGAGTGCAGTGACACGCACGCACTACTGGACGCCGGAGCACAAACCTCTCTCTGCACCATTTGTTAGGCAGTATATACGGTCCGAACCGAGACGATCCGGAATTTTACTCCCGCTTAGACGAAATTCTTGAAGAGGTCGATTGTGATCACATTATTGTAGGAGGTGATTTTAATTTTGTTATGAATGCCGAGCTTGATAGCTTTGGTTACGTAGGTGAAAATAATGTAAATGCCAGAAAAAAAGTTTATCCAAATTTGTAACAAGCACAATTTGGTGGATGTGTGGAGGCAGCACCACCCAAAAAAACAAGAATACACATGGCACAAACCGAATTACAGACAAGGCGCACGTCTTGATATGTTCTGTATCAGTGCTCATTTATCCAGTTCGTGTGATGAAATAGCGATAACCCCAGGATACCGAACAGATCATAACATGTTAACAATACACTTAAAGACTGCTAAATCACGTGGACCAGGTTTATGGAAATTTAATGAATCCTTGCTAAATGATGAAGAATATGTTAAGATTGTTACAGAGTGTATCAATCAAACAGTACACGATTATTGCGTCCCCGTCTACTCACACAGCTTTTTGTCAAGCATTAATAATTATAAACATATCCAACTCCGTATCAATGATGATTTATTCTATGAAACGATGATAATGCTAATAAGAGGAGAAACAGTAAAATTTTCGAAAAGAAAGGCCAGGCAACGGCGAGAACGAGAAAAAGATCTATTGAATAGCATCAACAATTCATATTTGCAATACACACAAAATAAATCTGATGAAAATGCTACTCACCTTCGCGATAGCAAAGAAAAGCTTGAAAACCATCGAAAAACATACATAGATGGTCTGATTGTGAGGTCTAGAACGAGATGGCATGAAGAAGGTGAACAGTCATCAAAATATTTCCTAGGATTAGAGAAAAGAAATGCTCTGAGAAAAAATGTGTCAACATTAAAAGTAAATAATAAGATAATAACACAAACATCATCAATTCTAAAAATATTTACAATTGATATGCAAAATAAATACAACAAAGTACACAATACACCACCTGAGGTTGGTGAGTATCTAACAGCAAACATCAGCACAACTTTATCAAATAATGAACGAATAGCCTTGGAACAGCCGTTATCATACCAAGAATTGACAGAAGCGGCAAAAAACATGAAAAAAGGTAAATCGCCTGGATCAAATGGCTTCACAGCATGTTTTTTCCGATACTTCTGGAACCTGGTAGGACCTTTTCTATACAGAGCCTTTACTTTCTCCGTCAATCAGGGGAAAAATGCTACAATCACACAGGGAAGGTATAATTACACTAATTCCAAAACCCGGAAAAGCACCCGATAATGTCAAAGCATGGCGCCCTATCACCCTCCTTAATGTCGATTTCAAGATAATATCCGCTGCCGTTGCATCTCGATTACAGCGTGTCGTAGGGAAATTAATTGACCCAGCTCAAACCGCGTACATTAAAGGAAGGTACATCGGAGAAAACACCCGCATAGTATATGACGTTATCAATAGCGTGGTACACAATCAGTACGTGTTATCCATGTCCGCATGACTGGTTACGGAGCGAGCGAAGCGAGCGGAGTCTTACGTAGAATAACGGAAATTTCTGAGTATGAGCGGCCGGCCGGCCGGCCGGCCGGCCGTGCGGACGCTTTTGCGAGGCTTATATCTCAGCAACCACTTGACCGATTTACATGCGGTAAATTTTGTAGGGTAGCTTCATTCCTTCTACCAAGTATTGGACTATTCCCTATGCATGTGGGTGACCCCTTATGCACGTGCCACGTGCAAAACGAAGAGGTGTCAGTTTTGTAATTGTTGCAATATCTCGGTAACTACTTGGCCGATTGCGCTGAAAGTTGGCATGTAGGTAGGCACCCACTAGGCACTGCATATCCATGTGCCAGAGTTGGGGTGCTGCTGCACGTGCGCACGTGCAGGGGTCGTTTCCAGATCTCGAGAACGGCTCGACCGATTGCGCTCAAATTTGGTACACAGTTAGGGAGCGGTTAGTAGGGTGCCGTGCACAAGTCAGTTGGGACCCATTTTGCACGTGCGCACGTGCAGGGTGCCGCTTCCAGATCTCGAGAACGGCTGGGCCGATTGTGCTCAAATTTGGCACATCGCTAGAAACCGGTCAGTAGGGTGCCGTGCACAAGTCAGTTGGAGGTACCCCCTCGAAATTCCGCACGTGCAAGGCTCACCCCCTCGCTCGCTCCGTTAGTCGCCCCAAAAGGCGTTTTACTGGAATCTGGATTGATCATGTCAGCAGACTTTGAAGCAGCCTTTGACTCAATTTCGTGGGACTATTTATTAGCAGTACTAGGACAATACAATTTCGGACCATACTTGCAGAACATCATCAAAACGCTGTATTTAAACCATGAGAACTTCTCCAGAATTATTTTAAATGGCTTTATAGGGGGGAAAATATTTTTAAAATGTGGAATACGACAAGGTGACCCGGTATCTGGATACCTCTTTAACCTTGCTGTAAACACACTTGCAAATCAAATAAATAACTCAAACAAAATTACTGGTATCAAACTTAGAGAAGATATTGAAGTACGATTGGCTCAATATGCAGACGACACTGTACTTTTTCTTAAGGATTCTACCGAATGTTTGAGAGGCGCACTGCACGAACTCAAAACATTTTCAAAAATATCCGGTCTTCAGCTTAACGTAGAAAAAACGTCATGTCTCCAAATTGGTAAGATGAGACAGCGCGTTACCGATGATTTGGGTATCAAATGGGTAGAACAAATCAAGGTGTTGGGAGTAATTTTCACAAACAACATAAACAACATTACTGAACTCAACTTCAAACCAAAAGTTGAGCACATCGAAAGAGAAATAACGCAATGGAAAAGAAGATACTTGACCCCTATGGGGAAAATAACAGTAATTAAGTCGCTACTGTTATCTAAGCTGGTTCACTTATTTACATCGTTGCCGAATCCCTCTCAACAGTATTTAAAATCCATTGAACGTTTACTTTTCTCATTTCTCTGGGGAGGAAAACGGGATCCCGTAAAAAGAGCAAAAGTAATACAAAATTACGAGAGTGGCGGACTCCGCATGGTTGATATAAATTCATTTGTGAACAGTATGAAATTAACGTGGCTCAAGAGACTAATCACTTCAAACGCTGCATGGAAACAGTGCTTAAAAGTCCACTTACCACATTTTGAAACCATCCCTTTATATGGAGCAAAAAAACTTAAAAAAGTTGCCAGTCAAATAGATAACCGTTTTTGGAAAGACGTTCTCGAAGCATTTAGCTCATTCAATGCAGTGTATAAGCCAGAAACGCCTACAATTCTTTTGGAGAGTCTTTGGTTTTCAGATTATGCAAAATTTAAGGGATCAATTATCAGAGACTGGGACCGTATGGGATCAGATTTCTCTTGGATCTTTTCGACGAAACCACTGGAAATTGGTACACGAAGGATATGCTAGCAGGGGTGTCGTTTTCCGAAAATGATTGGTAGTGCCCAAAGGCGGCGGCTGGCCATATATGACGGGGCTTACAAGGTAGGGTACCCCCAAATCTGCCTTTCTCATCGGATTTCGGCCACTTATTTTTCGCCCTGGTCATTGACAAGACTAACCGAAATCTAAAAAAAAAACAAAAAAAAACTTTCGGGAAATCTGGGTCCACACCGGACGCCATGCACAAAACGTGCAGTTATATAGGCAATAGTGTCGGAGGAATGCACGCCATTCTGAAAGAGGCCCACATCGACTTAAAAGGACGGCTGTGCTGAAAGGGGACAGGAACAGCTTTGAGGGCCCAAGCCGACTAAAAAAGACGGCTGCCGGGGCCAGGAACGGTTTTGAAGACCCACGCCAATTGAAGGGTTCGACAACTAACGAGGACTGGAAACACAACGATAGTTAGAAAGACCTACTTGCCAAAATAAAAGGATGACAGTACGAGGGGCGTTCAGAAAGCTACGGGCCCGACCATGAAGGAGCAGAGAGATACAGCATCGACTCATTAGACCAAAAAGTTCATTTATTCAAATAAACACCGTTAAAGGCCGCCCCACACCGGACCTCGCATGCGGGTTGCGGGTTTTTGGGTTTTCGGGTTTCTTCAAAATGAAATAATACAATCTATGCTGAGTGACCCATACTACCATGTAACAAGCGAGTCTGCATGTTTTTAGCTTGCGAGCCACCTTGCATCGCATTCCAAAAGTTGATTTTGAGTCAACTTTCAATTTTCCTCGCTGCGAGGTCTGCGAGTTCTGCGAGGTTTGCGGTTTTTTCGTTGGAGTCGAATTTTGGTTCGGTGCGCTGGTATTGCGACTATATGTAAGTTTCTGAAGGTGAACCGGCTTCACTGCATTCATTAAATTACCACAAGGGAGCGGTCTAATCACTCTATGAATTAGTATTATGCCCGCAAACTTAAAACCCGCAAACTCGCAACCCGCATGCGAGTTCCAGTGTGGGGCGGCCTTAAAGGTAGTGTGCCAGCTTTCTTGGACCGTATGGAGTTAATGGCCCAGATAAGGAGAACCGGATTTTTAGAACTTATCCATACCTTCAAAACTCATGGAAACGTCTTAAATTCTTCAAATTTTGAGTACCCCAGTGCGAAATTCGCCCCAACGGGTTGTCGGTCGTACCCCAACCACATTTCACACCACTATGAACAATAAATGCACACACTGAAATCGCTATATTACCGATATGCTCATCCAATCAAGTTTCGATAAACCCGTTCATCATCATCTCCTGCGGTTTCGAACACGCCTGTTAGGTGGCTTCTGATGCTCGTCGAGGTCGGAATTTCCAAATACGCGTGGTGCGTCGGGCCGCGCGCTCTGACTTCGGCCAAGAAAAATGCGTCAGCTGATCATTGTCATTTCTGCCACTTGCGTGTGGTGAAATGGGGTCATAACTTATAAGACGGCTTTTTCATATCAATTATTTTACATAAAATCATATATCAAACCATAAATAATGTTCGACAGCCAAATAAAAGAAACAATACCAATACGGGCTTACAGTTTAAGGCTCGACATTGTGTTGTCTACGATTAGACAGCTGATAACTCATTCCCGTACGTCGTATGGTCGTAACACTATAATGACCTTTGCTTATTGTCATAAGTGCGCCGCATTCGCGATTGTTGCCCGACGCCTGTTTGCAGGTGAGCCCACTACAGTTGTTATACATATCTAAAAACCGAAAAACTTTTAGGCGAAAAAGGCACTATTCCAGGCCCATTTTTGATTTTTTTGCGATATTAGGTAAAAACAGAAGCTTCTTATCCTAGGAAAAATAAAATGGGAAATCTTTCAAAGGTGGCACACTACCTTTAAGACAAACACATTTCGCGCAGCGCTTCGCGAGAGCCCTCAAGGCCTCCATAATCAAGTGGGTTTTGGACCCATCCTGCACGTCCAAGACGGCTGATTTCGTCTCCCTGCTGTTAGCGAGGTTGCCGCTGCTAATTTTCTTATGTTGGGGAAGAGGTGGCAACCACTAACCAGAGTGTGCAAGGTTCGGAGAGAAAAAAGTGGATGCGGCAACAACTCGAAGCTCATCGCTTCACTGTTCGTCATCCCGCCCATGTACGCAGGTGCGTGGTCGCGGATCAGGTGCACACTTTACGTCAGCTTCCCTATAGCCTCTCCTCGATGTTTATCGAATGGACGCACATCATCAATTGTGTGCCCCTGTTTTGGAAAGTTGATGAGCGGAGGGGGGTCGCATCGACCCCTCCCCCCTGCCAGGCCGTGTTATGAAAAATGCCCAGGGCGAGGGTTAACGCTTGGTGCCTTTTCTGCACTAACTACTATGAAACGAATCACTGCTCTCTTCTGGGCGTCGCCCATCCTATCCGAAATGGCGAACTATGCTACGAATAGAAGCCCGAATCAATCACAGAAGAGACTTAATTAATGGCCACTTACTTAATTTGCGTAAGTGGACATCCCAATAACACATCATTTAACACACCGCCTTGCAGGCCAAAATTCCAACTCCTTCATTGTTCGGCCCGAAACTTTTTGAACGCCCCTCGTAGTTACGAGCTTCAGTTTTCGGGGTCTGATGCGGTAATGACCTGGCGTTGAACCCTGGGGAATCAGGCTGCATCACCCACTCAAATCAATATACCTATGGCCTATTCTGGAGCACCGCGGCACCTTCCGAAGTCGGTGTAGGGCCTCCAGCGGCTGGTGTGGAGACGGATCGGGGTCTATTAGGGGCGGTCGCGTGGTATGCGGGACTCAGAGGCAGTTATGGACCTCTATAACCAATTGCGTTTTCGAGCCTCTTAAAATCCATTAAGGACCGGAGTCCTAGACACGTGAAACCTCATTGTCAGCTACATGCACCTACTATGGCTAGAACCTTATTTATGTATGTACTTGCATATGTGCTTATTTAATATTTGCTTATCTGTTTATTTTGATTTTTATCAACTGATAAGTGACAAAAGATTGGTAGGGCTCAGCGAACATTGGTAGGGCCCAAATAAACATTGGTAAGGCTCGGGCCCTACCAGGCCTATACAAAACGACGCCCCTGACTATTGTGAAACTTGGTAGGTAGGTAGGTAGGTACCACATAACTTGAAATTACTTGACGTAATGACATGATGTAGAAAGTGAAAATGATACCTAGGTATTGATGGAAATTTATGGACTTAGGTACGCTACAAGAAGATTGAATTGGTCAACCAATTCAAATTCAATCTACTTGTGGAGTAAGTCTATAGATTTTCATCAATAGTTACCACTTACCATTGAAGTTACTTGCTATCATGTTGATTTTATACATAAGAACCTCATTCATTTTATTTGTATGACATGTTTGAATGCAATTTTCTCAATAAGTGAAGAAAAATGTTGGTAGTGCTCAACAACACATTGGTAGTGCTCAGCTGAACATTGGTAGTGCTCGGGCACTCCCAGGCCTATACAAAACGACGCCCCTGTATGCTAGAAACCACTTATGACATCAAAATGACATTTCTTTGTTATACAAGTTTGATTAGAAGCTTACCCAACGTATCGGACACTGAGTTACGCGTCGGTACTTGTCGCCCCATCCTACCATTAAAAATGAATCTTATATTAAATCATCCAAATTTCCCTCGCATGGCTTATCGCACATATGTAGAAAGCAGGAAATGCGAAATAGTGAACACACTGAATAGACAAAAAGAGAAATGGTTGCGCGATGTCGGACACTTTGAAAATAACAGTGTCATGAAAGTATTAGAAGCAACAAACTCAACCCGAATGCAAACATTTCACTACAAGCTAATAAATCGTATTATAACAACAAATAGATATTTAAAAATAATAGCTATTAAAGACGATGACACATGTACATTTTGTAGACAAGAAAGCGAAACCATATTGCATATGTACTGGCAATGCCCGATAACTCAGTCGTATGTGTCATCCATTAAAACAGCTTTTGGTAGGCCATTAGCAACAAATCTGGGAAACCTAGCGTCATGGTTTTTCCTTGAAAACCTTAGCGATATAGAAATAATAATCATAACTCTAGCAAAAATGGTAATATACGAAGCAGGTTATAACGAGACACACCCTAGCATAGCTTCTCTAAAAAACAAACTTCGATGGGAGGCTGAAATTGAATTATACACAGCTAGGTTATCCAACACAACACACAAATTCAACAAGAAATGGGGAAACGTACAGCATTTAGTAAACAATTAAAGTTACCAAGTACTAGGCAAATACACACCAGCATTTCTTCAATCACAATATCAAACTAAGAACATAGACAATTCACGAACAAAAAGAGATTACGATCATCCTTATCCTTCTCCCAGCCTCATCATTCAGTCCCATCCTGTGTCACCGCGATGCTGCGAGCCGGTCCGCTGCGGAGGCGCGCCCGCGTGCCCCGGCGCCGGTGCGGGGGCGGGTAGCGGTCAGCGAGCGCTGGTGCACTGCTGTGGCCGGCCGCCGCCGTCGCCGCCGGGATTTCCCTCGTTGCGGCGGCCGCCGCCGTCTGCGCCGCTGACGCACCAGACGAGTCCCTCTTTCTTTCTTTTTCGTTTTTTTTTGTGTTGATTAGTTTGTTTAAAAAATAAAAAATCAGCCACCGCTCCCAAGACCCATCCGGGCCAACCCGGGACCGGCCTCTTTGACTGGGGCCGGTCGGCCGGCCGGGCGTGCGGGGCGCCGGCCCTACAAGTCGACGGCTCGCACGTCCGGCCGGTGGATAGGGGGCGCCGCCCGCGATACCCCTTCGCCGGGCGGCGCGGGCGGTGGCTGATGGCCCGCCGCGTTTCTTTAGTCCATGAAAGGACACCGGGGCGGCTTGGCCAGGCGGGCCACACCACATCACGTGGTGGTGGCGAGCTATATTTTTATAATTCGGCCGCCGCCCAGTCAAAATGCAGTTGAAATGTGGCGTCCGATTTGTGTATATTGCCAACACTGTATGCCAGCGTGTACGCTCGCCAAATATTACTCGCACGTTGTGGGGGTTTTGAAAGCCCTATTGTGTCGGTGCATATCAGGTGTTTGCGGGTTTAAACGTCTCAACCTGGAGCGCTCGTTAGCATAGACGGGAAGCCGGCTGTTTCGTGTCAGAAGCCATGACAGAGACTGTCCTTGTTGGGCTTGAGAGCCCTCGATTATTATTTACTTGTGTCATATTTGTATGGTTTGTCAATAAATGGTTGGAAAAAAACCTCTCTCTGCACCGATCGGCTGAGGCAGCGCCTGGGTATCATCGGAGAACGCCAGGAGCTGCAACTCAACAACGTCGAAGGGGCCGGCGAGAAGAGAACTGTGCACCGATTTGAACTGCAGGTATCGCCAATGTCGGATGGAAACGGAAGAGCGGATATTACCGTACAAGAGGTATACTCCGTTCCTAAGCTGAACGTGCAGCCGCAAACAATCGACTGGAGTCGGCGACACGAGTGGCTCCATCTCTCCGATCTCGACATTCCAGACACTAGTGACAAGCCGATCGAACTACTGTTAGGCGCTAACGTCACTGAAGCAATAGTGCAGCACGAGGCACGCGTTGGTAGGCCAGGCCAGCCAGTGGCCGTTCGTACAGCCTTTGGTTGGTGTCTAAGCGGCAACATCACACAGCTGGTCTCGCCTGGTGCTCGTCACGTCATGCACATGGCACGAGTTGACACTCGAGAAGAAGAGTTGAACTCTCTGGTGAAGGAATGGTGGTCCACCGAGTCCTTCGGCACCAAATTCAGCGAGAACGTCGCCTCATCAGCTGAAGATAGGCGCGCGGAGAAGCTGCTCGCTGAGACGACGAAATGGCGCGGGGACAGGTACGAGACCGGTCTACTGTGGAGATCAGACGACGTCTCCATGCCAGACAACTACACAGCAGCACTGAATCGGCTTGAGAGCACGGAAAAAAGACTTCTCCGCCAACCAGGGACGGCAGCTGCATACAAAGATACCTTTCGACAGTATCTGGACAAGGGATACGCTCGAATGCTCTGCCCAGAAGAACTCGAGAGAGCAGACAAGAAACGATGGTTCCTGCCGCACCATGCAGTGGTCAACCAAAACAAGCCAGGAAAGATCCGTGTGGTATTCGATGCTGCAGCCAGCTACAGAGGAACCTCTCTGAACAGTCAGCTTCTCACTGGCCCTGACTTCCTTCAGACGATTCCCGGCGTTCTTCTGAGATTCAGGGAGCAGCAAGTCGGCGTTTCGGCCGACATCGAACAGATGTACCATCAGGTGGCGGCAGTGAAGGACGATCAGCCGGCACTCAGCTTTCTTTGGCGAGATTTGGACACCACCCGGCCTCCTGATGTGTACCAAATGGACCGTATTATCTTTGGAGCCCGGTGCTCACCGGCTTCGGCATCGTATGCTCTTCGCAAGACCGCCAATGACATGGCGGCTGACACTGACTCGGACAGAGCGGCGACAGAAGCGGTTCTCTGCAACTTCTATATGGACGACTTACTCAGCTCGGAGCCAAACAGCGACTCGACTATTACTAGCCTCACAACAGTGACAGCACTCGTATCTCGAGGAGGCTTCAGACTCACCAAATGGCTCAGCAATTCTCGTGACGTCCTCGCCGCTGTGCCAGAGTCCGAACGTACACCATCAGCGGCAGATCTGACCGTGCAGCTGCCGACAGAACGCGTCCTCGGTTTGCTGTGGGACGCAGAGACTGACCTGCTAAGGCTGCATGTTCATCACCGAACTGTGCCTCCTACAAAGCGGGGTATCTTTTAAGAGAGTTTAGCGTAGTGAGGAAAATCATATTGATGATTATGAGCATATTTTTAATTGACCTAATCCTCAATGTAATCTGAATAAAATGACAAATAGCAAAAATTCGGGTATATTCGATCACAGATCTTTGTCAACCGATACCAGCTCTGATCAACCGCTGGTATCGGTTGACAAAGATCTGTGATCGAATATACCCGAATTTTTGCTATTTGTCATTTTATTCAGATTACATTGAGGATTAGGTCAATTAAAAATATGCTCATAAAGCGGGGTATCCTTCAGATGGCTGCCTCCATCTACGATCCACTCGGATTCGCCTCTCCATTCACCCTTCTCGCAAGAATCGTGATGCAGAAGCTGTGGGCACTGAAGCTCGACTGGGACTGTGAGCTCACAGGAACGACGGCGGAGGAATGGACTCGTTGGACGGGAGAATTGGCGTGCCTAGAAGCACTCACAGTTCCTCGGAGCTTCAAAGCATGCGACTCACCTGCACATGATCGGCAACTTCACATATTTTGTGATGCCTCCGAGCTCGCCTTCGGGGCCGTGGCCTACCTCAGAGAGACATCGGCTGACGGCACTATCTCTGTCTCTTTCGTCATGAGCAAGACTCGAGTCGCTCCATTAAAGAAGATGACTATCGTTCGGCTTGAAACTCAAGCGGCTGTGCTAGCCGTTCGACTGGCAGACGCCATCAAAAGAGAACTGAAGCTCGCAATTGATGGAGTCAACTTTTGGAGCGACAGTATGGTGGTTCTCCAATACATCAACAACGAAAGTAGACGCTTCCACACGTTCATCGCCAACCGAATAGCTGAGATTCGCCAAGGCTCAGAACCATCGCGGTGGCGGCATGTCCCCGGATACCTAAACCCGGCGGACGACTGCTCGCGGGGACTGCCGGCTTCTCAGTTGACACCGGATAGCCGCTAGATTCAAGGACCTGCCTTCCTTCGCCAGCCGCCGGACCAGTGGCCTTCAGAGGTTCGCCAAAGGGACATAAACGATGGTGATCCCGAGGTCAGGGTCGTGAATCTCACCTCCACTGATCTCAGCACAGGGATTGTTCTCCCTGACCCCAGCAGGTTCTCAAGCTGGACTCGCTACAAACGCTCCGTCGCCTGGCTGATGCGGTTTCTCTGCAACTTCGTGGCCAGACACGGCTCTCAAGAAGAGCAAGAATGGCGCCGTGCTGGCACGGTCTCGGTGACAGAGTTGAACGATCCAGAAAACCTTATTCTGCGCAAGATGCAAAATGATCAGTATCATCAGGAACTGATCGACCTGAAGAACGGCAGATCGGTCTCTAGCAAAAGTAGTCTGCTGGCACTCTCACCCTGGCTGGATGAAGACGGTGTCATTCGGGTCGGTGGTCGGCTCGTCAACGCACCACTCCCAGCCACGGCTCGCCATCCAGTGATCCTGTCTCGCAGCAGTGAAGTGACTCGATTAGTAGTCATGCACTTCCACAGCCAGCTTCTGCACGCTGGCGCTGAACACGTCATCAATGAAGCCAGACAGCTGTACTGGATCCCCAGGGCACGGGCGACAGTGCGGAAGATCCTGTCAGCCTGCCCGCTCTGTCGACGAAGACGAGCCCAGCCTCAAACGCCAAGAATGGCTGCGCTTCCGAAAGCGCGCTTAGCTGTGACACACCCATTCTGCAACGTCGGCATCGATTACTTCGGCCCGATACTCACCAAAGTAGGCAGGAAGACGGAGAAGCGATACTGTCTACTGGTGACATGTATGTCTACCAGAGCAGTCCATCTCGAACTATCGACATCTCTAAGCACCGAATCGTTCCTCATGGCCTTCCAGCGTTTCGTCGCTCGTCGCGGTAGGCCAGCATCGGTGTACTCGGATAACGGAACCAACTTCCGCCGAGGGGAAGCTGAACTCCGACGTCTTCTAACCGACCTTAATCAAGGCTGCATCAGTGATCGGCTCGCCCAAGACAACATCCGCTGGTTTTTCAATCCTCCCACCGCATGCCATATGGGAGGTATTTGGGAGCGAATGGTGGCAACCGTGAAACGAGCACTCCGAGTAGTCCTTGGAAACTTCATCGTTCATGAAGAAGCTCCACTGACCGCTATCGCAGAAGTAGAGGCGGTCATCAACAGTCGACCTTTGACACACGTCAGCTCAGAAGCCAGTGACTTTGAAGCGCTCACTCCCAGTCACATCCTTCTCGGCAGACCGGCGTGTCTCCTGCCGTCTCAGCTCAGTGACTCATCACGAATGAATGTCAGGAGTCACTGGCGGCAAGCACGAGCCATAGCCACACAGTTCTGGCGAAGATGGCTCAGGGAATACGTCCCCACCCTCGTTCAGCGCACCAAATGGACGTCAGACGTTCGGAACCTGCGCGTCGGAGACTTGGTGCTGCTAGCCGGCGACGACACGCCAAAGGGACTGTGGCCGCTGGCTCGAGTCGCTCATGTGTACCCTGGACCCGATGGTCGTGTCCGTTGACCGTTCTGTGGATATAGTGACCGCTAAAGGACGTCTCCGCCGTCCTGCTAGTGCTAGCAAAGTGTGTCTCCTCGAGGGGAGTGGTGATGATGATGATTAGTGGCGCAACTGCGCTCTGCCCAGTGTGTGTATCGATGGACATGGTGCCAAGGGTGACGACGGGTCACTCTTGGGGGGGGGGGAGGATGTCGCCGCCGTAGCGGCTCCAGTGTTTTATGGCACGCGCCATTTTGCATATTTTCACGCAATCGGAATTTCGTCGGTGCTATTGTTGTCGTGTGAATGAACTCGTTGAAAATTAGAAGGAGAAAATGGCGGACAATATAGATTGATCGATTCGGAACAAGTTTAATTCGACTTCTGTATTATTCGGATTTTGCTTATTCGTAACTTTACCGGTCGATCGGGTCGGATTCAATTCGTTCGCAACAGCCTATCTTTTTAGAGTTTGTAGCTCCAGTGATGGAGCCATCGTGACTGTTGCATCCCAGGGTTCAAAGATTTTTGCCAAAGGCACAGCACACTATTGATTAGATACCAATTTTCACGTACCTGCTCGCCTCACCATCTCACCCCTCCGTACAGTCGTTCAAAAGCAGCTGCAACTTTTAACCGTCGCCCGTCTGTTGGCGTTTCAACAGCCGCTAACGTAAGGGGGAGGAGTCGATCGGACCCCCGCGGCCTCTCGGACTCTGATATGGAGCTGTGCATAAAAAAGACGAGCGTGCTACCCGTGACCATAGGAAGCCGCTGCTGCCCATTTTTAAGGTCCTTGGTCATTCCGTCTCATTCAAGAGGGCAATGATAAGTGTCGAGAAAATCGGGACCCGCTATAACTTCTTGAAGTGAGATTTTATGGCTCAAGATGATCTCCAGAAAAAGCTCATAAGCCAACGGTCATTATGGGTCCAGAGGCCAGTTTTACCAACAGAAAAATAGCCGCCTGCCGGAATTTTTGCCTAAAGATCGTTTCACATATGGAGCGTAAACGGTAAAGCCCTATCCGCTTACGAGCCCATTGCGTTTACGCTCCGTATGTGAAGCGGTCTTGAGGCAAAAATTCCGGCAGGCGGTTATTTTTCTGTTGGTAAAACTGGTCTCAGGTCATGATATTTTCCGGGCTGGTGAAAAAAAATGATGGGCTCGAGGGTACAATTTGGTCGTGATCCAATGCCTTTTACGTGAGCTTTTAACGAAAAACCACCCGCCGCCCCTATACGTACAAGGGTTAAATGGGATATAGCATAGGCGGCGGAACGGGGAGGGCACCGGGGCACCGTGCACCCTTTGATTTTCGCATTTTAACATTAGCCCTATGGGCGTTGCATGGAAAGAATGGGACCAAAAGTCGGCAGTGTTCCCCCCTCCCCCTTAATTGAAGGTGTTCCGCCGCTACTGGGATATAGGCATTAAATGTTTTGTGGAGGAAGTGTCATGTTTTAAATTTGATGCATTGGAAATGCACAAATACCCAAAGAGTTCCAGGACGGTATGGAATTTCAGTTAACATAGTTGTGTCAGCAATGGGGTCTGGTAGGTGGGGGTAATGGCCCTGCCTGGCGCCCAAAAAGGGGGCACGACCCCGAATGACCTGCCGACCACTGCGGCATACGCAGACGCGGCCGTTCGCTGCCTGAATATAGGCTGTCCCGCAAGACATGCGTGTCGCGCGGCGTAGTGCATATTCAGGGACGTAACGAAACCAGCGACATTACCCGAATCGCAGCCTTCTGTTTCTGGCAGCTGGCTGCCTACTTGAATGAATGTTCCGCAAGCTTCAAGCTGAGAAAGGTGATTGGAGTGACTTCGTATTAACTTGCTTCATCCAGTTTCTTTTTGCGTTGACGTCGAGTTGAAAAGGCGAACTAAGTTTGTGCTATTGTCTCCCGTCGAAGAATCTTAAAGCAAAATAGCACTGTTTTCCAAAAGGGACCGAGTAGGTATAATACAATAATACCGGGATATATCTCATGAAACAAGCTCACCCCCATGCACCCCACGACGATCACGTCGTGGTTGGCGCGGACCACAGTAATGATACAGATTTAGAGGGCGTAACCGGCGCAACGCAGATTGCACGTTATTGTGTAAATGGATAGGCGTTGTTTTAGTGTTTCATCATGCTTCAGTCGACTGTCATCTGCAACTGCAACTGCAACTTCAACTGTGATGTGTGACTGAACAGCTGTTTCCGTTTGACAGTTGGAGAGAGCTCAGAGGCAGCAGCGACCCGCTCCGAGAAGTAATGGCGCACCAGTTCTGGTTTGGAATAAACAGTCCGCCGTGGGCAAGGAATTCTAAAAACCAGGTAAGTGATGCAGGGAAGTGTGAGAGCTGAATAACATCGCACCCTTGTCGTCTTTATGTAGACGTGTGAATGCCGAATGGTGTATCGGCCCTACGTTTACATGACCTATAATTCTTATAACCAATGCATACAGGATGTCATCCAGCATTCTTCCACAATGCAGCCCTGGCGCTAAATGTAGAACGAAATGGCGCGGGGGGGGGGGTGGCAACCACCCCCCCCATGTGCGTTCTAGGATGGGAAAGTGGCATGTGCGGGCGAGGGTTAAGTTAAAGTTGTCTTACAATCATCGCTAATTGGCGGGAGCAAAAATACTGTTGTGTCAGCGCTCTGAACATTTCGTGCTGGCTGCTAGTGCTGACACATCCGTCTTGTGTATTGTTTTGTTGGCTAACACAAATCTATTAATCCATTTAGGATTTGTGGATTGACAGATGTTGATGAGTGTTTTGGAAAGCCTTCAAATGAGAAAATTCATATGTTTGTACGTATTTTAAAACTTGTATTGAAGTTAAATGAAGGAAATAATTATATTTATTTTCAATTTAAGTTTTTAACATATGAATATTTAATTTGAATGCCTTCCAGAACACTCATCATTTATTCATCCATCCATTTATTCATTCATATGAGCCATTTGCACTGCATTTGTGACCTTTCCTCGCATCGGTTACAATACATTTTAGAATAAATGATCCTAGTCTCATTCAATTGATTTGGTGCGCCGAAAATTAATTGCTTTGCTGCGCGTCGCTGGAATTGAACGTATGGGCCGCATAACCAATACACAACAGAAGTGAGCAGTAAAACATGGACATTGCAATTTTGAAAGGCAGATTTGTCCTTTCCTGTATGGCCTTTATCGCCTGTAGCATATAGGCGGCGGAACGAGGGGGCACCGGGGTACCGTGCCCCCCTTTGATTTTGGCATTTTAACATTAGCGCTATGGCCGTTGCATGGAAAAAAATGGGACCAAAAGTCGGCGGTGCCCCCCCCCCCCTAATTGAAGGTGTTCCGCCGCCACTGGGCCCTGTAGTGTAATGTCAACCGCGGCCTGTAGGCTTGCGGCGTTGTAGTATGACCGACCAGCCCGCGGCGTTGGCTGTATGGCCTGTCCTCCAGGGCCGCGCCGGCCGGCCGCGCCGACCCCGCGGTGGCACCGGCCGGCCCGGTGCCAGCACCGCTCGCGCCCGACAGGCACCGCAAATAGCCGGCCTCCCGCGGCGCCTGCAGTGATAACGCCGGCCGGCGGCGGTCGCAGGCGACCCACCTGCACTTGACCCAGACAGCTGGCCCCTCCCTCGGGCAGTCAGCTGCTGCCCGGCGCGACTTGGCAGCCGGCCAAACCACTGAGGGCACCGGTATATTACACTATGAAAAGGGACGCACCCGAGAGAGACTGGAAGTGTCGCATTGTGATGGATCCGGGCAGAGGAAGAGGGAATGATGTATTCATATTTATTTTAGGGCGAAATTTCACAATGCTATAGAAAACGAAGCATGATACAAGATGCATTTGTTTCTACATTTTATTTTCTTTCGTGATCGTAATTTATCAAGTCCATGCTCTTTCAGAAAATCATTTCGGCTGATTTTTTTCAGTGAGTAGGTATACTTGTAATCAATTAATGTAATGCCTAGGTTTAGGTGCTCAATAATTGTGTCTATAACATAATCATTTCCCTTATCAAATACGCGAAATAAAGTAGGCATCCTTTTATACCATATGCTTCGTGATGTTTATCCACCTTTTCCCTAACCCTGCACTTACGGGCGCGGAATCGCCAAAATCCATCCTTCCTTCACTCTAAGTAAATTGCTTTGCGCTCGTTCAGCGTCGGAGTGACCTACTGGGGCGGTCCCTCGTGCGTCGGACGGCGGGTTAGTGCCCACGGCTCTCAGTGCCGCCGGCGGCTATATTTCCGGCTCAGGCTGATCACCTCTAGTGACCGAGTGAGAGCGAGTGACGCCCTCGGAGACGGATGGCCGTTCAGGTGACCAATATCGGAGTGGGGTCGCCGCTCAGATGTCCATAGGTGATCGGGGCCAATGGAGCGGAGTGTGGCGGTGCTACCTTGGTCCGCAGTACTCGCGGAGGGTAAAACCGGGAAAACGGCTGGAATACGGTCAGAATACGACCGGAGTATGATCAGAATAAGACTGGAGTATGGCCGGAATACGCTGCGTGGGTAATGCCCGGAGTACGGCCCGGGCATGAAGCACAAGCCGGTGCAACCAGAGTACATAGGTACACTCGGGGGCAGATTGATGTTCCACAACTCTTTATCCACCGGGTTCCTATGGCTCAGCATTGGCAGCAGCCGCCTGGTACCGGTAGACTGTGCCGCTTCACTTACTTGTCAAGCGGCACAGCCTACCCACCTGTATGACACCGGTCTGGGTCGGTGGCTGGAAGGCGATGTGGGCCGCCTGTGACGTCAGCGCAGCGGTGAGGGCCGAGCCCGGAGGCATGGCTCGGGTCGGCGCGGCGCGGCGTCTGGCGAGGACTGGGGAGTGAGGTGGGGTGGGAGCACGGACATCGCGTGGCTGAGCGAGTGTAGTTAACTTTTGCATCTCAAGGCGCCAATTATTCTACCTAACAATTGTGCTAAAGCAGTTGTTAAAATGTCCTATCCCCAAGACAGCGCCTATCATCATACTTGCAATGCACATTACGACACACTTAAGCGTGGCAATGGGACAGCCGATAGAACTTATGTCAATTGTCACTCGTGCATCGAGGTGCGGAGCTATATTAGTATTAAGGCCTTGATTGAGCAGATTGGTGTCTATTGTTTCGCACGGCAATCGTCCAGAGACGTGGGAACTGGGGGTTATGAGTAGTGCCGCAGCCAACGCTCCAATTTAAAGCGATTATTACTGTTGCTCTAATATGTGTTCGCAACCTCCAATAGCAAACCATTCCAACTAGGAGCCAAAAAGTCGGCCACCCAGGGGGGTTCGAACCGGGCTTCTCCCACCGGCCAATTCACGACACGAGCGTTCATCCACTGAGCTACTGAGAATGATCCTCGTCCGCACAAAACAAAATGACATTCACCCGCTGACCGCCAATGACAGTATTGTGACATTTGATCGCGTTTGACCGCGGCGGGTGGTCGCTGGTTTCGGCAGCTCAGTGGATACACGCTAGTGTCGTGGGGTGACCGGTTGGAGAAACCCGGTTCGAACCGTCCCAGGTGCGTGACTTATTTGTTCCTAGATGGAACGGTTTGCTATTGGTGGCTGCGACCACACATTAGAGGAACATAAGAGTTGGGACGCCGCGCTATCCAAAAACCCCAGTTCCCACGTCTCTGGACGATTGATGTGCGAAATAATAGACACCAATGAGCTCAATCAAGGCCTTAATACATATCTGTTAAAAACAATGTAGCTCCGCAACTCGATGCACGTGTGATATAAATTCTATCGGCTGTCCCAATGTCACGTTTAAGTGTGTCGTAATGTGCATGGCAAGTATGATGATAGGCGCTGTCTTCGGGATAGGACATTTTAACAACTGCTTTAGCACAATTGTTAGGTAGAATAATTGGCGCCTTGAGACGCGAAAGTTAACTACACTCGCTCAGCCGCGCGATGGTCCGTGCTCCTACCCCACCTCACTCCCCAGCCCTCGCCAGACGCCGCGCCGCGCCGACCCGAGCCATGCCTCCGGGCTCGGCCCTCACCGCTGCGCTGACGTCACAGGCGGCCCACATCGCCTTCCAGCCACCGACCCAGACCGGTGTCATACAGGTGGGTAGGCTGTGCCGCTTGACAAGTAAGTGAAGCGGCACAGTCTACCGGTACCAGGCGGCTGCTGCCAATGCTGAGCCATAGGAACCCGGTGGATAAAGAGTTGTGGAACATCAATCTGCCCCCGAGTGTACCTGAGCGCAGTATGTGACCTGACTGTTAACTGATGATGGTTTTATCCCGACCAGAGATGAATGACTGACGAATCTCAATAAAATGTCAGATCATTTTTCAGTCTACTGTCAGTAGCGGCGGAACACCTTCAATGAAGGGGGGGGGGGCACTGTCGACTTTTGTTCCCATTCTTTCCAAGCAACGCCCATAGGGCTAATGTTAAAATGCCAAAATCAAGGGGGGTGCGCCCCAGTGCTCCCCCCGTTCCCCCGCCTATGTCTACTGTCGTTAGAGTCCGAGTAGTTCGTTATCTCTTTCATCGGCCCATCGTTCATTGTGTCTGCGTCAAAACGGACCTAACACCTTAATATCGTATCCTATTTGTTTGCAGGAGAACCGTCGGACTTCGAATATGACAGATGACAGCGACTCCGTCAAAATGTCTCCGCCTTCATGGTGAGTACCCTGCAGGGATTTAAAAAGAGCCAGGATCTAAAAAACAATTGCAGAATGTGTATGTACGTAGGGGAAGTTGGGGGAACGCCGAAGACTTTTTTCTGACGCCCGTAGCACGCAAGGTAGACAACATAAGCTATTCTTGTTGGCGTCATTCGAGAGGCCAGTCTTTTGCCTTTCAAACATACCAGGCGCATTTGATGAATTCGCATACCGTTAGGCGCACAAACTAAAAATATCAAAGAAGTGACTTTTTCGGCGTTGTCCCGGACTGCGGGGAAAGCCGAAAATGGGAGAAATGATCTACGGGGAATGCCGACATTGATGTTTTGCCATTTTATCTCAAACTTTATCCAGAATTTATCAAAGCTGACACGCGTTTTAAGAGCTTGAGGACGCGGTGCACACTGGAAGTTATGATTGTGTGATATAATAAGAAAATGCCAGGTAAATCATTCCTTATAGGTAACAGGCCGTTGTGTCGGTTGAAAGTGTAATTTGTGTGACTAAAAACACGCGTTGCTATTCTACAGCAGTTAAGTCCACGTAGCGTGCTTTTAACACGTTCGTAATCGCACGTTTTCGGCATTACCCCAGCCTGCCATACTTTCATTTGCAGGCCCATAACTTTTCAACGTCCTGTATAAATTTCAAATAGGCAGCACACTTATGCAAAGACATGCTAAAGATTACTTGACCGAATTGGCCAGACAAACGGTAGCATAATGAGTAAGAAATGCAGCTTCAAAGGCACATGTAGTATAAGGGAAACGTACCTTGAAAACGCTCTTGGCGCCCTCACAGTCGAAGTATTCCGAATGACGACTCGTAACAAACATGCGATAATTGTAGTCACTTAAGCTTCAGAGCATCACTGACAGGTGGCATCCATGTCTTACGGTTTTCGAAATATCTCGAATTTCGGCTTTGCCCCAACTCCGGCATTGCCCCAACTTCCCCTACACCTGGATTCTGAGACATGCCTACATAAACCATGCGCGACAATGCTCACACAGCCGAACACATATTTCAAACAGCTATGTGAATACGGACGTCCGAAATAGCTGCACACTGCAGAGGTGGTCTCTGCCGCTAATGTGTCGCTACTGTCACCCTTAACAACACACGCAAGAGATGGAAAGTAATAAAAGACGAACACTTGGGAAATTACGTGATCCTATTAGACATATATCCTAGAACTGCTGTGTAATCAGTTTACGTCAAACAAATGTTGAAATTATTCATCTTTTAAGGTGGAAAAGCGATCCTGTACGCGATCCTTCTGCGGTAGATCTGTTTCCACTGAGATAAAACTCAGCAATACCAAGCCACCACCGTGCCGCTACATTTCACCTCCGGCGCTGTCCCGTTCCTCACTTTCGATTGTTCGGCGTCGGTCTGGCCAGAGGCTGTGTGCCCCAATTGCAGACAGGCCGACGGGCTGCGTAGTTGTGCACCGTTCTGCCGGGGGCTGTGTGCGGCTCTGTCGGGACTTTGTGCCGCTCTTTCAGAGGCTGTGTGTGCTGTGTGCCACTCTGCCGGAGGCTGTGTGTGCTGTATGCCGCTCTGCCCGGGGGTGTGTACCGCTCTGCCAGGGGGCAGCTGTGTGCCACTCTGCCGGAGGCTGTGTGTGCTGTGTGCCGCTCTGCCTGAGGCTGTGTGTGCTGTGTGCCGCTCTGCCTGAGGCTGTGTGTGCTGTGTACCGCTCTGCCTGAGGCTGAATACCGCTCCCCTCCTGATCCTGAGAGACTCGCCTGCGGCACAGGCTCTAAACAGCTGCGTCCACACGCTCCGCGGCGCTCATAGCGCAGCGGCGGCAAAAATGACGCTCCGCCGCCCTTATCTGCGCCATGACGGCGACTGGGGTAGCTGCCTCATCAGACGGTAGCGCCGCTGATGCCGCCACCGCCAACCATTGGCGTTGATATGATGCGCTCCATGGGGCGTAGAAAACAAAGACATACCCGCGGAAACCCTTTGTGTATTTTGCCGCCCATCAGTCTGACAGAAAAGCCGAGCAAAAGGCGTGCTTTATCACCGGGGGCGACACATTTTAGTGTAAATAACTCACGAGCCCTGTCAATCTCTCGGAGCACGACTCTCGTAGATTGCTTTAAATAATGACGCGTTGGGGAGCGTTGATTGCCATCGTCAGCGCTCACCCATCGTTCTCGGTGCCGCTGCTAATGAGAGGCGTTTTTAGACCGACGACTGGGGATCCAGCCGAGCTGCCGATAACGCTATTTGGTGACATTTGTCGCTGCTATAAATTAGACTCATTGGATCCGTTGTTTTTTCCCTATACATACCGCTCGTGGATTTAACTATTTCTTACATTTTATATCTCCTCCATACCTAGTTGAGGTTTGCCAGTTGTAGCAGGGCACTCCTATGATCAAATTGAGAGTTGAGACTCGATTGATAACTGATAGGGAAGAACCGTCGAATTTCAGTTTGAAAGGTTGTTGAAACTTGATTCATTGGCATCGTATTTCAGCTGCAAACAGTGGAGTTTCTGTAGCTGCAAACAACCCAGTGCAGCGCCGTAGATATGCGTCGAAATTCTCCAGTCCAGGCTTCTTCACACGAGTGTGCTGATCTATGGTGATCCTCCCTCTCATTAAATTGATAAGGCTACATGTTTATTGCTGGTAGCCAGAGCGAAGTACTGTCGCACTCGTCTGGGCCCCTGAGGCTCTATGGGTGACCTTGCGAGTTACAACGAAGGGGAAACGCCACGTCGCCATGAATCGCATGCAACATCATGTCAAACATTTTACAGCGAACCCGCTGGACATTTGCTCGGTCCTTGTTTCAGAAATTTTGTGGTTTGAGGCACCGTCACGTCCTTGCTATTTGTCATGAGCGACTTTTGCATGAGCGATATCTGTAGTCAGAGCATGCATTTAACATTGGAAGGTTTGTTGGCTGATGTTCCATGGATGGCAACTTTTAAGCTGCATTTCTGAAAATGATGCAAACTGTTGTCTTCTCCTGTCTCAATGGAAACAAAACAAAATCAGTGCACTGATTTTATTTCAGCTTGCCTTTTTTGTTTTTATTTGTTAATTTCCGAACAAATTAAACCCACCAAATATACCAAAAATAAATGATGACCTTACTTTTGGGACACCCTGTAAATAAGAATTACAAACAGCAGATTTTGTGTTGAGCATCAGCCGCAAATCCATATGTAATGCGTATTTACTTTTGCTATGTGCTGGGGTAAATGTGCCACATTTATAACTCCGTATTGAGTTTCACACATGTAGTTCAAGACTATCCTTCAGACAAGTCTCTTTTACTACGGTCCTGCGCGCGGACCTCAGCAGGGCTGCGGAGTCGGAGTCGGAGTCGGAGTCGGAGTCGGTCGGAGTCGACAGGTGTGACCGGAGTCGGAGTCGGAGTCGGAGTCGATTTTAGAAACCCGAGCCGGAGTCGGAGTCGGAGTCACCGAAAATCTGTCGACTCCGCAGCCCTGCTAGGTCTGCGGAGTCGGAGTCGGGAGTTGGAGTCGGTCGGAGTCGACAATTCTGCCCGGAGTCGGAGTCGGAGTCGGAGCTGGTTTTTGAAAGCCGGAGTCGGAGTCGGAGTTGGAGTCGCCGAAAATCCATCGACTCCGCAGCCCTGGACCTCAGACTAACTCAGAAGCTAATGGACTACATTTTCAGCTTGGGTTATTTCCGGAGTTGTCTTCATTTATGAGCTGCGCCGTGGTTGTCTTGTTTCCATGGAGATCCCCGGTCGTATGCGGCACTGGATGTTCCACTCCGCAGCCGCTCCTCACGGCCCATGCGTCCTGCAATTTATGAACGCAGCGTGACATTCTAAAAGTCAGGCGGCGGAGATAGGGTCATCTCTGACGACAAATAGCTGTGAAGTTGGCAGTGGACGAAAAGACAAGGGCTGCGACACTGTTCAGTCAATTCTGTGGGCAGCCATTCGTACAGAAAATGCGGTTGGTGGGGAGGAAAGGGGTGTGGGCGCTGCGAAAAAGAAATGTCTTTTCGAGCCTTTTCGTTTAACGCACTAATTCTACGTATTACCTATACTGAAAATTCATAACAGTCAGTACACCAACAGTCAAAACGCCTTCAAGAAAATCTTCCAGAAAGTACTTCGGCTTTGTTGTGATCGGAAATCCGGTTGTCTATATACTCTGAGCGGCATGTCGACAACTCTGTGTTTTGATGTCGTTGCTTCGCACCGTCGCGACGGCCCCAATCGGCTAATGTTTCCGAATGCGTCCCGGTGGCCTTTCTCTCTGAGTTGCTCGGCAGGCGGCCGGGAGTTGTCGCTGGCTCCTGCACCTGCAGTCAGCCGCGCATAACTGATCAGATGATCAATAGCTGTGTCAAATCCGACAAACTTTGGACGAGTTCGCTGCGCCAACTTCCGACCAGCCCACCACCTGCATTTTTCGTTACAAATTAGAAATGGCGAAGTCGAAATTAAAGTGTCGGTGTGTATGCATCCGGCCTAGTTAAAACTGTTTGTACCGGCTGGAAAAGAATTGGAGCAGGGTAGCAATACTGGGATCACTTTTTAATTTTCATGTGCATTTTTCCGAAACAAGGACACTTTTTCCAAAACCATCCCTTCCATAGTTGCCGCCCTCGTCAAGTGAATAAACGGGCAAGTCCATGAAGCTTAAATGTTTGCTTACGCTTCAATAAACTTTCAGCGTTTTCACAGCAAACACGGTCCTATTTCTGGCGCACTCTGCGCCTCGTTCGTCGCACAGAGCGCCTTTGAGGTGCTGATACCTACCTCAGGATGGTATAGAAACGAGACGTTGATACGCTTTATTTACGGGTCGGCAGCTACAAACGGGTCTTCTGCGAAGGCTGCTTCAACATGTTTTTATGATGTTCATCAAACTCAAATCGCAAAAATAATTATACAGATTCACCAGTGCCTTACCGTTTCAAGATGTAGATGCATACAGAAAAACACATTTGGAGATTCTATGGAGTTTATACTTTATTACGGAGCGAGCGAAGCGAGCGTAGTCTTTTCTTAGATTTTCCCATACATGCAACATTGCACGTTTAAATCGAGAAAGCCAGGCATTAAAATGGCACGTGCATTATCGTGCACTTTTGAAACATACAAGAAGTCAATGCTGATTGGTTTCCGAGACATGCAGGAAAATATGTTTCCTGCACCTTTCGACGTTTTCCTGCACCCCTCGGCGTTTTCCTGCACCTCTCAACTATATCGAGGGTTCCGAGCAAGACAACCCTAAGTGTCATTTTTTTCGAAATTGAGTTAAATATACCAGTCGAATCAGCTCGACGAGCCGCGTCGGATGCAAGAACAGCCGTACCGCTGAGTGCGTCCTGTGCTGAGATATAGAGTGCAAGAACAACCTAAGTGACATTTTCGACACTTAGGGTTCAGGCAAGAACATCCTAACCGTCGTCCTAACACCGTCCTAACCGTAACCGAACATCCTAATCCTAACCGATTGGCAATCGATCCAGCGCCGATGCCTCACCGAAAGCGGGCCCTGGAAGAACATGAGCAAGGTGACTATCATTCGTGGCGAACCAGAGGTCAACGTAGAGATAGACTACAACAACCAAGAGAAGAGCATCCGGATCCAGGCTGGGCGACATAGGCGCGGGAGCCAGGGGGGCAGTGGGGGCAGCTTGCCCCCAACTCTGGGGCCGTGGGGGCGGTGCCCCCACAGCTTTGAGACGGAATACCACACTTTTTTGCAAATGTTTTCTTTTTTGTTGAAAAAGCCGAGGGATGAAAAACAAGTGGCCTAAAACCGGTGAGAAAACTAGATTTGGGGGTACCCTAGGTTGATCTCTATTATGGTGTGCCCCCCCTCCCCCGTCGGAAAGTAGTTCCCGCGCCCCTGCTGGACGAGGTCGAAGACGACACCCTGGCGACACGTCGCCTGCCATCGAGCCAAAGCAGCTCTACAGCAAGCGGCTGCCCATCAGTGCGGAAAAGTACCGAGACCTGATCAAGCTCTGTGACGACGGGAACATCCCGGAGCCGTTCCAAGCGGAGTACAGGAGCTTGCCGCACTCGGCGCGGCAGGAGGACATTCTCCCGGAGAGTGAATTCGACGATCCGGAGGAAGAGGAGTGAGAGTGAGAGAGTGAGAGGAAGGACACCGCAGGGAGCGTAGCAGTGCAGCGTTTGTTGCAGTTCGATGTTCAGTGTTGCAGTTCATGGTGCAGGGCATCACGTAGCAGTGTTTGGCCACATTTACAGCCATAAATACAGCTTTAGTGACGCAAAGCTAGTGTTTTGCTTCGACGGTTAGGTTGTTCTTGCATGTGAACTGTGTAGGCGGAGTCGACATTCTGGTGAGCAAGAAGAACTTAAGTGCCTGGCATTCCCTCTAAGTGAGCATTTTATAACATTTTTTTGGTGTCATAACATTGCGCGCTCCCTACTTGCACAACACGCGATGTATCGTTGCACTGGCTCAACAAACAGAATTAGAATTCAGTTTTTTGCTTCTCCTGTAAAATTCAAAAAACAACACTTAGGGTTGTCTTGCTCGGAACCCTCGATATGACGTCATTATGAATGACGTCACATCATAAAGTTGAAGAGCATCACTTTGCTCCTTATAACTTCATTTTATCTATCGTCCATTTTATTTGATTGGCTTATGATATACCTACCTACATTGTGTTTGATGCAAGGATTTTATTATTTGTCATGAATAAAGTGAAACATCACCATATAAAACTTTGACGTTATTTCGCAACAAACCATAACCAGGAAAGACTCAACAAGGTTGAAATTGGGGCGTTTTGGTTCCTCCAAAATATTTGCAACGCTCCCTATAATGGATAATGATGTAAATAATAAACCAATTAATACAAATCAAATATATTCAAAATACACAAAGCTTTCGGCTTAAACAGCCTTGATCACTGTGAGTTGTGACAATGTATAATCGGTACAACACAAATATTCGCAGTAACCGTCTAAGAATTCTTGAAAATAATGAATCGCGTGTTTCTTGTTTTACTAGCCAACTGCCGATTTTGCTGCCATCGATGACCAAGTAATGAATCCATTTCTACTGTTGAATGTGTCCCGTGTGATAATATGAGCCGCTTCCAGGATCTTTCTCGTTGATTTCTTCATGTTCTTTTCTAATATTTTCGTATTTTCCCAATCAGGTAAGTGGTTGCATTGTTCTATGTGTAGCACTATCGCGTTTGAAGTACGATGGAATTTTACGTCGCTTTTATGCTCTTTTAAACGAACATTAACCCCCCTTCCCGTTTCTCCAACATAAGTTCTTTGGCACCCCTTGCACGGTATTTCATAAACTACACTTTTGGCATCATTTATGTCTTCTCCACTTTCTTTATGTTTGACTATTTCTTGAATTTTCTTTCCCGTCACAGTGGCTACTTGTATGTCTGACTTTTCGAGTGTTCTTGATATGATGTCGATGTTCTTCGAGTTTGGCACTGAAATCCACCTTCGTTTTTTGTTCGCTTTTCGTTTTCTTGCAGTGTTCGTGTCATCATCTTGTGGTTGGTTCGCATGTCGTTCGTGTCTTCTGTTAACTTCATCGCTTTGCTGTTCGTTCGTTTCTTGCTCGTGTCTCTTGTTTTGCTCCTTTCTTCGATTTTTGATTTTTTCCGCCTTTTCTTTTTGTTTAATTAAAAATCCTCTTGGGTATTTCAGTTTTTCGAACGAAGCGTATATGTGATTGAACTCATCTTGAACAAATTCTTTGCTACAGATTCTTAAAGCTCTTAAAAAGAAATTAAAAAGAAATGAAAAAATTAAAAAGAAATGCATGAAATTCAACTGTTTCTCATACAAAGGATGTGAATACGTTCAGCACAGCGGACTTGCAATGGGGTCACCATTAAGCCCTGTAGCTGCATGCCTTTTTATGGAAAATCTTGAAGAAGAGCATTTTCTTAGAATCATTGGTGACGACTCAATTTGGCTCAGATATGTAGACGACGTACTGGTTATCGTTCCGAAAGAAAAAGATTTGACTGAAACCCTGAACAAACTGAATGATGTTCATCCAAAAATACAATTCACACTAGAAGAAGAGAAAGAAGAAAAGATAGCGTTTTTAGACACATGCATCATAAAGTCGACGACAGGTTTCAAATTCAAAGTCTACAGGAAACCGACGAACAAAGAGGATTATGTACATTTTTACTCAGCACACAGCCAACGAACAAAAAGTGGAATCGTGATTGGGTTCTTTTTAAGAGCTTTAAGAATCTGTAGCAAAGAATTTGTTCAAGATGAGTTCAATCACATATACGCTTCGTTCGAAAAACTGAAATACCCAAGAGGATTTTTAATTAAACAAAAAGAAAAGGCGGAAAAAATCAAAAATCGAAGAAAGGAGCAAAACAAGAGACACGAGCAAGAAACGAACGAACAGCAAAGCGATGAAGTTAACAGAAGACACGAACGACATGCGAACCAACCACAAGATGATGACACGAACACTGCAAGAAAACGAAAAGCGAACAAAAAACGAAGGTGGATTTCAGTGCCAAACTCGAAGAACATCGACATCATATCAAGAACACTCGAAAAGTCAGACATACAAGTAGCCACTGTGACGGGAAAGAAAATTCAAGAAATAGTCAAACATAAAGAAAGTGGAGAAGACATAAATGATGCCAAAAGTGTAGTTTATGAAATACCGTGCAAGGGGTGCCAAAGAACTTATGTTGGAGAAACGGGAAGGGGGGTTAATGTTCGTTTAAAAGAGCATAAAAGCGACGTAAAATTCCATCGTACTTCAAACGCGATAGTGCTACACATAGAACAATGCAACCACTTACCTGATTGGGAAAATACGAAAATATTAGAAAAGAACATGAAGAAATCAACGAGAAAGATCCTGGAAGCGGCTCATATTATCACACGGGACACATTCAACAGTAGAAATGGATTCATTACTTGGTCATCGATGGCAGCAAAATCGGCAGTTGGCTAGTAAAACAAGAAACACGCGATTCATTATTTTCAAGAATTCTTAGACGGTTACTGCGAATATTTGTGTTGTACCGATTATACATTGTCACAACTCACAGTGATCAAGGCTGTTTAAGCCGAAAGCTTTGTGTATTTTGAATATATTTGATTTGTATTAATTGGTTTATTATTTACATCATTATCCAATCTGTCATGGATACTCAAGCTCCCTATAATGGTACGCATGTATGGGAAATAGCTTCCTGCCCTGAGCTGGAAAAATTTAATAGTGCCACCTCGTATTTTAATCGAAAGTACCTCGGGCCTACCGGCCCTCGGTACTTTCAATTAAAAAACTCGGTGACACAATTAAATTTTCCCAGCCCCGGGCAGGAATGAATTAACGGAAATTTCTGAGTATGAGCGGCCGGCCGGCCGGCCGTGGTCACGCTTTTGCGAGGCTTATATCTCAGCAACCACTTGACCGATTTACACGCGGTAATTTTTGTAGGGTAGCTTCATTCCTTCTACCAAGTATTGGACTATTCCCGATGCATGTGAGTGACCCCTTATGCACGTGCCACGTGCAAAACGAAGAGGTGTCACTTTTGTAATTGTTGCAATATCTCGGTAACTACTTGGCCGATTGCGCTGAAAGTTGGCATGTAGGTAGGCACCCACTAGGCACT
Source organism: Amphibalanus amphitrite (assembly GCF_019059575.1). NCBI lineage: Eukaryota > Metazoa > Arthropoda > Thecostraca > Balanomorpha > Balanidae > Amphibalanus > Amphibalanus amphitrite. Next base: position 787,554 of record NW_024881529.1, on the reverse strand, counting down.
GCATATACATTTGCCAGAGTTGGGGTGCTGCTGCACGTGCGCACGTGCAGGGGTCGTTTCCAGATCTCGGGAACGGCTGGACCGATTGCGCTCAAATTTGGTACACGGTTGGGGACCGGTTAGTAGGGTGCCGTGCACAAGTCAGTTGGGACCCATTTTGCACGTGCGCACGTGCAGGGTGCCGCTTCCAGATCTCGAGAACGGCTGGGCCGATTGTGCCCAAATTTGGCACATCGCTAGAGACCAGTTAGTAGGGTGCCGTGCACAAGTCAGCTGGAGGTACCCCCTCGCAATTTCGCACGTGCAAGGCCCACCCTCTCGCTCGCTCCGTTAGTCGCCCCAAAAGGCGTTATACTCGTTTTACTAAATGTTCTTAACCCGGCAGTTGCTGGGGTATTTCGCCACCCACCGTTTGCTGGGGGGGGGGGCGTTAAACGCCCCCAGCCGATAACTCGAGAACCAATAGGCGCAGCGAAACGCACGAGGCGGCAAACGAAAGAGCGCGACGAGACGCTTCAGATGAGTACTTTAAAGTTGAATTTTGAGGTCACAGGTCGGGTCAAGGTCAGGTCAAACACCTGAAATCGGGCTTTCAGTAGCATGGACTTCAGGACTTCGCAATGGGCGCCTCTCGCCATAAACTCTGTCAAAACGGTGCACAATCCATCTTATAAGGCCTACAAGAGTGTCAGCTTCATATAGGGATCAGTCAAGCATAGGTCAGGGTCAAGGTCAGGTCAACCGGGTAGGCACATATCCCCGAAAATCAAAACTGATATTCGCAGCATGTGACACATGTTTTATAGGTAATTTGGGGCGTAGAACACGATGGTGACATTCATTTTATCATATGTGTACGTGTTTGGCTCAAAAAGTTCAATTTAAGAAATTCATGTCTCATGGTCGTGAAGAAGTCACGAAAAATTGCCAAGATTCAGTTCAAGATTTTGGAAAATGCGGAACGATAATCAATAATCGAAGATAGCCATTTGATTGATCATGGTATTGGCAGTCTAATGGCGTTTACGTCATGTCTGTATGTCTATTCTGTGATTTTATATGATTTTTTGAACATATGCCGTTTTTGGTCGAAAAGTCAGAAATCATGACGTTACTAAAACCTCGATATCTCAAAAATTTTCCGACCGATTTTTTTGAAACTTTGTCACAATAAACTTCAATCAATTCCCTACAGGTACCCAAAATTTGGCGCACCTGCGGCGCGCCGTTTTTATGCTATGGCCCGGCGAAAAAAGTGGGGGCGTTTAACGCCCCCCCCCCCCAGCAACTCGCGGGTTAAATGGCCTCCTCATGCTGGGTGCATCAGACAATAGCACAGCATTCACCATGTGACGCTATGCTTGTGTGGGCACCTTGTCAGGTTCTGCTCAGCCGCCAGAGCCCGGGCCTCATAGCGGCTGGTTTCTGCCGAGTCAATTACTGTCAACGTGACGCTAATCTGATAATGTCCGTGTCAGCCGCTGGCCGCTTTTTTACAGGCATTGGGTTCTGTTTTCTAGCAAAATGCTACGCCACAAACCATGGAGTGCAAGTCAGGGAAGATAAAACACATGAAACTGGATTAAATTCAGTTAATACGTATTTATGAAAATTTGCATATGATTTTGAGCAGTATTTTGAGTGAGCAGTTGCTTTCGTCATTTTGATAATCTGTCATATGCTTGTTTAAGGCTGAAGAGATGCTCAAAACGTAAGGTGAAAAGAACTGTAAATAATATAAGCATCAAAATCAGTTTCGTTGGTAATTGTGGCGCTCATTCATCCTTAAGCCCCTATCTGGCACAAACCAGGCCTCTATACTCGTATACCAATAATGCACGTCCAAGAAGATATGAAGAAACCTGTGGAACGGACATTTATCAGTCACTACATTATTGGACGCATTTATGCGCTTCTCATAAACTTTTCTCATCGATGCCGCTGTCCGTCCTTACAGCTGAGATTCGGGTCAAATCTGTCCTCGGCCTACCTCACACACACACACGACGACCAGCTGCGACAACTGTGACCCACACCATTCACCCGACCGACGCAGCTTTATCGCAGCTGTGACGGCCGGCTCCCTCCCATTCCAAAGTCGCCACTTGCGCTGGGGCCCGCTCAGCCCCTCGCTTTCGTCGCATTCCTTACGGGCGGGTCTCAGACCAGGTCGAGGTGAGCTCTTCCTAGTCCCACGGTCCTAGGTGTGGCCACTGTCCACTGCCCGACGGGCGACGATCCCGGCGAGGGTGACGTTGGCGGCGCGGCGGCTGGCGGCCGACCAAGTGCACACGGCCGACGGTCGACGCGCCGGTGTCGGCGGCGGCCGCACACCAGTGAAACGCCGCGGCCGCCGCATACGGCCGCAGTGATCGATCGCCCGTGGCAGCGGACGGACGGTGCTGGCGGCGTGGCCCAGTGACGCGGTGCACCGCAGGCCCGGAGGTGCGCCCCGACCCGGTCAGTAACCGGTCAGTAGCGGACTGACGAACCCACGGACCTCGACGAGAGCTGGTGCGGCCCTCTGAGACTTGCTGCGACCTACCACCGTGACTCAGCGTGACCTGTCGAGATCTGTCGTGAGCCTGAGAGATCTACCGCGACCCAGCGTGACCCAGCGTGACCCAGCGTGACCCAGCGTGACCCGGCGTGACCCAGCGTGACCCAGCGTGACCCGGCGTGACCCGGCGTGACCCAGACCGAGGCTCTGCTCACGGTCTGTCCAGCCCGAACCCGGCCGAGCCAAGGTGCGCTACTGATTGTACGCTGCACGGCGTACCAGCGACAGCAGTCATGGGCGAAATTGAGAGCGAACTTCAGAGCTTTTACCGGTAAAAGGCCTGCTCGTGTGATTTTTGCTTCGATCGATTCTCACGACTGAGTTTTCTCTAGAAATTTTCCGCTCATGCAATGCTTTCAGGCTACTGGAACTGATCTCGCACGCATTTTGATGATGGCATGGGACGCTAAGCTGTGCGTTTATACTTGCTTAACTATGAATTTGACTGACACAGCAATAACCGTATCTGGTACGGTGTGCACGAGCACTAGCTTTCTTATTCTAACGAAATTACTTTTGAGTAATAACTAGTTTATTGAGACTATCTTAAACGTCTGAAGCCTTTGGGTAGGTGTTGGTATTTGTCACAGGATGCGAGTGTGCCAACAGATTGGCATAGTTGTAGTCAGAGTCCACCGACCAGATAGTTGTGACTCACTTGAGGTTTTACTTTCTGAGCATTACCTCTGTTACAACTAACACCTTTTAGAAGGACAACACATAGGTATTTATAAAGTAGGTACTCGTAGATCTCTAAGAAATCGTAGATCGAGTAATTGTCCAACAATGTCCTAAAAGTTTCAACATGACAAAATGTTTTCCTTTTTGCAAGCTAATGTTTCTTCATTACACAACTAAAGTATATAAATGAATCCATTACTTCATACTCACTTTGGGTGAATTTTCACTCATCTGCACCAGCGTGTGTTATACTGTGCTATTTCGCGTTGTCATGGGCCTCGAGCCGCTGTCATTGAGAGAGACTGTCAGACCGTTTCACTGACTTAGGACTCACCACAGTCGTCCGATGTCATCAAAAAACGATTTTGCCGATGTAATCAATTTTGTTTGAGAACTGCGGCTCGCTTGTAAAAATGTGCCTACTCCGCGCCAAAGCCACATCAAAGGGATCCCTAAGGGAAAATGTTCAAAGCTTTCAGGAATTTAGTATAATGGAATGATGCTTAATTATAATTGAGCAGAATTATTTTTTTTTTCTGGTAAATTTCAGTTTACGATAGCTACATTTATATATTTATGTAAATATGATTATCTTCATTGAAACACTCTCGACGAAAATAGCAATAAGCATTGGAACATATTTGATTTGGTTTTTATCGATCGCTCTCGTTGCGCACATGCATAAGCACACTCGTAGATATGGAACATACCTACAGACTTATCTTGTGTTGTGTTTTATTTCGATCTGCAGATTTGACCGCCGGCCGCCGAAACTCTGAAATAACGTTTAATCATTTATAGCATTTACAAATTGAAAAACAGCGTGATGCTAACTCAGTCTCTCACCAAAGCTTATCAATAGACCTATGGGTACCTACTAACTTTTTGGCTTTGAGTGATTCACGGTTTTCAGTTATCAGGCACGATACTTTATTTATCACCAGTTTGTTGAACACATCTTTTCACATTTCTGCTCCAGTTTATGTTCGTTTTTTGCTTTGCATATTCTTTTTGAATTCTTTTTCAAGACTGGCTACTCGGACGAAGGCTGCCTGTACTTTTTAAGCACATTTGCTTTTGCACGTACCGCCTCTCATCTTTCACCCCACGGCCACGTCGATTCAATTCTAACACCGTTTGCGGGATCACACCTTCCATTCCAAAAGCGATTATTCCAATGTTTGTAATGAAGACGCGTGGCGACTCTCAGTCGGGTAATTATCCGGGGCTCCTTTCCACGCGACACGGGCCAATTATCCGGCTCGTCAGGGCAGGCCGGCGCGCCGCTGGCTGTCACAGCACAATAGGTGCTCAGCACGAGACGCCCCGCCGTCGCCGGCGACACAGGCGATTGCTTCGTCGCTGCCATCGTCGCCGTCGACGCTGCCATCGTCGCTGTCGACGCTGGTCGGGCGCCTGACTGCCCGCCGGCGTACCCTAATGGCCGGGTCGCACGGTAGATAACCCGTCATTTGCCGCACGGCAAACAGCGCAACGGTGGCTGGTTTTGTGACGCCGCGAACAAACGAAGCTAACGAGAACGGATAGAGACGCAGCCTGTGCGGGACTGTGCTATCGGGCTGTTCGGTATGTGGCCGCACAAATGCCTTCAGTCCGTGGTCTACAGCTCACACTGTGTGGCCCGATCCACTGTCGCGCTGCTACCGACCGAGTTCATTTCCGCTTCCGCCGGAAGTTCGAGCGTCGTCTCCGGCGGCGGCTCAGTGTGGTTCCTTTAGGGTGTGAGGCGTAACCAGTTCGTGATTCAGTAAATTTAAAATCGTCACAATTCGTTATTGTTTGCAGGGGCTCAACTTCCGGGGGGGGGGGATGGGGGCACGGACCCGCAATAATTTCGCTTCCGTAATGTCGCCCAATGTAGTGATGCATTTTTGGGCCGGACCCCCGAATCCTGAGAATGTGGCGAAACTCCTGTTTGTTTGTACTTGAAATTTAAAGGTAGACTGCCACCTTTTTTCCACAAAACGGTTTTCACTAGAGCTGAGCCACCTATGTCCCAGACTGAAGTCGGTTTTCCGAAATTCGAACCCGTTTGCGAGAAATCGGAGACCAAAGTTCAGTTTGATGCCATTTTTTTAGTCCAAGAAAACCGACATCTCTACTGTTTATCGATAACTTTGAAACATGAATTTTCTTATCTTTTGGTAAATATATGTCAAAACTTTGATTGTTTCGAGATCAGAGAAGAATTTTGGAGTGTCAAAATAAAAGTTAAACTTATATATTCAGTAGTTCATTTTTTTCCAAAAAAGTGTGGGAAATGGGGTTTAACATGGGCCAGACCCATTCCAAATGAGCCATGATTTTTAAATGTTTTACGAACTTAAATGCAAAATAAATTATAAACATGGCCAATTTCTTATGAAATCATATATTAGTAAATCATAAAATACCTTACTTTTTCAAATAAAATGTAATAATCTTATGACCTTGAAGTCTAGTGATGTGTAAACATTGTCGCTAGACATTAACCGATTGATAATTGTATGATAATCGACAATTTTTTTCGCGATTCACGTGATTATACTTTGTCAGGTGAATTCTAAAATTTTGTTTTGTCCAGGGAATAAATCATAGGCCGATCTGAGAAAACTTTTTGAAGGTGGCAGTCTTCCTTTAACCCGCGCGGGGCTGGGGGGGTAAATTTTACCCCCCCTCGCGAATTTTTGCGATATCTAAAAAACGGCGGCGCACAGCGCCGCCAAACTTTCAGTACCTTTTCTTACATCAATTTGACACGTTCCCTGAAAATTTGAGCGAAATCCGTCGGAAAATTTTTGAGATATTGACGTTTTAGTGACGTCATGTTCGCCATTTTCGCCTCAAAAACGGCAAAAGTTCAAACGCCGCTAACATCTTCATTTTTAAAGGAATCAAGACGTAACAAAAAAGGTTATACGCAATTTTACTTTGTCTATCAAATGGCTATCTCGGTTTTTTGAAAATTCTGGATTTTGGCCTAAATTTTTTCAAAAAACTGACTTTTTTGGGAAAATCATTATAAAATCCAAAATTTTGAGTCTATCGAAAAACCGGAATATATGTCAGAGAAGTGGTCTTTGTGCACCTACATACCAAATTTTAGAAGAATCGGTTCAAAAATGTGGGAGTTATTCAAAATTTTATGACGTCACGACACACAAAATTTTTGAAAAATGACTTTTTTGGAAGTTCTAGACCTCGTACGGAAACAAAAATAGCACCATTCGATTCTCCGTGAAAAACTGCATCAGATAGACATCTTTTTAGGCCTTAACAACCAACTTCAAAATTTGACCTCACTTGACCTGACCTTGACCTGACCTCGACCTGAAATTCATTCAGAGGTGGTCCATATCACTTATTGAGTGTGCCTATTTAATTCTATGAGTAAAATGACCCATATAACATGTGTCGCACATGCCCTTTTCTATATTTTGTTTTTTGGTGACCTGACCTGACCTGACCTGACCTTGACCTTGACCTCTGAATGTTATTGTATGCAACGAATATTGTCTTGGTAGCCTAAGAACACGTTTTGGGCGATCAGTTTCAGTCCATGACTCCATTCTTCGGCAACTACGGTGCAAGGCCGATACTGTAGAAACTAGCAATTTGTACCCTTGACCTGACCTTGACCTTGACCTCAAACTTTAAATTAAGTACATGTTTTTAGTAGTTCCTGATGAGAGCTTTCGATTGGCGTTCGAATTTTCCAAATCGGACCATTAGTTCGGGAGATAACAGGGGGGTAAAATTTACCCCCCCCAGCCCCGCGCGTTCGGCTGGAGACCCCAGCCCCGCGCGGGTTAGGTTACTAAGGTAAGGGGAATATGAAGGCCACCAAGGCACAAGCCAGGCAGATATCCCTTGGGAAGGGATGAGCTACTGATGGAAAGGTTAGAAGCGCCAGCGATAGCGCGAGCCAAATATCGCCACCAATTTGACAGAAAATTAGATCACCGCTGCTGTGCCAGCGCCGCCGACCTACCATCGCTCCCTATTCTCCCAGCGGGCAGGGAAGAGCGGAGAGAGAGAGAGAGAGAGAGAGAGAGAGAGAGAGAGAGAGAGAGAGAGAGAGAGAGAGAGAGAAAGAGAGAGAGAGAGAGAGAGAGAGAGAGAGAGAGAGAGAGAGAGAGAGAGAGAGAGAGAGAGAGAGAGAGAGAGAGAGAGAGAGAGAGAGAGAGAGAGAGAGAGAGAGAGAGAGAGAGAGAGAGAGAGAGAGAGAGAGAGCGGCACACAATCGTAGCGGGCGCTGAGCGCTCTATGAACAGTGCAGCTTTGTTCGGATGGTGTTTCAATGGGCGGCTGGTCGGTTTATTGGCCGCCAGCGATGCTCCGTCGTTTCGACTGCAGCGGCGGCGGTGACGGCGAAGTGGCGGAGTGGCGGAATGGCGGGTTAAGAATGAAGAATCGTGAGACTGTATGTGCACCGAACTGATGTTGAGAGATGACCACCACCTAATCTAGGGCTGTCGATGGTAGAAGGTGTTAAAATTCCAGTGGAAATGTATATATGTAGCGGAAATAAGCAGTAACGCCTGACCATAAATCCTATACATTAACGCATAGCTACAAAGATTTGACGGAACATTGTTCTCAGTAGCGGGCGCTGCCGTAGGATATCGGTTCCCTTCTGCCTTGGGGCGTTCCATTCTTTTTCCGTTCTCGTCTGCTGGACGCTCCGTTTTCCTCTGTTAAGGCCGCACCACACTAGACCTCGCATGCGGGTTGCGAGTTTGCGGGTTTTGAGTTTGCGGACATAATACTAATTCATAGAGTGATAAGACCGTTCCCATATGGTAACTTCATGAATGCAGTGAAGCCGGTACACCCTCAGAAAATTATATATAGTCGCAATACCAGAGCAACGAACCAAAATTCGACTCCTACGAAAAACCCGCAAACCTCGCAGAACTCGCAGACCTCGCAGCGAGGAAAATCGAAAGTTGACTCAAAATCAACTTTTGGAATGCGATGCAAGGTGGCTCACAACCTAAAAACATGCAGACTCGCTTGTTATATGGTAGTGTGGGTCTCAGCTTAGATTGTATTATTTAAAGGGACCCTCCCACCTTAACATTAGTTTTGAGTTGAGATAGCCAAGTTTGCGGCCAGGCTCAGAAACCACCATTTATCCTGGTCGCAACCCCCGCAGCTTTATGGTATTCAAGAAATTTCTTCCCTTTACTTGCAGGGTGGGACCAGCGTGGTCCCTATCTCTTAACCATTACGGGAATCTGATGACGTCATCAGGCTTTCGAACGTCCGTTAAATGTTTGACTAAAACGTTTTGTAGCACGCGGTGGTATATGCTGCTTTGCGCGCAACAAATGCCGCACTTTCAAATAAAGTCGCTAGGAACAGCGGAGATCCCAAAAAGTAAACAAAAGTAAAAGTCTAATATCTTGAAAACCGGTGAATATTTTTCGATGAAATTTGGTAGATATTCGTTTTTGCTCTTTCTGAACCGAGCGACATCACTTTCATGCCAATTCATTAACTTTTTTGAAGGTGGGAGGGTCCCTTTAATTTTGAAGAAACCCGAAAACCCAAAAACTCGCAACCCGCATGCGAGGTCCAGTGTGGGGCGGCCTCTAGACGTTCCGTTTTCGTCTGTTGGGCGTTCCGTTCTTGTCTGGCGCCGCCGAGTGGTGCAGTGTCTGAGCGTCTGGACGTTCCGTCTTTGGTCTGTCGTTAGGCGTTCCGTTCTCGTCTGGTGGGCGTTCCGTTCTCGTCTGGTGGGCGTTCCGTTCTCGTCTGGCGGACGCTGTTCCGTCCTCGTCTGGTGGGCGTTCCGTTCTCATCTGGCGGGCGCCGTGCTGTACGCCCCCAGCCGGTCAGACGGGTCGGGCAGAGCCCCCCCCCCTCCCCGGCTCACAGACCGGAGCCGGATGGATGACGGGGGATTAGCGAGTGGCCGCGGTCGGGCCCTGGTTAGTGCCGGATTAGCACCGCATCTCTGACCGGCCGCCTGAAGGAGTGCAGAGCAGACAGAAAGAAACTCATCTCCATCGGCGCTAATGAGGCCATTATTCCTTGTTTGTGAGTGCCCCTCGGATCTGCCTCCTTTTCAATTAGGAGATGAGTTACGCCACCAGAAAACGGAACGTTTTCTGAGAAAATGAACTTGTTTGTTTCATGTAACGAATATATGATCGGCACTTATGCCTTCTCAAGCTGTGCAGCTTCATACTCTGGCAGCCTGGCATTGCTTATGAGGATGCGCCGTTTCAACTGCTTTACCATGCAAACAGCAAAATAGATCATATCATATCCCGCATAGAGAACTAACTCATGGAATGCATTCGATTTTAACCTGTAAGTTTAGCGCTTCATATTATCAATAAAGTTGCATCAATTGCTTTGGTGTTTCTGAAAACTAACATGTTCTCATTATAACATAAAATGTATGCCATGGCAAGGTCTAAACAGCCAAGTCATTAGTAAGTACGCTATATGCACTTAATTCTAACCAAAGGTCACGTCCATGCTAGCTACAGTTCTTGGCCTGCTCGTTATCCTTAACACCGGACTATCTATGAGCAATTCTCCCCGTCTGGATTTGTCCCAGTTAATTAGAGAAACAGCACTTAATCAGCGCACTACAGCCGTCTGCTACGCCGCTGTATAATGAGCGACTGTGCGGCGGTTGGTCCAATGCGGCGCCATGTTACACATGACGAACATGCAATGCTGATTACATGCATTATGCCAACACAAGCAGGCTGCTGGAAAACGAAAAGATGAATGATATTTGCTATTTTCCTTCTGAGTTTACATAGAACCAACGTGACTTAAAAGGAACTGGGAAACGAAGGTCGTTTTCTGCTCTCATAGAAAACGATTTCTACTTGGGATTGAATTGAAATAAAATCATATAACGATCAAGCACATGGTGCAAATTATGCACGCAAACGCCTAGTAATTTCCTTCCAAAGACAAGGCATACTGCTAAATAACCAAACTAATCTCTTATCTCGCCATGCAACTGTCCTTTTTTACCATAAATATCGTAGAATCATTCGACGCTTTTCTACGAAAGCCATCGCCGGCCATCCAATCCATGCCGCGGCACACCCGTTGACCTATCGCACAGCCCGGCCCGTGGCAGTTCTTGTTTCGGTGAAGTCGACTGCCGGACGTCGTCTCGTACCCTTTGTGCAGGACCAGTGTGGCGTTTGGTATCGATTCGGTGGATGGTGCAGCATGCACTGCAGTGGCCGCGGGTCAGGGGCGGCCCCCAACGACCTGCAGGGCTCCGAACGGCCCGCCGGCCGGCCGTGTCAGCGGCACTTGAGTCAAACGTCAGCTACTGAGACGGAGAATGGATGGCCAGCCACTCGGAGACGGGCAGAGAACGCCGGGCGTGGTTTGTAGCAGGATTATAGTGGTTTGGCATAATCCGCAAGTCGTTTTCTTAGTCTTCCAGGGCATGGTTTTCTTCATGGAGATAATCTAGTCACGGTCCACTGCATTTCGTAGTGGTCTATAGTGGTCTACATGGGTCTACACTCTACATACTGTGGTCTTTTTAGGTCCGTCGTGGTCTTATGCAATCGGCTGTGATCCACTGTGGTTCCCCTGTGACTCTCTTTGGTCCAATGTGGTTCGCTATGGTCCACCTTGGTCCGCTGTGGTCCCCTGCGGTTCTCTTCGATTCACTGTGGCTTGCTGTGGTCCCTTGAGGGTCTCTTTCTTCCACTGAGGTTTTCTGTGGTCCGCTAGGGTCTGTCGTGATTCTCTGTGGCTCGCTGGGCAGCGCTCGTATCGTTTCGGCCCATGGGAAAGCTGACTGCGGGCTTGGACAATGCCGGGCCCCAGGAGAGCTTCGTTAGTCCAGCCGACACTGTGCTGGTCAGAGACGGGCCAAATGTCCCGCGAGCCGCTGAGCCAGAGAGCTGAGACGTCTGCCAGAGGAACTTGGACACCGAGGTGCCCAAGTAAAGCAAGTGTGTTGCCAAAATGCGGACTGAACTCAGTAAGAGTGGTACCGTGAAGTTCTATTCTTGCAGTAAGTATCTAATAATATTTCAGAATGCTGATTTTTCCATTAGGTCGCTCAATTATATTATAAGTACCACTTTGGTCTAACCCTCCAGTAAAATGTGCTCAATGGAGCTGTTTTATTTGATGTTTTACTAGAAAGCGTCATGTAAAGGAAACATTGTCTGTCCGGTTGCACTGAAGCTTTCTTTATTCTACGGATCACGTCTTCCCCTAATGGAATATTTATCTTCAAAGTCTTGACGTTCACCGAATTCGTGGAGATTTAATGTTTCACCCTAAAGCTGCTATCATGGCTCATTGTATTACTGGGAACTGAAAGTCAGCTGGGTGTTATTGCACAATGTGTCTTTCAACGCTAATTATTATATTTTTTTATTTAACATTCTGCGACATTTTTTTTGGCTGCTTGCCAAATATCCCTGCGAGGTATAGCTGTCATATACCTATCTACTCTCTAGAACACGCAGGTAAGGTTCGGTTCCTTATGAACGTACACTCTTGTTGAGACTGCTCGTTATGCAGCTGTTTCGCTGACCGAGTTGGCCGCCTCTGTCTCCTCTGTCCGTCTCTGTCCTCTCGCCTTTGGCGCCGACCGTGTCTGTCCGACGCGTCGCGTCGTCCGGTCCGGCACTCGGGGCAGTTCCGTCTCGGTCATTGAGCCCTGTCGGGCCATCCTCGACCGCCGCCGGACTGCGGGCGGAGGTGCCGGACTGCGGACGGGGGCGCCGGACTGCGGACGGAGGCGGCGGACTGCGGACGGACGGGCCGGACTGCGGTCGGAGGCGCCGGACTGCGGACCCGTTTGGCGCACCGACTGAAGGTCGCCGCCGCCGCCCTGTCCGGCGGCCGGTGTCGGTGTCGTTGGTGACGGCGGTGGATGGCGGGGGCGGGGGCGGGGGCGGGGGCGGGGGCGGTCACACGTCGCTCTCAGCCGTCAGCTGGCGGGCCGCCCCCGCCCCGCCCCTCCGACAGTCGGCCGGTTACCCCGGCGGCGACACACAACACGCTCGGCCCGAGTGCCGACCTCAGGGGTCAGTTGAAGCCGGCCCGCGCCGCCGCCGGCGCCGGGCCTCGGGATGTCCTCGGGCGATGTGTCTCCGAGGCACCAGCTGCTGCGTGCCGGCCTGCTGCTCAGGTACGGCAAACTCCCTCCCCGGGGGGCCCGGAGGACGACCACAGTCTACCCTGGGACCGTCTCTTGGGTGCGCAGCCTCCCGGAGGACCATCTCCAGAGACCAGGCCATTCCGAGACCCGAGTCCCTGAGCGCTGACACCCCTCCGTGCTGCTGTTATGCAGTACTGCGCGAGCTGACACCGTGTGCTCAGTGCGTGGTGCAGTCCGATAAGCTATCCTGGAGGTGATATGGTCACTGGTGCCACCCAGACACGCTGTTGTCACTGGCGCACTTGGTGCAATCCGCCGGAGCTGGGACGGTGTGGCCCCTGGTGCGGTCCGCTAAGGTACAGAGCCGCCGGAGGTGGTGTGCTCACTGGAGCAGTCTGTCGGCGCCGTCATGCATTATTTATCGGCGGCAGCTGGTGCCGGACTCTGTGTCCCCAGAGGGGGCTGCGGCGCGTGTCGGTACTCCCTGCCAGCGGACAATCTCTGACGCAGGCGCTCAGAGTGCTGCTTCGCTCCCACTGCAGCACCTTCGCCACTGGGTGCTCTCTGCTTGTTTGTGGCGTCTGTAACAGTAATTACTGGGCGGAGACAGTGAGTTACGGAGTTACGGTTTTGCCGAAGGCTGTATCAGTTGTAGCAGTTGTAAATATTATGCCAGCTAAAGCCAAGTTACGATGGCTATCTAGTGAGACGAGCGAAACGCAAAATCATTTGGAAATTTTCTTGCGATAATTCAACCATTGACCTACGACATTCACTTTGCAGTTGAGCGTATCGTGACATTTAAGCTCATTTAAGTTTTAGCTCCAGATTTCAAGCTGAGCTGTCATGGTCGATAATCGGGAATCCGGCTGCAAATTTTAATGCAGGCACCGTCAAAATGCCACAACGGTATCTAAATTGATGAGCCGTGTACACTCGCTAGCCTGAATAGATATTTGAAGGGATTCTTATCACGCTATCACAGCTCCAAGGTTCAACAAACAAGTTATAGAACGGCAATTATCCCAACTTCTTGATCAATTAACGCCTCGTTGATAAAATGCAATGATAGTTGATAACTTATCAACTATTCTGCCTAGAGAAAACTAATGCTAAGAACGGTTTGGATGATATGAATTATGATGCATTAGCAATAAACCAAACATCGTCTCGATTTTGTATTCTTTGTGTCTAATTGTGAAGTACATTCAGCTTCAAATCGCTTCAATTATCGCATCATCTATGAAAAGCTTCTGCACAAAGCTCTGCTCACATAATCAGACTGCTTTTCTATCTATTGTAATATAATGCTTTCAAATTTTCATGAAGAGCAGCTTTTAAGTTCCGATGGCGCTGCTTCAATAAAAATTCCAAACACGCTTTGATTTTGCAGCGAATTTTCCACAACCGTAGAATAAATCGCACTCAATAAATGCTCTGCCGATGCCAGGAACAACAACCGTTTTAAAACTTGATGTAAGGCCCCGTTACTCGTTGGCTTAGGCCATACACCAAAAAATACATGAGGCAAATAATCAATGGGATTCTAACTCACAAACTTGCAACATTCTCATTCACTATTGCTAAAAAGAAACGAATCCTTTCGCTGCAACTTGTTTTTTTCAGACGGATGAAAGAATTAAGAAACTAATGCCCGATATTCGCAAGACTTTAAGTCGCCATGTGGTTCGATATATGCCTGTCACGACCATGTGATATGCAGTTGAGCATTATTGCAGTTCACACTCATCATCACGGCTGTATTTCAATAACCCGCTTTTGTCTCTTTTTTGAACGATGTTTTTATGTGATTACGAGCGAGCGAGCGCAGCGAGCGAAGCGAAGTCTTTTCAATATAACGGAAAAATCTAAGTATGAGCGGCCCGGCCCGGCCCGGCCCGGCCTGTAACGCTTTTGAGAGGCTTATATCTCAGCAACCGCTGGACCGAATGGCCTGCGGTCTTTTTTGCTGGGTAGCCCCATCCCTTCTACCCCGTAATTGACTACTTTTGATACATCTCAGTGACCGTCGTGGCACGTGCCACGTGAAAAGTCAAGGGTGTTCAAGCAGTTTTGCAAAAGTAATGATTTTGAGAGGCCCATATCTCAGCAGCGGCTTGAGCGATTGTCTTGCGGTCATTTTTATAGGGTATCTGCATCCCTTTTACCAAAGGTCGGATACTCTTGATCTATGTGAGTGACCCCCACTGCACGTGCAAAATACAACAATAAGAGGTGTCAAATTTGTTCCCAATTCAGTAACTCGGTAATTACTGGGGCGATTTCGCTGAAACTTGGCATACAGGTAGGCACCCACCAGGCAATGCATTCCCATGTGTTGCGGTTAGGGTGCTACTGCACGTGCGCACGTGCAGGGGGCGTTTCCAGATCTCGAGAACGGCTGGGCCGATTGCGCTCAAATTTGGTACACGGTTGGGGACCGGTTAGTAGGGTGCCGTGCAAAAGTCATTTTGGACCCCGTTTGCACGTGCGCACGTGCAGAATGCCGCTTCCAGATCTCAGAAACGGCTGGGCCGATTGCGTTCAAATTTGGCACACCGCTAGCGACCGGTTAGAAGGGTGCTTTGCACAAGCCCGTTGGAAGTACCCTCTCGCCCTTTTGCACGTGCAGGGCTCACTATCTCGCTCGCTCGTTCTTCGCCCAAAAGGCGTTTTACTGGTTGATAGCGATTTTCATGTTTCTGTTCTATGCAGGGTTACCGCTGCTAGGGAAATTTCCCTTTTCTATGGAAATCAGCGAAGATCTAGGGATATATGGATTTCACACGAAATCTAGGGAAATGCCACAAACCCGAAAAATTGTTGTTTTTTCAACAATCGAAATCATTATTGTCATAAATTATTCTTCCGCGTGCTATATCAAATAAATATGAGAACATTTTTTCACAAAATTGAGGTTTGATGCTCTCGTTTTAAAGATATAAAGGGAATTACATATGTATGCATGTAGTTATAAATACTTCTTGCTATTATTTCAAAACGAACTGCTTCTGCTTTGTACCATTTCGGGTGCGGCTAATTTTTACATCAAAGTTTTTGTTTTGGCGTGATTTTTACGATGTCTAGCGCACATCACTTCCTTACGATTGACGGTGCAAAATAATGCATCGACTCGTGTCTCTTACGCCACCACTACCGCTACCCATACGGCAGTTTCCCGCGTCTCGCAACACCACAATTTGCGATATACCACTCAATTATATTATACCACGTACAGTAATTTGCTATATGCCAGCAATTTCATTAGAATCTCTTACGTTAACGTCATAGAATGTAGTAAATTGCTGTTTTGGGACGCAGCGACTATAACACGAATGGTTTGAATGAGGAAAGTACGTCAAATTCCATGAAAATAGCCGTATCTAGGGAAATAATTTTTAAAATAGGGAAATTTTCGTGAGAATCTGGGGAAACCAGCGAGACGCCAGCGGTAACGCTGGTTCTATGGTGTTGAGTGCTCTCGCGAGGAACATATTGTTATAATAACTCAAAATGAATGACCTTTTCCTCGAATATAGAAAGTTCAAATGTCGAAAATGATGTATTTAGGTGAATTTTCGCCCACAGGGCATCATCAGACAAGCAATTGGCACAAATTAAACATCGAACATCTTTTGCTCTCAGCTGAAGCCAGCATCAAAAGATGTTTGATGTTTAATTTGTGCCAATTGCTTGTCTGATGATGCCCTGTGGGCGAAAATTCACCTATATACAATATACATCATTTTCGACATTTAAACTTTCTATATTCGAGGAAAAGGTCATTCATTTTGAGTTGTTTCTGCTCTATACCAAAACTGTTCTTTCGGCGATGCCAAATTGCCCCTCACCTCCTTGCTTTTTACCGTTTCCACACCGACTGGGGTGCAGGCGGACTACTGTTGGGCTTATATTCTTCCTCTGTTCTCAGTTCTCACTCCTGTGGTGTAGCGCTACAGCGTTCACGGAGTTTCTTTCCGAGCCCAATCGGCCGAGCGCGCCGTGGCAGTCGCCTGTTCGCCACTGTACCGCAATGCCTGCGTGCCTTGCGGGTCAGTCTACCACTCAGGCAGCTGACGCACGTCACCTGACGCTGCTGCGCCCCTTCAGTGCGCACTATCCGCCTTCATTGAGCGCTGAGAGATGAACTCTGTATTGCTCACAATTACATCAAAGTGCAATGCTGCAAGCTGTGTAAATATTCATTATTAGGGCTTAGAGTCTCGTTTTCTAAGTTGACACTGTGCTAGTGAGAAGCAGCTATCCACTTTCTTCACTGAAGAGTGAAGTGTGATCAGCGATGATGTTATAGGTATCCTTTTATCAACACAAAGTAAAAATGCTTCGTCTTATGTGTGTCAGTGCGTAAGCAATATCAGTGTGTCATTCGAATGGCGAACTGATAAGTGATAACGGTGATTGCGGTGAAGCTGGCTCAGGGTGGCCACGACAGAACGAAGGCCACTTCTCATTAATTTGGGGACGACTCCGGCTAAGCCAATCAACGAAAACTGGGAATATGACCCGAGTAAAATTCGATTTTTGTTACGCCGTCCATATTGTACGCACGTGCCGGTATAAGTGCAGTTCCCGACAAAGTTAATACTTCGTATCTCGGACTTCGCTCTACGTGTTCCCGCCACTTATACGAACCTCCATTCACTTATCATTGAGTATACTTTGGTAAAAAAAATAACTTCGCTACCTTTCTACATTTTGTCTCGTCCTCATTCGTTTTTCTTCCTCTTTTCCTCTTTCTGTTTATCTCTCTCTCTCTCTCTCTCTCTCTCTCTCTCTCTCTCTCTCTCTCTCTCTCTCTCTCTCTCTCTCTCTCTCTCTCTCTCTCTCTCTCTTTCTTTCTCCTTCATTCCTTTTATTAGCCAGCCTTATGTCTATTTAACGCATCATTTTTGCCATCGAAATATCGCCCACCATTTTAGCTGGATTAGACGGAACGGCAAAATCACTTCACTATTGAGATAATGAGCAGCCAAGAGAGCGCTGTTATCTCAGTCTTTTGCTTCCAATCAAACCGGTGCCGTGCAGCTTCAGGAAAATGTTTGTCAGATAAACTGAAAAGCGTATAGTGCGCGACCAGCTGAAGCCATTTGGGGAGAATGAAAGGACCGGAACCGGCATCGCTGGCGCACTCTGCTATGCTCTCTCTCCCTCCCTCTTTCCCTCTCTCTCTCTCTCTCTCTCTCTCTCTCTCTCTCTCTCTCTCTCTCTCTTCTTTTCATCGTACGTCGTCGCCGCGGGGCCAACTGTGACGCTAGCGAGAGCTCTGGGCAAATTGAGATCGAGCGAACTGGTAACCACGTGTGCGCCGGCCCGACTAACACGATTCTGGCGAGCACGCGCACACCGAGGGGCAGCCCGGGGAGGCATTGGCACGCCAGACGCCGCTGAGAGACAGGCCATAAAGACAGACAGTGCGCTCTTCTACGAGCTCGTGTTGCCCAGGGAAAGGCAATGAACTCCTGAATACGGATGGAGAACGGATATTGAGTAGACGAAAATGTACCTATGTAGACAGGTTAATGCACATTGCCAAAGACAAAAAAGCTATCAGTTTGATATCAGTTTGATAGCTTTTTGTCCTTGTTTGATACGGTTTCCACCTGCTAAGAGAACTCAGCTATCTTGGGTGTTTCCAGAGAGATCCCCGCCCTTTTCTGCAGCTGTCTGTGTAAACAAACCGTCGCTGCCGATTCTCACGAAGTGCCAGCCAGCTCTCAGACGCGAGCCGTAAGCTGTGGCACGCAACAGACCAGAAGTCAAACACGGCGTCAAGTGACGCCCCCCCCCCCTTCCGCACCCCCGCCCACCCCATTTCGGCGCTTGCGGGCTGGCGGTCGACGGAGAAATTCGCTGGGCGCGTCGACGGTCGACAGTGTGGCTACCCCCGCCTGGCACGGCGCGTGGTCCGATGGCGGTGACACGGTCACGTTACCGGTGATAGTGCAGCTGCGGTGGTTTTAAAGCTGCCGACGCTATGGCTGAGGACTGTACTCTGGCGTCTGTAGATTGCGTCCAAAGCCTGCGGCTGTACCCTGAAGTCTGTAGCATGCGTTTGTGGCCTGCGGGTAAATCCTGAGCCTGTGTTCTGCGCCTGTGTCCTGTGGCTGTGTCAGGTGGCTGTGTCCTGTGACAATATCCTGCAGTTCTGTCCTGTAGCCCAGCCCGTGCCTATCCTGCGACTCTAGCCAAGAGCTGTAGCCTAAACTGTAGCATGCTGATGCAATTGTAGCTGCAGCCTGCTACTGCATCTTGCAACTCAAGCGTCTGTCGGTTACGAACGACTCTAACTTGTGACTGTAACACCAGCTGTTGGCAACGGCTGCAACCAGCTGCAGACAACTGGACCAGACGTGGGCTATACTGGGACCGTGTTCAGAGCCGAATGTGAACGACGGCGTCCGGCCGCGGACGACAGTGTCTGTTTTGTGACTGTTTGAGGTGTGCTAAACCTGGCTCAGACCGACAGAAACTCACCACACCCAAGTGCCCTTCTCTGCCACCTACTGGCCTGCAAGCAATCCTGGTTGCCTGACACTGACAGGAGTGATGGTAAAGACTGGCGAACGGACTATTTTAGTGGAAACTTTGGCATGTTTGAGCTGCATTGAAATAGAATCCTGCCAACGATTGGTAAGCGAACATGACTGAAACCACCCAAGGCCGGCCGTAGCTTCGGACAAATTAAGCAGACGGCTATTGGCAGCTGAGATCAGCTATACCTAGATGACATCCGTAGCTAGGGCTAAATCTGACCGTCGCTTGACAACGGGGAGTGGTGCCAACTGTGGCCGACTAGCTGATAGTAATTGGACCCGACTGTATCGGTCTAACTCTAGCCTGCTGTAGCTGGAGCCAAATGTGGTTTCCGATCGAGTACACAGACTTGAGAGCACCGACCGAACACTGACACATCACTTGCCTATATCACCGTGTGCCGCCGTGTCTGTGCGTGTGTGTGTGTGTGTCTGTGTGCGCGCGTGCACCTGAAAACCACCTGGGTAGCACCATTATCTTGGTGACGTGGCTGACCCTACACAGGAACAAACACCCTCCCCCTGAGGACCAGCTGTGGGGGGGGGGAGGGGGGGTTCTGATGGGCCGAAGAGGCTATGTCGTTTTTAGGTGCTGGGGAAGCTCATTACGTGCTTGTGTTCGGTTTGACTTGAGCACGAATATGTGGATATGCCTGGGTTAGAAAATTTACCGATTGGTAAGATCGCCAAAATGAGGTCATAATGCAAACTTACATTAGTCAATTCATCACCATCTATATAAATCAGAGATTATGCGCAGCCAAACTTCTGAAAAATGGCATTTAATTTTATGGAACGTTTGCACAGTTTTGTGAAGAATAGCGACGCGGGCATCAGATGGACGATCAGCTACTTTCAATCGTCGCTGCCTCAGGCTAATTACTTTTTATGGATCTGAGAAAGTATCATACTTCCATAAACCTCAATTTATCGAGCATTCGTCCCGACCGATGTTTTCTGAAGAAGTTGTGAACTGCGGTTATAGCCCATCGTTTTACCATAAAAGCAGCATTCATCCGTTAACTGGCCATTCAATCGCTCAGTTTTCATCAGTAGTATTATGCTGACAATGAGAATGAATCTGATTAGGCCCATTTGTAAGAGGTCATCTGGACTGACATTTCAGCCTTCGAATGGTCCATTAATGCCCGCATCAGACCGGTGTGGCGCCATCATGAGACGCTCAAGGGGCCTAACGCTCGTCATTCGAGGACATCCTGCGATTGTGTAGCTGGAAAATACCTCCAGTCAGGAATTTAGTGATTATGTTCGTCGAAGTGTCTGTGTCGGCAGATCTTTGATTGATATTTAATTTGCTTTGATATTTGATTGCAGATTACTAAGCGATAACCAACCGTCTAACAAACTTACACTCAGAAACTCAAGGCCCAGCTGACTGACAAGTCGATGATCCGCTCTAACGGATCTGTTCCCGCTTCTGCGCTCGTTTTCGTCCCGTGTTCGTCCCGTCTCCGTCCCTTCCCCGTCTCGTCTTCCTCCAGTTTTCTTTATTTTTCCCTCGTCTCTGTCTCCGCCTCCGTATACGTCCCGTCTCCGTCCCCGTCTCCGTCCTGTCTCCGTCCTGTCTCCGTCCTGTCTCCGTCCCGTCTCCGTCCCGTCTCCGTCCTGTCTCCGTCCCCATCCCCACCTTCTGGTCTTTTACACCGTCCTCATGCCGTTCTGGTCTCATATGAAGGCGATACCGGGCATAGGGCAATATACCGTTGCTATCCTGCTCCCCGTGATGCTTATATGCATTACCATTAGATGTAGCCCGTCGGGGGACGGGGGTGGGGAGGAGGGGGGGGGGAGAGGGGGCACATGGGAGCGTCAATTACTGATACAGAGCTGTGAGGTCAGCTGGACAACCCAAAGCAGTTCATGAGAAATGTGTTAGGCTGGTTTGTAGTAGGTATATTTACTAGTTCATATTCGTTTTAATTGTAGGTATGTACATAAATACGAGTATACAATTTTGTTAGAATCCTGCCCAGGTGTATCGATGTCTTATTGTCATTTATGCATTCGCATATTTGACTAGTCTCCTGAATCATTTATTCTAGGTGATCTGTGACAAATATTGAGTCGTACGCTGCTGTCTCCGATTGCAGAATGAAGCCGAGTGCGAGGGCATGTATAAAAGATGCATGATATGTGCAATAATCCAATTGCACTATGTCGACCGCCGATTATTGACACGCGGCGTAAGATGAATGACATGGGCTGGGAAGCGCAGCGGGGGCCGAACACCGCCGTCCAGCAGCCACTACCTATCTGATAGTGTGTCTGTCTGTCTGTCTGTCTGTCTGTCTGTCTGTCTGTCTGTCTGTCTGTCTGTCTGTCTGTCTGTCTGTCTGTCTGTCTGTCTGTCTGTCTGTCTGCCTGTCTGTCTGTCTTATTTCTCGGACAGCTGGATCGGTCTGCACGTCTGGCAGCCCTCTCCCCTGCACTATGTATAATGAGGATTGGATGCAGAACCGTTTTTATAGTCACCTGCATTGTGCAGCTCTCTCTGTCTCTGTCTGTCTGTCTGTCTGTCTGTCTGTCTGTCTGTCTGTCTGTCTGTCTGTCTGTCTGTCTGTCTGTCTGTCTCCTCTTTTTCTCTCCCTATCCCGTCCTCTCTAGGCTGTTTCATTGGCCGATCTCCTGTCACGTTTTACTGTTTATTTGATCGGTCACCATCAGAGCTTCTATTTCTCCCCGAGGTCGGGGTTTATTGCCCTAGGCCCTAGCTTGATGCCTTTAGCTTCCCTCACTCACATTACAGCACTGAGCTCCATTGAGTTTGGTGGTCCATTTCCAACGACAGACTTCGTTACTCCCCGACAATTGACCAACAGTGCTCACCATTTGCATTGGTGGGCAATGGTGAGCTCTACACACGAAATATCACAAATGTTCGGGTACCTGCTCTACTGATTTTTGACTTTTGGAGCGTGCTGATCCGCCGTACAAAAGCATCCGCCTGAACCAAGCAGAGGGGCTGCGGAAGGCAGAGTGAGGGAAGTGAGCTGGAACGTTGGCTATTCATCCAAGTTTCGAATTCACACGACTCTACTGCGACATTGACTGGAAGAAATCCATCGGGAAGTGAGCGGGCTATTTCTGACGCAGTCGCAAACATCGTCAGAAAGTCAAGGGTGCAATCCGGCCTTGCAATCCATAGCAGTACGCGATTCAATAACAGAGAGACACTTGTCGGGAAGTCTGAT
Source organism: Amphibalanus amphitrite (assembly GCF_019059575.1). Classification (NCBI taxonomy): domain Eukaryota; kingdom Metazoa; phylum Arthropoda; class Thecostraca; order Balanomorpha; family Balanidae; genus Amphibalanus; species Amphibalanus amphitrite. The sequence continues at coordinate 765,432 of NW_024881529.1, read as the reverse complement.
TAATCTCTGTTCTAGATTTTATATATGTTCAGGACTGAGCGAAATAATTATAACCCTCTTCATATTCACTTCTAGGCACGATAGTAGCTGATAATGAGGGCAGCTGTTTTCTTATGTGAAGAATGCTTCCATCTGCAACTTTTTATTCAAATTGACTAATTTACATTCTGAATGATGAGAGCTAGCGCTTCAAAGTGAATTCCCCTTCTGCCGTGCATTGGCCATCTCGTAAATGAAGGAAACAGACATGGCTGTTCTACTTGAATAATAATTAATACATTATGAGGTTAATTTGCTGTATTTGACAGATTTACCGCTTATGCATAATGAAAATATCTCGCATATCTCGGTATCGTCAGTGTCAGTGTAAGTGTCGTAAAATGCCAGAATACCTAAATATTTTATCATTTCGCCTCATATGGTACAATGACACGGAATGTGTCATAAAACATTCAGACTGTATGCTGAGAAGTATGAACCAGATTACTGCATTACATGGGGACGCCGGGCAAAATTGATTTACTTGAGCGACCCATAAACTTGGCGAAAATCTCCAATGGCAAGAGCGAACAAAGGGATTGCTTCTTGTGACCCTCGTCACCCTACCACCCCATCATCATGAGCGTAAATTAGTTGATTCAACGCTCTCGCTCATACCCAGTAATTTCAGGCCACGGCGCTCATTTAAAGCTTTCCCTCAGTTGTGCGATAGTTCCATCGTGCCACTGCCAATGCCATAGCACCGGCGCGGTGGGTAGGGGGTAATAAAGACCGGCCGAGGGGCGCCCTTTGCCGCTGGATAAGTCCTCCTCAGTCGGTATACTCATATGGTGCCCTCGTGTACCCTGCCGAGTCGCGACTGTCGGCGTCGGTGTGTCGGACACTGTCACCCCTCCCCCTCCCCGCCCCCGTCCGCACCTGGTTTTTTTTTTTTTTGCTCCGCCAGCCTAAAGCCAGTCTGGAGCCGGGGGTCATTACATCTGGCAATTTTGGCCAGGAACAAAGTTTTACGTTAAGCCGGTTTATGTGAACCCGGAAGCAATAGCAACGTGGGAGCCTATCCTTAGTGTGTGTGAGCAAATCTAATGGGGGAACTTACTTTTGCCGAAGTGCCGAAAAAGCCGGAACAAAACACAGATGAAGAAACGTTAAGACCTGATTTACACCGGCGCCGCTTGTCCTGGGGGAGGGGGAGGGCAGCGCCAGAGCGGCGCCTGGGGGGGGGGGGCTGACGCCAGGGGAACGGCGCTATAAAGCGACGACATGGAACTGCGACATAGCAATGCGGAAGACACTGCAGTGAGTGGCACAAAGGAACAAAATCGATGAACTTTGAGGAAAGCCTCATTTATTTCCCTCCTAGAGTTTGACATTCCAAAGGCGACGCCATACCACAGTTGTTGGACCATGTGGCTATGGCATTGCACCTACGTTCTAGAACTGCAACTGAAACCGACCTGCACACCAAACCTATGTGCGGAGCGGACACAGTGGTGCCTGACTCACGTCCGTCCATCGACCTGTGACCAGCGATGGTCGGGGGCAGGCGCAGGGCCACCGGTACGCCGGAACCTTACCACCGCGGGACACGCGACACTACCGACCCCAGGCGCCGGCACCGGCGGCCGGCAGGGTAGGTGTCATTCCACCTCTGCCAGAAGTTAACTGTATAGACACCCGGCCGTGACCTGGCCGAGTATCCACAGAGGTGTCGGTGGATCCTCTGTTTGCAGGCAGCTCATCCGTTGTAATTTCGATTAGTGGGTCAGTCGTGTGAGCAAACAAAGCTCGCAGTGACCCGAGGACTAATTAGCGATAACTGTCGGTCTGTCACGCAACCCGTGCACCTGACTGCCGTCGGGCCTCGCGTATATGCACGGTGGTATAGGGATTTTATATGCCCTGCCAGACTGGTGATTCGTCAGTGATTTTCCTGTCGCTGTCTTATTAGAGCATAGTTGACTGGCTAAATGTTTCTGAAGCATACCGCTATTTTCATAGTCACTTTTCCGATTTAAGGCATTCTGGTCGTTGCTTGGCACAAAAGAAAAGACATACAGTGGCGGCGGAACACCCTCAATTAAGGGGGGGGGGGCACTGGCGACTTTTGATCCCATTCTTTCCATGCAACGCCCATAGGGCTAATGTTAAAATGCCAAAATCAAAGGGGGGCACGGTGCCCCGGTGCCACCCCCGTTCCGCCGCCTATGAAGACATACATATTTCATTCCAAAGTCCCGCTGGAATTTTAATACATTTATAGATGGCAAATTGTATGGTTCCTGTGACATCCCAGCCTAGTTAATAAAGTTATGTTCTGGGAAAGCATAATCACACTCGTGTAAACCACTTTAAATCTCGCACAGCCCTTCCAATATAATATTAGAGCACAACCAGGGCTGCGGAGTCGGAGGCGGAGTCGGAGTCAGTCGGAGTCGACAGTTGTGACCGGTGTCGGAGTCGGAGTCACCGCAAATCCATCGACTCCGCAGCCCTGCCAGGACTGCGGAGTCGGAGTCGGAGTCGGAGTCAGTCGGAGTCGACAGTTGTGCCCGGAGTCGGAGTCGGACTTGGAGTTGGTTTTCTAAAGCCGGAGTCAGAATCGGAGTGGCCGAAAATCCATCGACTCCGCAGTCCTGAGCACAACTTTTCCGCACCGCAAAATGACTATGGCATTTTACGTTTGTACACTGCCGTTCTCAATAGCACAGTCATTTCGACATCTGCCCGACGGCACCAAGCATGGCTTCATGGCAACTTCGGACAGTTATTGCAGAAGTTTTAGAACTGGAGTGGTTTCAGGGTGATGCAACATACTGCGATAATTGCAGTCTCGCTGGGGTGTTGGACTATCAAATAATTAACTCATTTAACAATCATAATAAATGCATGTTACGGTTCATATACACCTAAGCCCACTCTAAAGACTTATTTTTCATTATATGATTTCGGAAACATGGTGTGTCATTACCTACTGCAATCACGTCCATTATCTTTAATAACTCTTGAAAGCTCAAACAGCTTGTTAGTTAAATGCGGGATGCATAAATGCGATATTTCTAGTGTAAAATTATAAAAGGCTTTGTGGTGAAAGCGTTCGGACCGAAATATCTGTAAAAGCAGCTCATCAAAATCAAGCATTACCACCACTGGGGCTGGGGGCGGTCCAGCGAATTAGCAGATAATTCGCGTGCGCCAAGTCTCTGACCTTTGACCCGACCCTGTTCCAGCGCGCCGATCGCCAGTCTGGACGGTCTGGAGGACCTGCAGATCTCACGCGGAGAGAGCACGGCCACAGATATGGACGCGTCTCCCACCTCCCAGGAGCCGGCGGGAGGCGGCGCCGGCGGCGGCCTGACCGTACCGCGGCTCTCGGCACAGCTCAGTCGACAGAGCTCCAGCGTCGGATCGTCACAGAACGTCCGGTACCGACCGCTAGGGAAGAGCGGTCTCAGAGTACCCAGTATAGGGTTAGGTGAGAATGGGGGGATTCGGGTGGGGAGACCATGGTGGGATGGCATGGACTGGGGAGTTGGGTAAGCTGGGGGTAAATTGGTGAGTGGTGATCCAAGGGAGATTGGTGAGACTGAAGAAGACTGGCCAGTTTTACAGACTGGTTAGACGACAGGAGACTGGTGATTGATAACCTAATTAGATCACTGAGGTTTGATGGGACTGATGAGCTGGGAGAGACTGGTAAAATTATGAGACTGCTGAGCCAGGTAAGTCGGGTGAGACTGTTACGACTGCGGTGAGACTCGTATGGTGAGACCTTTAAAACTCGGTAGAGCGCCGCCGTGACCCGGTGTCACCCTCGCCGCCCTGACGGATTGATCGATGCACTGTGGAACGGCCGAGACCGCCAGGTCGGACCTGTGCTGTGCCGTCGCCATTTGTTGGGTTGATGTGGAACTAACCCGGATTAATGGATGGCGTTCCTAGAACTCCAGAGGCGGCACAGTGGCGGTCGGGGTCCTTATACTGCTCCCGACAATGTGCCGCTTTAACAATCGTTGCCGATAGTCGTTTAGTCGTTCACACCGCAATTCGTTCACAGTGTTCAGAATTCGCAGATTTCCGGAAGAATCATTCGGCTGTCTTTTTACTCAGCATAGTCAAGCATTTTATTAAGAGCTGTGGACTCACTGTTAATGAGGGAGCATTAAGTTCGTTCCGTGACTGATCAGCCTGTCAGCAGCTACAGGGCAGCCTGTTTTGTCAGAACGCGTTATCACCCAGCTGAGCTACGGTCGCGTGCGTTGAACACTATCATCGACGGCTGATCAGTTGGCTCAGAGCTGACAGTTTTCGCGCTCTGCAGCCGGCGTGGTCAGCACCAGGGGCGGGACGCGGGGGACCGGACGTGCCAGTAGCACAGACACGCTGCAGTGGGACGTGTTTCAGGGGTCTGTCAGGTCACGTTTGTACCTCTGGCGCCGCCTATACCGGAAAGTGTAGTGACATTTAGCTGTCAATTTACTGGTAACACTTGGCGATAGCATTAGGCGAGTGATTGTGCGTGCTTAGAGGCAAATTACATAGACAGTGGTAACATCACAACCATTTCAAACTAGTGCAGCGCCAGGACGTTATGACCAACACGATGTCTAAGTGTCATGTGACAACTCCATGTGACCGTTCCAGGGACCTGGGTGACACTGAGTCCCCAGGTGTCAGATGACACCGCTGAGGAGGTGATCACCTGTGCCTACGAGAACGGTATCAATCTGTTCGACACCGCCGAGTTCTACTCTGGAGATCAGGCAGAGCTGCGGCTGGGCCGCATCCTAAAGAAACAGGGCTGGCGGAGGACCGGGTTCATAGTCATCACAAAGGTCTACTGGTCCAACCGGTAAGTGCACTGAGAGCTCAGACAGGGGCCCGGAGGAGACTGAAAGCCCAGACGCAAGGCTGTGCTAGCGAAAATGCGCCAGTGCGTCGTCTTTACCATATAGCGGTTAAATTTTGGTGGTTGTAAAAGGCGCCCTTGAGGGTCGTATGGTCACTCATGAATTTTCCTGATAATCCTGAATACTTATGTTCAAGTAAATTACCAACGACAGGCTGCTTTTTCTGAGCTTATCATTTGAAAATTACATTTAACTAGATTGGTGCTACGCTCAGCATTTAGGTGCCAGATTCAGAAAAAAGAGTAAGGCGTACCGATGAATAGGTGCCAGAAACAGCTAATTAAGGTCATTTTCCATGATTGGTGCTGGTATCCACCAAATAGGTGCTGAGGACCAATTTTGGGGCGAGTCAGCTTTTAGGTGCCAGAAATAGCTTTTCTGGGACGCAATTAAATGGCGTCCGAATAAATTTACTTTATTTACTGGCGAATCCCCTTGGCGAGCGGTGCCCTGCGACGGTGTTCGTTGTCAAAGTTCAATGACCTGCCGGCTCTGCTGCTTTTCGTTCAGTTTTGGCAGCGAAGAAAATGAGCCAAGAGCACGTGCTCTCCGCTCGGCGCCAGCCGCGGCCCGTCATGCGGGAGAGATTCACGCGCTGACGGCGCACCCCTGGCCCGATCACCCCCAAATGTTAATACAAAGGCCGCCCACGCCCACAGATTCGGCATGCCAAATTTCACGCCGATACGCGGCGCCTTTCAGGCGCAATAAGACACATAAGACATGACACACGGATGGATGGAGATTGGACGGACGACTTATAAATAATAATATAGACTAGAATACAGGTTTACGCGATAACTGTACGTTTGGATAGATATTGTTGATGGGGCCATTAGTTTGGTTGTCAAAACTTGTATGTTTATATAAGTAGGGTTGAGTTTGATAGTTGCTTTATCTAATTGTATAGTAGGTAGGTATGGCTTTTCGAAGAGCACTACGGATCCAAAAGTTTGGACATTGAATTATTTATAAAAAAACGCCCGCCCGCCGCCAACCGCAAACGCCGCAAAAATAAACAACGACCGCCGCCAACCGCTAACAACACCGCAAACACCGCAATAAACCGCCCACATTGCGCGCCCGCCCGCGGCCAACCGCAAACGCCGCAAAAAAAACGCCCGCATCGCCCGCCCGCCCGCCGCCAACCGCAAACGCCTCGAAAAAAACGGCCGCCCGCCGACAAACGCAAACACCGCAAAAATGCGCAAAACGAACGCCCGAAATGCCGGCGAAAACGTCGCAAAAAAATAAACAATCGCCCGCCCAACGCAAAAACGCAAAAACGCCGAAAAAACCGTCCGCATCGCACGCACGCTAACCGCCAACCGGAAACGCCTAAAAATCGCCCGCCCGCCACCAAACACAAACACCGCAAAAAAGCGCCCGCTCGCCCCAAACGCAAACACCGTAAAAAGGAAACAAAAAAGCGCCCGCCCGCCCCCAAACGCAAAACGCGCAAAACGCACGCCCGAAACGCCAACGCAAACGTCGCAATAAATTAAAACAAATAAAAAATCGCCCGCCCGCCGCAAACCGCAAAAAACGCAAAAATGCCGCAAACAAATCAAAACCGCCCGCATCGCCCGCCCGCCCGCCGCCAAACTCAAACACCGCCGCAAAAAACTGCCCGCATCGCACGCCTGCCCGCCGCCAACCGCAAAACGCCGCAAAAAAACGGCCGCCCGCCGACAAACGCAAACACCGCAAAAACGCAAACACCGCCGCAAAAAACCGCCCGCATCGCACGCCTGCCCGCCGCCAACCGCAAAACGCCGCAAACGCCGCAACAAAGGAAACCGCCCGCATCGCACGCCCAACCGCCGCCAATCGAAAAAGCCGCAAAAGGCCCTACCCTACCCTACCAATATACATACCCTACCCATACCCTAGTCCTACCCTACCCTACCCTACCCTACCCTACCCTACCCTACCCTACCCTACCCTACCCTACCCTATCCTACCCTACCTATACCCGGCATACTCATGCCCTACTCATACTTGACCGAGGAGTTTTACCAAATTTGAGTGCTATCGTCTTACCTGTTCTTGAGATATATAAATGGGCCCCTGCACGTGCGCACGCGCTTAATAAACTCCAGATGACTTATGTCAGCCACCTATCTAAATTGTCCCCAAAAGTGTACAAAATTTGATTGAAATCGACCCAGGGATTCATCAGATGTACAAGCAGACCCCCTCACGTGTGCACGTGCATGAGTCCACCCCACCTGTGACACATGACCTTACATCGCTTGCTGAGTGCCCTGCCTGCCGACAGTCCAAGTTTCAGCGCAATCGGCCCAGAAACGGCTGAGTTATATGCAAGTACAATTTTCAAGGGTTTGCAATATCCGTAAGCGGGCGGTGCCTTGCAGCCTATGCCGTGCTGACTGATTGGCAAAAGTTTAAATGACATGCCGGCTAGCCATCGATCGGATTTCATCGGAAAATATGTCTAACGTTAACAAAACACGGTGGTATGCCTGAGTCATTTTCACGGAAGTTTATTGACTTTTTGATAATATTTTGGGTGGATATTGATCAGAAAAGAATGCTCTATCCGAATATGTGCGTTTCATGGTCAATTTTCAACGTTTTCAATACGTTAACGTGTTGTAAACGACAGCGCACTCGGCGCGCATCAACCTTTCAAAGGAATTTTACATTTTTAAGGAAATGGTAGACATAATCACTTTTTGTTTACCATCATCCATTTTCTCATATATTTACCTAAAAAATGGTACCACACCGATTTCATTCGGTCAAACAGTTTTCAAACGGCACCGATTTTTCCTCCACGAGGCACGAAAACGGTAATTTTTTCGCAACAATGGGTCCTGATGTGCACGTGACGCGCCCAACGTTATAAAACCATAACAATACGCTAGCTTTAGCTCTCCTGTATCGATTGGTGGCAACCGCGTGTCGCTGTGACAACTGGTCGTCAAGATATACGCCCGGAAAGGAGCAGGCGTCGCACCGATTTCGGCCAATATCGCCGTTTTTCGCGCCCCGTGTTAAACCAATGGCGAGCGTGCCTCGTGCTCGCGACGCCGCCAGAGACGCACCCCTGGTCGGATCGCGCCCAAATTTTAATACGATCGTTCGATTTGACCGCGCTTGTCGACTGCCAAATTTCACGCTCCTACATGGCGCCGTTCCGGCGCAAGACACCCAGATGTGGATGACACTTTTCGTTTGTGACACACAGACAACTTCTCTTTTATAATATATCCGACTAGACGGCATGTTTTGCGCTATAACTGTACGTTTTGATTAAATTGGTTTTACAAATGCATTATGCTGGGTTAAAAATCGTTTATTTGTATTATTTGGGTCCCTACCCATACCCTACCCTGCCCATACCCCACCCTGCCCATACCCTACCCTGCCCATACCCTACTCTGCCCATACACTGCTCATACCCTCCACATACTCTACCCTACCCTACTCATACCCTACTCATACTCGATTGAAGCTGTGTACCAAATTTGAGCGCAATGGCCCAGCCGTTCCTTAGATATAGGACCGACCCCTCACGTGCGCACGTTCAGTCGGTCCACCGCACCTGTATCACATGACCATGCATCGCCTGGTGAGTGCCCTGCCCACCCACAGTTCAATTTCCAGCACAATCGGCCCAGTAGTGGCTGAGTTGTTGCAAGAATAAATTTACTTTATTTACTGGCGAATCCCCTTGCCGAGCGGTGCCCTGGCCCCTGCTCCGGTGTTCGCTGTCAAAGTTCAATGACCTGCCGGCTCTGCTGCTTTTCGTTCAGTTTTGGCAGCGAAGAAAATGAGCCAAGAGCACGTGCTCTCCGCTCGGCGCCAGCCGCGGCCCGTCATGCGGGAGAGATTCACGCGCTGACGGCGCACCCCTGGTCCGATCACGCCCAAATTTTAATACAATGGCCGCCCACGCCCACAAATTCGGCATGCCAAATTTCACGTCGCTATGCGGCGCCGTTTCGGCGCAATAAGACACATAAGTCCTGACACACGGATGGATGGATGGATGGAGATTGGACGGACGACTTATAAATCATAATATAGATTAACATGTAAGTGACAGATATTGTAATGACTTGTGAATATTCATAGTTGTGTTATGAGGTTATCGGTGGAGCCAACAAATAACTAAATGCACTTACTTTTATTATTAGAATAAAAGTAAGTGCATTTAGGTATTTGTTGGCTCCACCGATAACCTCATAACAAAAAATATGTCCCTAAATAATCAGAATATTGATATCCTGTGCTGATAAGGCGTGAAGTTTATCGATTCACTTTGATAGAATTTCCATGGAATATATTACAAGGTTCTTGACTGACCTTCCTTGGCAATTCTCAGGGGAGAAGACAGAGGACTCTCTCGGAAAAGGATAATAGAGTCGCTAAAGGCTTCACTAGAACGTCTACAACTGGAGTATGTTGACATCTTCATCATTCAGAAGATGGATCCCAAGTGTCCTATGGAAGGTAAGCCTGGTCTTCTCCCGGTAATGGGCTAATTGATGCGTTTAAATATGCATACAATAAATGTTACCTAAAAATAGAAACATTTCAAGAGAGTGAAAATTAGCAAAACACGGGCAAGTTCGATTCATACAAGACATTACAGCTTTTTGATTATTGTTATTATTTAATTGTAATTAATGTGCCTGCCGGAATGCAGTCAGGACTATATGTGACTTTCGCTTCCCTGACTCCCTTCCATCTCCCCTGTCCCCTGCAGAGGTGGTGCGTGCCTGTACCTACTGCATCAACCAGGGCTGGGCCATGTACTGGGGAACGGCCAAGTGGACTCCCGCTGAGATATTCGAGGCGTACACCAACTGCCGTCAGTTCAACTGCATCCTGCCTATCGTCGAGCAGACGGAGTATCACATGTTCTGCCGGGAGAAGACAGAGCTCTACATGCCAGAGACGTTCAACAAGATAGGTGAGAGACGGGTGTGGAGCGGGGGACGTAAATAGGTAGGAAGATGGATGGCCGTGAGCTCGGGGTGATAATGGCCGTATAGCTCGGTGCGGTGACCCAGAGTTCACAGGTATTATCTTCTGCGTAGCTGTAGTTTGCATATCTGCTAAGTTTTAGTGTGGATTGAAGAACAGATTCGAAACTTTAGCACAGCCATAGACATGGAAAACAATTGTAAGTCTCCGACTTTACAGCTTCAAGATTGAGATGTGAGCGAGCACCAATAAATCACTTTACCGCTCAGTACCAGCCCTATTTCCACTAAGCAGTTCGCATTACGAAACACGCTTCGCTGAAAAATGTAAATCGCTCTGAGGCCTCTTGCACCAAAATCCTCTTGCACCAATGCTTGGATTATTTTGCATCGTATACCCAGTCCAAGTCTCAAATGTAACAATTTGCGTGCAATATTTAGCAAGCACATGTAGGATTACGTATTGGGCTATTGCAAACAAATTTACCACCGTTAGATTAGCTTATTCTGAAACCGGTTTTTCGATTTTACCTAGCTAGGTAGTTTGGTGCAAGAGGCCTCTGATCAGATTTCCGCATCCGTGTTCATAATTTCATCACTCTGTCATCATAATTGCAAATGAAACCCGCACCCGCTGGGCGAACGCGTCAAGTTTGTGAGCATTTCTTTTTGGTCTGATCTGCTTTGGACAGTTCCATTTTGGCTGCGGTCTGCTGGCGGCGGTCCGGGCGGGGATCGGGGGGGGGGGGGGCGCCTGCGGCAGTTGCGTCGGAATCGAACACCGCCCCCGCGCGGGTGGGCCTCCGAAATTGAACGGCTCCAAAAGGCTCAGCCTGTTTTCCCACCTCACTCGATTGTTTGTTTGCTGCCCGCTGATGGATGGTGAAAGGTGCTAAACTTATTCGCAAATATCTTTGGAGGCGGAATTGGCTTTTGCTCTTTTATGTTTTAGCAGTATAATCTTTAGTTTGATAAATTTATTTAATACCACTCTTCCCGATCCTGACGTTTCTTTATGCTACACACCTTGCCCATATTTCTAATGCATTTAAGATTATAATATTTAGAAAAAAGAATAGGTACACTGATTGTGAATTATCGGAAATGGAAACGTACCTATTGCATGGTTCCCACTCGTATTTGAATTACCCAATCCAAGCTTTAGTTGCCACGCTTAAAGATTATTCTGAAGCGTCTCTATATGCATCTTTGCTACGTATTATGCTAAATGCACGTCCAGTTTTCCAACCGCACTTAATAATGTTTCGAAAGCAAATCTTCAATAGATTGCGGGCACAGCTACAAAATGTATCATATATTTGGAAACTTTTGATTAATGCTTAAAATCCCATGTTAGCTTGCGAGGCACGAACATTACAAACATTCTTTAAGAAGCCACTAAAACACTCACACCACTCACACGTAACTATATACAAGTATAATTGTCAATCATGTGACAGTTGATTCGAAGTTGTCGACTGGGACAAGCTGTGCCGCCGAGCACCAATGTAGTGCGGCACAGCCTACCAGGCTACGCTAGAATCTCGCCCGCCGCCTGCATATGAGGGCTCATCTCACTGCCTACTCGGAACATCTAAATGGCAAATAACATCAATATTAGATAGGTATTTAATGTGGCAATTGCACCAAGTTGAGGCACAATGTTTTGCTGTCATTCAAAACAATATGCAGTTGTTGGACGACGTTTAGCTCCCGAGCTGAATTGCAGCTTCCGGGCATACCTTTTGGGGACGACACTTTCCTCGAAGTGTGCTGAGCCGCTGTTTGTCAGAACCAGACATTGGCGTTTGGGAAGGCAAGAGGTATTTAAGCCTTTTCACTTGTGAATTTTAGCACTTATCTTTTAGCACTTAGTGATTCATATGCCTCGTTTCTCTTTATCGTCGAACGCAGAGGCTTAGCCGCTCAAGCAATAAAACTGGAGGAGATATTTCTCATTTTGACAGGCACGATGCTTAAGAATCTCTAGAAATTCTAGCTTGATGCATCGGAATTTGACTGGTCTTGAAGTAAAAGACCCCCATTCATCCTTGCTAGCAATATGGAAACTTGAAATATGCTCACGGCGATAGACGCCCATTTTTCACTTTTACCCTGCGTGAAAACATGTGAACTATCTTGCCGAAGCCTCTGTTGATCGCTGGTCGGCTTACTTTGTTTACCACTGGTCCACTCAATTACACTGATACAAATATTGAGTTTAGGGTACCTTGACTATAGTCACCTCATGACTATGACTATAGATGTGACGCGCACCATGTAACGAACACCAGTCAGAACAAGCGATGAAGCGACCACATCGTCCCAGCATCTAGTCCTGGCTGTCTGGAGAGAGCGCTCCAGCCGACAGGGGCGGCGTCGGCGATCTTGACCAATGACTTGGCCTCGCCCAGCTGCAATATCGTGCCCGCGTGTCTCTTCCACCTTCCATTTCTCTTCATTAGGAGGCGGCCGCTCTGTCGGTGACAGTGTGCCGCTCGTTCTCCAACCGAGTTCAAGTGACCGCGCGGCCCGTCGGAGAGCCGTAAATACCGATTGATGGGCTGCTCAGTCCCAGCTGTCCGCACAGGCCCGGCCATAGACGGCGGCCCTCAACGGCCGGTCGTCCCCGCGCCGGACCGGTCCGAGAAAACAGTCGAGATCGGCCCAGACCCGACCCATCAAAAATAGCGCCACAAATCAAAAATTGATCGCTGATTCTCTTTTGATTGGCCCATCTGTCGCGAATAGAAATGCAATACGATGATGTTATAACGTGCTGATTTTTATTTGTAGATACGACACGGCTGCTGACATGTAAGGCTGTTTGTATTTTATCACAATGCAGCCTTAGATTGGCTGGTTTCCGGGCGCACTGGTCTGCCATGACGCCACCCTTGGTCGGTGTGTCGTCAGGTGTGGGCTGCATGTCATGGAGTCCTCTGTCTATCGGACTCGTGTCGGGGAAGATGGAGGATGGTCTGCCGCTGTTCACCCGGCCATCATTCAAGGTAAGTCTGCTCCCTGCCAGCCCCGCCCCGCCCCGCGTCCCCCGTCCCCGCTCCCCCACCCCTCCGGCTCCTGCCTGCCGATATCTATGGGAACTGTAGCGAGAGTGACAGGATACTGAGAGAGTCGCGCGGGAGAGAGCAGATGTGTTTTCTTGGAGACCAGCGGGACCGGCGGCTGCCGTGCTTGTCTGACTAACTTCATTGTAGGCGTCTTAGAACTAGAGGATAATTCAGTCGTCAGAGGAAATCTGGGATTAATTTATTTTCTTGTAGCACTATCGGTATAGCGCTGTTCGCTTTAGCAGAACGGCACTGAAATATTGATTGAGTAGTTAACGTCTGAGCTTCGCCACGCAAAAAAGAGTCGTGAGGAAATTGTTATTGTTACAAATCCAACAGTAGTAATTGACGATAACGGGTCACTGATCAACTGCACTGCGATCTGTCATATTTATCCGGCCGTGTGATATGTCTTGACCCAAAGAGGTGAAAAGTAAGCCGCCTTTTTGCGCAAAAAAAAAAAATCAGTGGGATCTGCCTACATGAACCTTAATTGATATTTACGAATGTAGCTTGATCATTCGTAGGTAGGTAGCTAACTCAACGCACACCATTGCAGGTTTATAACCCTCCCACCTTTTACCGCCGACTCATTCCACCAAAACCAGCGCCCTACGTCGCGTCGGCTGTGCCGCCCATTTAACCTCCCAGCAATGGGTCCCGCGGCGCCTTTCCGGGCCAGCGGCAGTGCTCTCGTTCGGCGTGTTTTCCTCCGCCGACCAGGGCTCAGCTGTGTAATATCTGTCCGACCATCAAGCGCGTGAATAATCCGGCCACTTACCGCCGCCCCGACGGTCTCGGGTGTTGTTGCAGAGAAAATACGCCAGCTGGGACGGAAGCGACAACAACAAGCAGAACAACAACGCCAAAAGGGAGGAGGTGAGCCAGGGGATGAAGAGAGGGGTGGGGGGGGGATGTTCGAACAAGAAAGACAACAAGGATTTTAAAGGATTGGATTTAAGAGTCTTGGTTATTTATGATGGATGGCTATGCAAAAGACAATAGCATTTACCTACCTTCCCTTTTTATCAGCGAACGTGTATTTTTTATACCTATGATATTGGAATGAACAAAACTGTACCTACTATAAAACTGCAGAGAGGGGCGAGCGGAGCCATAGCTGCACTTGATCGATTTTGCTTTTCTGTTTTGTGAATTAAATAAAAAAGGTGAAAAGGGAAATATTAAAATAAAATATTAAATCTCAATAATTTGCATTTCTTTGGGCAGCCCGTTCATTATGATTTTTTTTTTCAGTATCCAGCCGTATCGTGCTGGTAAATTGTCCTTCCCATGCTTTGACAAAAGACTCCTTGTCGGCTCTGTCTAGGTCGGAGGTAGATATGTCTGTTTAGTACCAGGCTACCTGCTGGGTGCTGGCTACAATGCTACTAAGTAACAATTTGGAAGCATGACGTGGCTCCACGAGCTATTGAGGTTCGCTACGAATTCTGCACTCGTGCCCTTCGAACTGCCAAGGCACCTTGGGCTTCTTAGCTACCTCGGAGGGTTTGGTGACGAGTGGCGACGCTCTGTATGCACCTAATGAGGTCGTACCAAAAATGTTTGGCGTCAATTTTAGTGCTGAGAGGCGTCTCACTTTAGATCAGCCCCTCATCGACATCAACTTGACTGGGCGCCCTGAACTATCGAGAGGTCCTGACGCCTGATCGAGGACGTCTGGGCTCTTGAAAAAGTCTTGTTGCTAAAACATCCCTGCAAAATATGAACAGTCATGCATCATCTTCCTTATTTATCGTTCCTGTCACACACCATATCAGGGGCGGAGCTTTCTATTCAGTTGGTGCCGGTGGGGCGGCTGCCCCACCAACTTGCCATTTTGCCCCACCAATAATCGTTTTCCCCACCCACTTAAGCTTATTTTTAGGACTTTGTTGTTTAGCAAACCAATCTTCTTTGCATTGAGGAGATCAATTCAATTGCATTGAGGGTCTTTAAAGGGACCCTCCCACCTTCAAAAAAGTTAATGAATTGGCATGAAAGTGATGTCCCTTGGTTCAGAAAGAGCGAAAACGAATATCTACCAAATTTCACCGAAAAATATTCACTGGTTTTCAAGATATTAGGCTTTTACTTTTGTTTACTTTTTGGGATCTCCCCTGTTACTAGCGACTTTATTTGGAAGCAATAATTTGGCAGCCTTAAAGTGCGGCAGACGTTGCGCGCAAAGCAGCGTATACCACCACGTGTTAACGATGGTTTTAGTCTAAGATTTAAAAATCGTTAGATCTCCGCTGACGTCACAAATTCTAAGGGGGCATTCCAATGCATTAGCCCCTTAGAATCCGAAAACTGCAAGTTTAAAATTCCATATCTTCGAATTAAAGCATTTTTCGATGTTGTGAGTGCCCAAACCGGTATTTGCAGGCCATGGCCACCAATTTGGCTATCTCAACTCAAAACTAATGTTAAGGTGGGAGTGTCCCTTTAATGCAAAATATTATGTGTGCAATGAAAAGAATTGATTCAATATTGTATTTTAACCAACTTAACTTAACGGTCGGTCATTGTAGGTCTGACAACTTTTTTGCCCCACCAACTTCCCGATGTAAAGCTCCACCCATGCGCCATATATGTAGTGCTGGACTGTCCCATGTCCATGCTTTGGCTTCTCTGACCCTCCCTCGCGTAACGGACACCTTGCGGCTAGCAGCGGCAACTAAGTTTCCCGCTCTACTCGACAGATGTCGCCGTGGAACGCCGACAGGCTGAACGCCGAGGACGGCAAGCGGACGGCGGCGCGACTCCGCGAGATTTCCCTGCTGGCAGAGAAGCTGGGCTGCTCGGTCACCCAGCTGGCCGTGGCCTGGTCGCTGAAAAATGACACTGTCGGCTGCGTGTTGGTGGGCGCCGTCAACTGCCAGCAGGTCGTCGATCATATTCAGGCACTGGCGGTACGTTTTACGTCGGGATAGTGTCGCGGTCGGTTGGTTTGGTGACCCTGTTTGATCTAGGAGGGAAAGTTAATGATGGGTGGGACGTGCTTAGACATTTTCCGGGCTTATTTTACCCGCTATGCCATGCGCCATGCGCTCATTGAGCGCTCATAGGACTGTCATGCGCTCATTGAGCTATTGAGTTAAATCTATGCGTCATATTCATCAATTAAATTTATGCGAATGCCGCCGAATGCGAATCGGTTAGGTGAATTTGGAACAGTTAGCATTGCTTAAATTTTCAAAAGATAAAAGGGGAAAAGATTCAAAAACGTCGAAAAAGTAAAATTGACCTGAGCCAGCCGTTTGAAACATTAAAACCATTTAATAGATGTTTGGGTTAGATAATGAAGTTTAAAATACTTTTTTACGAACAACAGCTAATGTGAGGTACCTACTCATTACTTATAAGGCCAGATATTATCTAATATCTATATCTACACATAGATAGCCGCATATTTAATACCGAATAAGAGCACAATTTTTGCATGATGACACGCGCCCTGCTGGGAAAGGGGCAGAATGTCTCCTTCTTACGTACTTTTCTTACCTAGCCTCCTTCTCAGCCCTCTGAGCGTAGAGAAACTTCGTTGTTTATCGGTTTCCACTTCATTTGACTCTATTTGCTAATCCAAGACCGTCCGGCAATGTTAATTCACGAACTCGTGAATTAACATTTCGGTAGCCCATCTCGGTACTTATTTTGTAAGAGGAGGGTATTTATTTACCCTCCTTTTATGTGATGTCTCCTATTTTTTAGCTGCTGTAGCATAAACGAACTGGTATTTCCTATGGCTATATCGCACATTTCAAAGGAATCAAAACAATTTGTTGAGCGACATAATTTAGATCTAAGCAGCAAGTTAATAAATAGCTACAGCCTACAATACCTAGAACAAGCAATACCTACACATTTTGTTGCTAAATTATTTCAATTGTGGGTATTCTAAGGCCTTAAATTGGTACTTTCGTATCAAGTAGGGTCCACTGCGAAAATCCCGTCGTGCAAACGGTCATTATGTCCTTTTTCTAACGCTCTGAGTAACGTTAGATAAGCCGCTTTCACGACGGGCTAACTGGCGAACGCACCTAATTCTCACCAAATCTGCTCCTAATCTCTTTGATAGCAAGCATCTTCATATATTGATTGTATTTCAGTGTTTTAACCCGTGTCCCACTGGGGGTCCTGGATTTCCACGCCCTGCTGGGGGGGGGATTTAAACTCCCCCATTCTAACTCGGCTCCTGGGCCACGTAGCGATACGCAGAAGGCGGTGTTCGAAAGGGCGCCAAAAATAATGACGAAGTCACTTCGGCCACTTTTTTGGTCAGGTCAAAGGTCAGGTCACCAGAGGTCATTGAGGGCAAAATTCAGCCGATTTTCAGGTCGAATATCGACAATTTCCAAGAAGCCAACGCATAACTCGGGAACCTATAGATGCGCCGCGGAAAAGCGCATTCGATAGCCCTATTAACGCCTTGCACCCAAGCCTTGCACGAGGTTACTTTTACCGGCATCGTGTTCCTCTCGTCAAGACGCATCGAATGAACTGGAACTTGGCCTTGAAAAGTCCACTTGAAAACTTGACCTCAAGTTAAGGTCATGACCTGACCGAAAATGGTCATGTTGCATATCAGTCGATCCATATCGTTGAGCTGAACACACCTGAGGCGTTTTCATTGCTCTAGCATGCTTCTATCAAAAGTTATTTGCGAAGAACTGTTAGATACCATGTTTGCGACCGGAGATGACCTCAGGGACATAAACAGGGGTCACGGACACCATTTTTTATGTTCAGTGTGTCTAAGTTACTTGTAATTTAGTGTTTGGTGGTGTTTATAATTGCTTTCGCCCAAAAGCGGCGCATTTCAGTTTTCTCCCATTGACTTAATGGGGAGGTCGCAAAATTAACATGACCTTAGGTCACCGGTATCAAAATTCTGGGATATACATCTTATGAATGCCATTGCTCTTAGCAATCGCTGAAAGTTTCAAAGCGATCGGATGTGTGATCGGTCACACTTCAAGTGACCTGTTGACCTGTCCTTGAACGACCTTGGTCTGAAATTTTCACAACATGTGTAGAATTAATATATGATAAGGTGTGCTAAAGTTAGAGATATTTGCGAAAAACCACAGGGGGAGGGGATGTTCCATCACCCCCCCCCCCCCCAGCAGGGCGTGGGATAATCGATGATAATGTCTGATGATATGACAAGGCAGATGTAGGTACAAGCAAATAGTTCAACCCTAGTCCTCGCCCCGTTGGGGGGGGGGCAATTTGCCCCCCCCCCTGTGGTTTTTCCTGAATAGCAAGAAACCGGCGGCGCACAGAGCCGCCAAATTTTCAGTACCTTCCCGGGCATCAATGCATCAATTTGACAACTTCATATAAAAGTTCAAGCATTAGGTCACCTTAGGTCAGGAGTTATTGAGGTCAAACTGCCGTCATGTGCGAGCAAAAATGAGCAAAAAAACATGAAATCTTGAAACGCTCACAAAAGCTACAGTTACCAAGCATTTCAAAGCTCTTTACATGGTCATGGAAACAAAAGACGGCGCTACAAAACTGCTATCTCAGATTTTCAAAATTTTGGGATTTTGACCCCCAAAATTAAAAAGGTTAACTTTTTATGAAAACCACAAAAAATCCCAAACTTTTTCCGAATTTCGAAAAAACGGAATATATGTGATAGTTCCTGCGCTCATCTATATACATACCAAATTTTAGATCGATACCTCCTTTTTTGGCCTGGTTATAATAGCGAAAAAAAACTGTTCAAAATTGATGACGTCAAATTTTTTAACTCAATTTTTAGCAATGCTAGATCACGTAGCGCAAAACAAAGACCACCATTGAACTCCCCGTGATGAGCTACAACGGATTGATACCCATTTTATGCAGAGCTATCAACTTTGAAATTTGACTTAAATTGACCTGACCTAGTGACCTGACCTTGACCTGACCTTCACCAGAACATAATCTAAACTGACCCCAAAGGCTGCCTGACCCACATAATCGCATTTGGCATATAAAATGGACCATAAAACATGCATCACATGATATTTTCATATTGTGACCCTCAGTGACCTGAACTCTGTGACCTGACCTGGTATCAGTGACCTAAAATAGCAAAATGTGTTTGACGAACATTTCCCCATCGATGATTTTCAATGAAATGCATTTTACTCGATTTTACAATGCATTTCGTGAAATGCCTATGAACGGTGAAAATTCGACATTTGACCTGACCTGTGACGTCATCGGTTTGACCTAGGTCAATGAAATTGGGTCAATAGGTAGTTCCCTGTTGGACTATCCAACACCGTTTGCTGCTTGTCGCTATGTTGCGTGGTTCTGGAGATCTTAAGGGGGGGGGGGGCAAATTGCCCTCCCTCAACAGGGCGCGTTGCTCGACAGACCCCAACGGGGCGCGGGCTAGCTGATAGCTACTAAGAAATACATTGAACCTAATTTTCACAAATTTCTTACCAAATCTGCATCTACTCTACACCAATTATGTACCAGATGGCAATTGTGAAAGCGGCCATTATGTACCTAAAATAGCTTGTTTGTTTGACTGCAGTACTGGAAACATCAGTCATGACCTTTAAATGACGAAGTGATATATGTACGTGGAACAAAACCCACTTTTTGTCCATAACAAGGAATAGAAATGTCGCATGAAATGTCATGTTTTACGTAACGCCACCCTAAGCCTGGTGACAATTGCGGTCATACAGGACTTGTCAGAAGAACAGCAGATGACTCAGACCGCGACGTTCCAATGACAGCTGACGAAAGCCTTTATAAGCCAACGCTTGGTGGTGAGCTTTAATTGCAGAGCTGACCCCGCACCGAATTCAGTCGGCAAGTCACTGCCAGCGGCCCGATATACCGAAGAAGAAAGAAAAGAAGACGAAAGGTTTTAAACAAGATGAGTCGCTTCGCATTGATGGTAAGTTTTCTCTGCCACGAAAAAGAAACGTGTATACTTTTGCAATGTCAGTTGTCTATTCATTGGCAATTCCAGTTCACGGCGAGCATGCACCACATTTCTGACGTTAGTTAAACCGCACCCTGGTGGTGGTGGTGGTGGGGGGGGGGAGTATTTTTGCCCCCCCCCCCAGACATTTCGATATATCTCCAGAACTGCTGCGCTGATCATCACCAAACTTTCAGACTTCAGTAAATTTTACACATTGCAACATAAAACTTTGTCAAAGGCTATGAGAGGTTGGCCGCAAATGACGTCAGAGTGACGTGACGTCATGTTCTGCCGTTTTCGACCCAAAATAGGTTTCGCGGGAAGAGCTGTCAGGGCTATAGCTTTGAAGATGCCGAAACCTATGTTACAGACATAAAATGTGTAGAATTACAAGGGCGTCTAAACTGCCATCTCGAAGTTTTGAAAGTTTTGGATGTTGACCCCCAAAAATCTCCTCTAAAATATTTGTTCGAATATAATAGCCAGAAAGTTTAAAAGTTTTTTTTTCGATTTTCGAAAAAAAGAATATATAATGTTATTGCCCTTACCAACTTCTACTAACATCCCAAATCTTAAATCGATTCTCTTTTTTGGCCAAGTTATAGCGCAAAATGCTCAAAATTGATGGCGCCAAATTTTCATTTTTTTTGTTGCAATTCTAGACCACGTAGCGCAAACCAAAGACCACCATTAGACTCGCCGTGACGAGCTGCATCGACTTAATACCATTTTATGCCAAAATATCAATTTTGAAATTTGACCTTTTTGACCTGACATTGACCTGACCTCCATCAGGAAGTGACCTAAACGTTCCTGATGGTCTTATAACCCATACCATTGAGCTTGGAAATGAAAATTGGCCACAAAACATGCATAGCACAGCCCTAGAAAAATTGGAAACCCTTTGTAACCTGACTTGTGACCTGACATGGTATTAGGTATCAGTGACCTCTATGTAATAGCAACATACGAGTATGTACTAGGCAACTGACGCCCTATTGATGATTTTCGATAAAATGCGTTTTACTCGATGTTATAGCGCATTCCCTAGCCCTCGCCCATGTAGGGGGGGGGGGTTGGTGCAACCCCCCCCCCCCCTGAGGTTTTTCGGAAATAGTGCAAAAACGGCGGCGCGCAGCGCCGCCAAATTTTGGGTACCTTATGGGGCAAACCTTGCGCATCTTTTGATAAAAAAAAATTTGACCGGGTCATGTCAGGTCACGGAGTTATGACGTCACAAAGGGAACAGCCTCCGGCCGGATTTTCACAAACTGAGTGCCAACGCCCGAGGTTTCCTGCCGGTGGTACGGACATCGGTTGATGGATCGTGATTAAACTTCCCATGCATGTTGGGGCAAGTATTGGCTATCATATGGTATAAGAAACTTGACCGGGTCAGGTCAGGTCACGGAGCTATGACGTCACAAGAGGAACAGCGTCCGGTACTATTTTTGAAAAGCGCCCGAACCACTATTTTGCTAATTCTTGTCACCTCAATGGGAATATGCAGCAATATTAGCTTCTATAGGGAGCAAATGGACCTTCCAAATCCAAAAATACAATCAGATTTCAAAAATTTAAATTTTGATTTTTCGAATTTCTCCCGCCGACTGTGACCTTGCCGACTTCCGGCGCTCCCAACGCGCCATTTTTAGAGCTAGGGAAACGAAATACATACCAAACGATAGAGAATTGATCAAGGAACACGATAGTGAAGGTTTCAAGTCGATATCGCCCACCGTTTTGCCGCAATCGCCGCGGAAAGTTGAAAAAGTCTATTTTTCCGAAAATTTGACCTTTGACCGGTCAAAAGTAGGTCAAATGTTGACCTAGGACCAAAAAATATACCACCAATCGCGAGATCTCGGCGAGAGCAATCCGTTGGTTTTTTCCGCTAAGCTCTACGACGCTCCGTTTTCAAACGCCAAGGGGGGGGGTCGCACCAACCCCCCCCCCCCTGCATGGGCGAAGGTGGCAGATCGCCGTTTACGGGCGAGGGCTAGAAGACCCGTGAACGGCAAAACATTTTACCTTTGACCTGACCTCTGACGTCATCTGTGACCCCGAGGTCAATAAAATTGGTATTCCTTCGACAACGCTGACAGGGCTTTCGAACATCGTTTGAATTTCGCGGATCCGTCCAGAAGTTTCGGATATACGAGGGGGAAAATAGCCCCCCACCAGGTCGCGTTATAGACAGACCCCACGCGCGGTTTAAAGTGACCATCCCACCTTAACATTAGTTTTGAGTTGAGTTAGCCAAAATGGAGTCCCTGGCTTGCACTTACCGGTTTGAGCACTCACAAGATCGAGAAATGCCTCAAATCGAAAATATCTAATTTCAAAGTTGCAGCACTTGGATTCAGAGGGGCTTATGCATTAGAATGCCTCCTCTGAATGTGTGAGGTCAGCGCAGATCTAACGATTTCAAATCTTTTACTGAAACGTAAGGTAGCACGCGGTGGTATATGCTGCTTTGCGCGCAGGAAATGCCGCACTTTCAAATAAAGTCGCTAGGAACAGCGGAGATCCCAAAAAGTAAACAAAGTAAAAGTATAATATCTTGAAAACCGGTGAATATTTTTCGATGAAATTTGGTAGATATTCGTTTTCGCTCTTTCTGAACTGAGCGACATCACTTTCATGCCAATTCATTATAACTTTTTTGAAGGTGGGAGGGTCCCTTTGATGCCTCCGATGAGTTCATCGGCTATTCTGTTTTTCTTATGAAGTTCGTAAGCTGACGGACCCATTTCCCATCCACAGCTGGTGCTGACTGGGCTTCTGGTTCTGGCCGTGTCAGTGCCCCTGGCCGTCGGCAGCCCACAGCCCCATCCGCTGCCGGTGCCACAGTCTTCGTGCTATTGTTGGCGCTGCTGCCCTCACTGTGACGCCTCGTGCCGCCACTGCTGCTTTGCACCGATAAAGTGAAGCTTTGCAATGATATGCAGCTACGCAGGTGCAGGGTTAAGTCTCTCTCTGTGTAACCTGACCAAGCCCGTCAGGCAGACTTTGAGCACATACATAATGATTTGGCTCCGCTCACCCGCAAAATGCGTGCTTGTCCGAGTGTCGTGCTGCTACGAGTGCATTGAAATTTGAAAATATATATATATATTCGACGTGTTCCAACGCGTTGGATTTTCTATTGCCTTCTAATTTTCTTCAATAAACGGATTTCTATTTTATTGTCGTGTTTGTTTGGTCTTTTCCGACTTGTGGCCATTTTACCATTTTACCATTACAGTCATGCATTGAGTATAAGGAGAGAAGTTCCCAGTGGGGCGCATCCTTTTAAGGCATTATTCGAAACTTGCTGTGCTGTTATGATGATGATAAGGTTCTAAAAATAGCATGCATGACACTCTGATCCAGCTTGGTTATATTGTGACCGTATTTATCAACTCTTTGTTAAATTGCTATTACGTCGCACGCGCGAAAAATGTCAAAGCTGTCCTCTAATCGACGTAGGTATGTAAGCTCGTGCAGTACTGGTTTTTTCCAACCGAAGGTCTTGCAGCATCATTTTATTTGATCCACCAATGATGACTCGATTTAGGTATGCCCTTGCAGTCTGCACTGTTGAATGCTTTCACATTGCCGTTGAATGAGCAATATTCCTAATTTTGCACCCCTTGCTATGTTTGAATAAGGTGGCTTCCACCTGTCAGAGGTTAAATAGCCGTCCCAATGTTATGCACGCCGCCAACTCTAAAGTAAATTGGATACAGTTCAACGAATTCTCAGTTCTCTGTGACCCTTATCAGCCATTCACCCTTGCACGGCTCACGGACACCTCAAGTACGCCTCTCATCTTTTCCATTCCTCTCTCTCTCTCTCTCTCTCTCTCTCTCTCTCTCTCTCTCTCTCTCTCTCTCTCTCTCTCTCTCTCTCTCTCTCTCTCTATCTATCTATCTATCTATCTCTCTCTCTCTCTCTCTCTCTCTCTCTCTCTCTCTCTCTCTCTCTCTCTCTCTCTCTCTCTCTCTCTCTCTCCCTCTTTCTTTCTCTCTCTCACTCACTCTCTCTCCCTCTTTCTTTCTCTCTCTCTCTCCCTCTCTCTCTCTCTCTCTCTCTCTCTCTCTCTCTCTCTCTCTCTCTCTCTCTCTCTCTCTCTCTCTCTCTCTCTCTCTCTCTCTCTCTGTCCCTTGCGCTGTCTTTCTCGTTCCCCTCATCTTCTCTCATTCTCTCTCTCCCTCTCAATCTCCCCACTCCTCTCTCCCTGTCAGTGAGGTTGGCCGCTGATTGAGTTTGTTCTCTGTGTGTGACTGTCTGTTTTAGATCACCGCACGGCTGACGCCAGCGATCAGCACAGAGCTGGAGCAGATCCTGGCCAACCGTCCGGTCCGGTTCCTGCCCGCATCACCGATCCCCAAGGGCCCCGAGTCGCCGCGGTGAGCGGCCGGTCCCGCCCTCACAGGTGACCGGCCCCTGGATAGACGGAGGGTCTCTGAGCCAAACGTCCCAGTTCCCGGTCCTGACCGGTCCCCCAGCTGTGACCTCGAGTCCCAACCCGCCTCAGGTCGTGACCTGAGGCGGACAGCTGTCCTGACCCGACCCCGGCTCGACGACTCTGTCACAGAGTCCGACTGTCTCCTGTGTCTGACCAGGGTGCCCTGCATGACTCCCCCTGCTTCGTGAGGTTGAAGACAAGCCGCTGCATGGGCGTGAGACGTGCTTTTCGGTGAATCACGCTGCTTGAATGAAGTGTGCAATACTTCAGATAGTCTCCATAATGTCAATGTATTTACAGATACTCGGTTGTGACTGGTGTTCTTCTTAGACCTGCTACATGATTTTGTGTGCTCTTTTTTGGGTGACCCCAATAGTGTTCGTAACGTCGCGTGGTGTTTTGGCGCTTTTCTGGCTCTTAGACGTTACAGTTCTTACTTTCTGGAACATAACTTGTCGGTACGGCTGGATTGGCTGGTTTTGACAAATGTATGATATACTTGGTACTAACCGTTTTCAGGACAGTCATCTGGCACACATTTGGTGCAGATAAGGTGCAGATTTGGTGCATATTTGGTCAAGTTAGGTTCAGTGTGTTTCTTAAAAGTGATCAGTTTGGGGTGCTTAGACGCTTATATGCCTTATTTTTCAAATTATCGGACACTATTTTCAATTAAAACACTGGCATAAATTGGAATGATAATGAAGTAATTTATTGTAAAAAGATTTGGTGTAGATTTCGTCAAATTAGGTGCGTTCACCGGATAGCCCGTCGTGAAAACGGCTACTATATAACAACAGAACGATTTTACTACATTTTATTCTGCGACCACTTTTAGAGATAAAAACTCGTCTAGTGCTATTGTAAAATCCATCCGTAATCACTTGCATGCACTGACTATTCATTCTTCCTCTAAAATCTAACAACAGCGCATGCACTATGGAAGCGACGTTTCTATATGTATCCTTCTATGACTATTTTTTTGCAAATAAAACCTTGAAGGATAAGTGTTTATTAGTTATTCTTGTCTGTCTCACTAACATGCACATGCATTCTTTATTTGGAACTTAAACATCCAGTTATAGGTACTTACCTTGGCCATAGCCTTATTTATTTTTTCATGATTATTTAACACGCTTCAATGGTGGGGAATATTGCATGTTGTGCATGTTGGAAATTGCTTATTTTATTACTTGTTGCCCTCCAATATCCATGAACAAAAACCATTATTACGTTGCGTTTCTTTGCGAACGTTTCCTTATTTTAACTATGGCTCCGTTTTCCCTCATCTCCATACCGAACGTTTTTTTTTTTGTGAACAGGTTTTAGGTGCATGACTCATTTATGCCCATTGCAAGATGAATCTCTTCCATAATCACATGGAACTAGAACGGGTTTTACCTAGAGCATTCAGCTTGTCAACAGTTACCATAACCAAACCGCTTTGAATAGTCTCTGATACTTTACAAGTACAACACTCCTCAACCTATCGGTCCCCGCTGTGATTCTGGCTCTTGCTCACCAATCCCTTTGTCGTTCTCTCTCCACTGTGCTGTAAATAAAATCCATGCCTTCTCCACCGCTACATTCTTCCAGCTTCCTCTGCTCCTTCATGCTCGGCATCCTTCTTATGCCATTACTCTCGCCATATCCAAGTAGCCGTTTTCCTGTTGTGCATTGATGGCCTCTCTTTGCTCTATACATAGAAGCCGTCTACCTGTTGTGTATCAACGCTCTCTCTCTCTCTCTCTCTCTCTCTCTCTCTCTCTCTCTCTCTCTCTCTCTCTCTCTCTCTCTCTCTCTCTCTCTCTCTCTCTCTCTCTCTCTCTCTCTCTCTCTCTCTCTCTCTCTCTCTCTCTCTCTCTTTCTCTCTCTCTCTCTCTCTCTCTCTCTCTCTCTCTCTCTCTCTCTCTCTCTCTCTCTCTCTCTCTTTTTTTTACTCTAGTAGCCTCTACTTCCATGGACATCCCTGCTCTTTCTATATTCCAGTAGCCTGCATCCGGTGTCAAGTACTCAATAGCCATCGCCGACGCCCACATCATCCTTGCTCACCTGTCTACCGATTGACCTGGCGGGCCGATCAGTTACGATCCGCGGCGCCCTCTCTGGCCTTGTATTCGCCTTGGAAAGCCCTCTCTGTTCTCCTCGCTCCGGGCGCCCTCTCTGACCTGGTCACCACCCGGGAGCCTTCTTTGAGCTTACATTCGCCTGGGGGCTCCTTTCTAGCCTAGCCGCTACCCGGGCCGCCCCTCTTACCCTGCCACCGCCCGGTCACGCCCCCATAACCCCTTCTTCCCAACGGCGACCTCCGCGACCTAGCCGCTGCGCTCAGGGCGCCCTCTGGGACCTAGCCTCCACCTAAGGCTTCCTCTTTGACCCGGCTGCTGCCCGGGGCTCCCTCTGTGACCTAGCCTCGAGCCGGGGCGCCGACTCTGACCCGGCCGCCGCCCGGCCCGCCCCTCAGCTGGTCTCCCGGCTGACCTCTACCGTGCTGGCCGACATGGAGACTGCTCTGGAGAACCGACCCCGCCGGCCTCCGGTGGTCTCCACGCTCGAGCAGAGATGACAGCTGGCCGAGCTGGCCGGCCGCGCCGCCGGCGACGACCAGCTCGAGACAGAGTCGACCGACCAGCAGCGCCGCTTCTGCGTCATCCAGTGAGCGCTGCGGCGAGGAGGATGGCGCGGGAAAGGGAGAGGCGGAGAGGGGAGGTGGAGACGGCGGAGAGGGGAAGGGGAGAAGACGGCGCCGCATTCGTGTCTATTCATGAGGACTGCGGACTGCGGTGGAGGGAGAGTGGAACGGTGGATTTGGATGTGGCAGTGGCGACGGTGGCAGTCTCCCAGACTCTGGCTCGATTTTTGAAGAGCGGGTTTGTGAGTGGTGGGAAAAGGTATGATCGGGAACGGGTGTAGATCGTTGGATGAGGTCGTTGATATTGTTAAAACGACTAGAGCTGGATATTTACGATGATCAGAGATGTTAGCCGGTTATTGGTAAGATTGGTATGAGGGATGCGTTATTCGTAGGCCTGAGCTCAATCATACGCTAGAGGTGTTTGGCATGTTTAACATGAACTGAAAGGGGACTGGTGATGAACGATATCCGCCAAATATTTCGGCGAGTTATTATATCAGCGTGGTTTATTTGCTCGTGCATTTGCATTCACGCCAGTGTTTGGCGTACATTTCGCGCCCGAAGCTGTATGACACCGCTCCTCCGCACTCGCTAGCATAAGGCATGGCCGGGCGACCTGTGTCATCTTCCTCATCTGAGATTGTTAGAGGACGAGGTTTGTATGGTGATGGACATTCATATTGGGCGCGAGACACTCATAAAACGGACGCCGATTACGGCATATGAGAGGAACTCAACAGTGACGCTACTGCTCGTGTTCTGTCACCTTTTGGCTCACCTTTGCTGGGTGGCTACAGTGGTGAGCGGCCAGAGCCAGTGACGTCACCGACTGCTCAATGACGTCACGCCACCTGCTATATGAGGGTAATTGAACGGTAGAGGGCGACTGGTTGCTGGGGAAGCCGTACCCTGGATTGGTGACTGTATTTGCGGGTGGTGTTATGGGCCGCTGTTATTAAAATGTTAGGGGAAACTCCTCATCTGAAGTGGTTACGTTAAATGTTGGACTCATTACCGTGAACAGAATTAATTTATCTATATATGTATAGGCGTCAGGCCGATGTGTCGAATAACGGATAATGTATGATGAATATTTGCTTCCTGTCCTGGGCAGAAAGTATTAAATTTGTGTACTTCTATCGGTGATTTGTGAATGTTTTAACGGATTCGAACGAATGGTGTTGGTTTCGGTTCTGAGAGCCAGGCTCCTTGTCATATCGCCATGAAAAAATGAGCAGTTAATGAACGCCAGAGCTGGAACTGGGTGGTCGCCTGCGTGCGCACGTTTTCCTTACGATATACGCTGTCTTCTCATCCGCTTCCCACCTTCACTTCCCTGAGTGCCCGTGATGACCGGGCATGCGTTCACCGAAAGGCATTTGCAATTACCATTTTTAACTCTTCTTGCTAGCAGCTGCTCAGTAAACACTTCTTCTTACATCTAGTTTACACATAACCACAAGTCGCCATTATTGTGCCGATATATGCATCATTGACAGTGACGGTACAGAAAATCCAATTTGGCTACACTACGGTCTTTGCTGGGTGAAGCTCAACTGTGATGATGACATAATATCAAACTGTATATTGCTAACCAGTAGATACCATGAGCTACCTCTCTCATGATATCTATGGCTGAGTCGATGAAAGATATTGCGCTGTTGAGCGACGTCAAAGTGACCATCGCTGCAATGAATATGTTGTGTTTATGTTTGGCGATGTATTACTCGATTCAGCATAGTGTAGCATTCACTGAACATTTTCTTTGATTCAGAAAGTGTCTTCGCTTGTTCAATAAATACTTGAATACCATTTTTGTTTTATTCAGCTGTTCCGAACTCGAAGATATAATACGTTGTACATAAGCATCTAAATAAACTTCTATATGCTTGAGCTAAAATTGAATTTTTTGTAGTTTATTGTGGATCAGTTAAACATCATAAAGACAGGAATTGAGCCATAAATTAGCAGGAGGCATTTATTCATGTAAGTGACCTATGAGCCCGAATATGTAAAGGATAAGCCCTTACCTAATAATGATTATTTATTACACGATGCCATCGCACCAAAAACACTGAAGAAGCATCCTCGCTCGTACATTCATGCTCCAACGAATACAAATGCATCCTCAACATGAACGCGCCCATAAGGTATCACTGCAATCATCTTTTTCGACGCTCGCGCATAAAAATGTTTTCAATGCCTACATATAACTCATTTTGGTTCAAAAGAACGGTTTGCGATATAGCTTCGATTTTACGTTACCATGAAAGTGCGTGCGCTTAATCGGTCTTACAATACTTACAATGCAACAGGTTCGTACAATCCAATGCTCTCCATATACAACATTCAGTTGTTCTCCTGTTTCCAATAAAACAGAAAGCAACTTTTTAATAGAAGCTGTCACCTACATGTCCAAAGAACCACAACACATGGGTTATTGGCCCACCGCTGAAAGCACTGATTTAAGACATGTTCCATGGCTGCCAGATGTTAGCCCGTTTCTCCATGCTCCGCTGGATCACTGAAAACGAAAACACAAGAGATATCGTAATGCTGCTAAACATGACTAAATCTTATGAGTTGTCAACAGCGTTTCGGCTTTATCAAGATAAAGGAAGTGCAACGCTTAACTCCTAATTGGTAGCTTATCACTGAAAACGATAGCAATACATAGGTATAGGTCTCCGCGCTAACTAGAAAAGACATCGAGCTGTAAGATGTGGCAAACCGCTACGTTATATCTACTTAGACGACCCTCATAAGTCATAACGATACTTTGCAAAGCACAAATAACAGTTGACCATCAAACAATGCTTGAAACAAAACACAAAACAGCGCAACGCTTGCATCTTAGCAGACTACAGCGCACAACGCTACCGTGATAGGCATAGTCTTCAGAAAAGCTAGGGATAACTCCTCTCAAAGAGCACTCACAATTTCTGAACCAGGTGAGCGCCTCGGCCGGGCTGTTGCTCTCCTTGAAGATGATGTAGATGAGTGAGAAGATGTGGGGGTAGAGTCGGCAGATGTCGGCGGCCCACATCAGTGCCCGCTCCACCAGCTCGTGGGAGGACGCCGCGGTGCCGGCTGGGGAGGGACTGACGTCGCCAGCCTCTGCCGACAGCTCTGACGGTGCAGAACAGATGAGATGTTGACCTATACATTCAATAATCAATAGCATGGTCTTAGTTGATCTGGTTCTAGCCGTTTACCCCATTCGGTAGCGATAATATCGATGTCATTGATTGCCAAATCAGCAGGAATTTTTGTGACGTAAAGTTTGTACGAAGTCACATTTAGGTCACATACCATCTCGCTCAAAATAGCAGCATTGGCCAAACTGTGCGTTACGTTTTCACAAGTCAAACATGTGCAGGCCAGGAAATGCCCGATTTCTACGGTACTGACTGACTTCAACGCCTGCAACTTTACACATTTCCTGCATAATGTATCAACAATCGATAGCTTCATTCCGAAGTTGCCCCGTTTCTGAGCAGCACTGAACAATATCCGGGGTCGAGCCCAGTCTTTGCAAGAAGGCGGAACTTTGGACGGCATTCTGCCACGTCAGTTTACCGTACTGCTCAAATTACGCCCACGATCAACCGTTGCATATTTAACAGCCGTGCTCGACGCACCACTCGTTCTGCACATCAACCTGTGTAGCTCAGCGAATAATCAGAACCAGCGACGGCCATTACCCGAGTCCTACAAAGGTGTTTCCAGATGGAATAGCACCATTTGGAAATGGTTAATGACGCTTTTGCAGCTCGCTCCTCGGAGCTGCAATTCACCCCAGCGACCTGTGCGCCTGATGCCGGCGAGGTAATGGTTTGAAACTTGGACCTGCATTTATGGCTTTCCCCGCTGCAGACAAGGTACAAAGCGTTCGATGTTCATGACGTGCTGGCGCTATCGATGCATGGATGCCGGCGGCATTAAACTAGCGACAGTCTTCTGGCTGGACCAGCTAAAGCATCCACCAGGCCGAATTGATTTGTATCGGTACCAGATTTGATGATCATGGATGATCAGATTGAGCATTTAACGGCTGTAACGGAGCATTCAGACTCAGAGGTAAAAATCCTTTACCAGTGAGCATAGACAAAGGTTCGCTAGAAGGGATGCTCAGTCAATTGCTTTGTACTCGTCAACTATGCTGAGCGATCTTCAGTAGCATATACTCGTAAGTCGTAGCTAAGCACTTCGGCGAATCACAGTTTAGTGTTGTGTGTTTGTTAACTACATACCTATATACTTGCTCAATATGAATAAATACTAACAAGAAAAGGAATCATCCTCATAGGACGTTCGTCGCCTAAACGTTTTTGTGGGAGTTTTATATCCCTGTAAATTCTTCTGGATATATGTAGGATATTTGTTACGTCTCCGCTATGAACGCTTCCTGTCTGTGTATGTATGCACTCCGTTCACTGTCTGCGGGGTGGAGCCCTTCTCTGTGTGCCGTGCCCCGTTACCTGTCTGCACCGGTTGCGGGCCGGACAGACCTATCTGTGTCTGCGCGGGGTGGCCCTTCATGCCCCGTTACCTGTCTGCGCGGGCTGCGGGCCGGCCGGACCGCCCTCTCCATCCCCCGACGTCTCCGGACGGCTGGTGGTTGGCACATTCACAGGCGGCGTCAGCATCACCTTGCCGGAGCGCTCCTGCTGCTGCTGCACTCGGGTCAGCGCCACCTGACGAGCCATGATGGCCTGACGCTCCCGCACCAGCACACACCTGTGTGGTAAAGGCAGGGGTAGAGTTTGTGGGAAACACTTTTGGATGGATGGGTGCAATATAGCGTGAGTGCTGTAGGCAGTAGGCATAATCCGTTACACCTACGGAAATGCATGCACATATCAATAAGTATTATTTTGAGACAATTTTTTCTTTTGACAATTCAAGTGGGGAGGAGGGGGGGGGGAGGTAGGATGTTCATAACTCCTTCAATCTAGCGTCTCGTCAGTTGAAACCTACCTGGAGCAAGTGCAGTCTTTGAAGTTGCAGAGTCCCTTGTGGCCCCGCAGCTCGTTCTTGACTCCGTGGTTGCGGCAGCGGGAACAGAGCGGCACTCTTCTGCCGCTGGCGGCCCCCGCGCCGCTCTGGGACTCTTGTCTGGCGGAGTTAGCTGACGGTGGGACACCTTCCCAGCGCTCCGCACCGCCCAACTTGTGCTGCTGGGTCGTGCGTGACTCAAGTCTGGCCGACGGAAGGACGTCCTCCGTTCCGGGCCGAGTTCGGACGAACCGTCCATCGGGTCCGCGTCCTGGACTGGCCGACGACAGGTCCTCCGGCTCACCGGTCGGGCTTGCCGGCGCCGGGATCTCTGGGTTGGGACTGGTCGAGGAGCCACCGTTCGACCTTCCCAAACTGGCTGCCGAGAGGTCCTGGACCTCCGCAGGACTGGTGGGGAACAGATACTCGGCCCCGCGCCCGGGACTGGTCGCGGCCAGGCTGGCTGAGCCCCTCTGTCGACTGAGAGACGGAGAGTCTGTCCTCACCAGCGGACTAAGATTGGACAGGTGAGACGACTGCTGTCTCCCTGCGAGACTCTCCACCATCCTGCGCCGCTCACCGACTGAGAAATCCAGGCCGTGACGGCGCTGCTGAAGTTCCTCCATCTGTACCTGCTGTTCTCCGGAGAGGCTGCGTGTCTCTCCCCCTTCCCGGTCCTGTCTATCGGAGAGGGAACCTGTCATCTCCGCCCCATCCTCGCCCTCCGCCTCGCTGTTGGATCGGCTCTTGTCTACCACTGAGTGCCTCTCAGAGCGCTGTTGGGCCCAGACGGTACCCGTAGGACCCCTGTCGCCGTAGATGGCTCCACCAGCTCCGCTTCCCTCCGGGAGGGGAGCCAGGGACGTGTCCTCAGAACCGCTGCCACTGCCACTGTCGCGAGACTCCTCTGAAACATAAAATAATCAGTGATTTGTTACATGTAGTCTTCCCGGCATGCCTAAGGCCATCGCCAGGGAAGGGGAAATTATTTAGGCTGGCAATTAGCCAGACCTTTTGTTTTACTTTTCTCTACTGTCAGCTATTTAATGATCCTTTTGCTGGGATGCGTAAAGTAAACTACTACTACCGATGTACTTACATGAGCGCATGTGGGCTTCGTTATAAGAAAAACAAGAGCATCGGCACACATGATTTTTTTATCAATTACTTACAACGATGAGGATCTGTTTATCGTTTTAACTTTCAGGACTCTGAGGTCACAGTGCGCACGTCTGGCAACGAATTGGTTACGCAAAAATATATTTGCGTCGAGGAGTGGCAAGGTAGAGACCCTATGCACAATATATAGCTGCAATTCACCCGTTCAATGTGGATGTATTTTTCCTGAAACCTCAGGGCATATTCAGTCGTTGTACGTTTTAGCACAGCTTTAAGCAGATCGTCGGAGCCCATCTGTCGGCAAATTAATGCCAGTGCCGCCTAATAGCAGCTTTGACTCGACAAACGCGCATGAGCGATGCAAAAAAGTAGTTACAAATATGAACAAACGTATCCCGCCATGCACCAATGACTCGGCTATAAATCGCAGGAGGTATATTGCCGAAAGTAAACAGTGGTGATCAAAAGTGCAGCATACCGGCATGCAAAACACAGACAGCTTTTCCTGTAAAAATCATAAGAAATTCCATCACAGCTTGCTGTCTCACTCCCATATCCACTCTTCGATGGAGACCACTTCCGGCGCCAGCTCTCCCCTCACCCTCCGCTCGGCTGGTGCGGTCTTCTAGGGCGGGTTGGCGGCCCCATAGCGATGGCAGGCGTACCTCTGCTGTACTGGGTCTGCCACGGGCCGCGGTACGGCGCCGGCCGGCCGCGGACGCGCGTACTCGTACCGGTAGTTGGTGCGCATGATGGGGTTACACGAGTTGGTGCGGAAGTCCTCAGCGGGCTGCACGGCCGGCTGCTGGCGCTCCGTCAGTCGCGTCTCGTACCGGTACGCCGTGTGCATGGTGTCGTGGTTGGGCAGCACGGTGCGCACGCCAGGCTGCACGCAGCCGCCAGTCGCCGGTCGGGACGTCATAAAGTCGTAGCGCGCGCTGGTGCGCTGCAGCGGGCTGATGTTGGTCAGCTTGATGCGGCCGCTGCAGGCCCCCGGCGCCGTGCAGGCCGGCTCGGAGGCGGGCGGCGGACGCATCGTCACCGGGTTCATGCTGTTGGCGAACTCCTCGCGGAAGTTGGTGCCGAAGAGCGGGTGATCCAGCCACGGGTGTTTGTTGTTGCACTGGATCTTTTTGAGTCGGTCCGTGCGCTGCTGGTTTGGTTTGATCACTTCATATCGGTAGCAGGAGAGGAGAAGTGGGTGGTTGCAGCCCAAGAGACCCATGACGATTGTTTTGAATGGCCGCGTCTACACCATGAATATCGGTTGTATAGTTACACAAGCAATGACAAAGTTACGTCTGAGTTTGAGTCCGCTTTGTGTTTGTTGACTGATTATTTAATTTATCGTTTACAACACCGAACAATTTAGTGTTTCTGAAGGTTAATTTCAGTCACCCATTTTTGCTACCGCAAAATTTGCTGCAAAATACGAAACTCATTGATTTGCAAAAAAAAATACTCCACAATTACCTGTGGCACGTGGATATAGCATCAGACATCTCATAATGAGCGGTTGAGTGTGCTATGTCACCGGGGCCCACTGGAGACATGAATGAGAAACACAATCTCTCGTCCAAGTTGGAGACTAGGGGCAGCCACTAGATGAATTAACATTTCAGTAAGATATGCCTTTTGTACGATGTGTGATCTAAAGATGCAGTTCATTCGCCTAGCTTGATAAACATTCAAAAGAAGGCAGCTTAGTTATTCACAGCTCCAGGGAAAATGTGTCACTCGCCGCCCTGCAGGAAACTTCACGGCAGCACAGGAAACTAACTCGCCCGGCTTATCACGCATGTATCAGCGCTGGAATTTGATCGTGGCAATAAAAAGATAATTTAGGATGTTTCAACGTTGAAAATAATTCCAAATACACCACAGTTACGAGTTTATCGAGTAACAAAACACTTCAATGCCCATGAGACCAATCCAACTTTCCCGAGTTGACCGCTATTCTTCGCTCACCTCGCTGCAGTTTCCTGTTGGGCGGCGGCGGCTGCCACATGACTCTCGGCTCGGCCGGACACCGGTACTGAAGTCGAGTCCCGTCTGCCCCGTCGCGACCGCTGGTCTCGCCTCGCGCGCGACGCGCCGACACCTTTCTGTCGCTGGATCCGCCGCCCGCCGCCGCCCGACGCCGCCCCCGCTGACCCTCCTCCAGCGGCCCCGACCGCCATTTTGTTGGCAGCCAGTGCAGGGGTGCTAGACCCGTTCTAACATAGCTCACTTCTACATAAAACAAAATATGATAGAATTTGTCTGTTTTCTCTATATGTCGTCAAGAGACATATGAGACTCAAAAGCAGGACTGGGACGCCACCCTTTGCCCTTTTCAGCCCCCGTATTGATCCCGGCTGGGGTCGGTCGGCAAAAGGTGTATGTTGCTGGTGCCCGGGGGCACGGCGGCGGCCATGGGCCCGGCTTTACGACAGGTCGCTGAGGACGTGCGTTGCAGACGGGCCGCGGCGGAACAGGGGTGACGAGCTGGCCCGGAAACCGCCCGGACGCCCCCGGACCGGCTCTCTGCGCTCGGCAGCGCGGTCCGACACCGTTCGAATATCACCCCCGGCCGTCCTCAGCCGGAGAGAGCCGCCATTTTGGAATGCCAAGCACGACCTCTGGCTACTGCTGTCTGTCCTTCGCCGCTGCTGCGGGTCGGAGAATAGCCGGTAGTCGCCCCAGACACATAAAACGCGGCTGGCAACAAACGAAACTACTTGGCCGGCGTCTGGTGCAGGAACACAGCAGAGGGAGGTCGGGAGACAGGGTCATTCCTGGCACCCCAGCGGCCAGCGCCTCCCCTATTACACCCCCTCCCCTCACTGGTGGATAGATTAGAGCGACAGGGAGCCCAAATGAGGTTAGACCGGTCATTAAACATTGGTTACTGGCACTCTGATATTCATGAACTGCTGCGAAATATCGATCTGCTGAACGACACTTTTAATTGAACTGGAAGCCGGTGGGAATTGCAATTTCTGTCGCGTTGCAATTCACAGCACACACTAAGTGTGTCTCCCTTCAGGCGTTGCAAATTACTTGTGAAATTGGAACGACTGTTGTTTCGATTTAGCGGTAATTCCATAATGAATAAAACGCACCGAGGATGCCATTCCTCAGCAACCAAAGATTTGTGATTGGAAGCTATCTGAAGCGGCGAAGCCTTTCTTCTTTCATTTAAGGCAGTTTCAACTTCTAGTGTTACCTTTATTTTCAGGTGAACCCTTCATTCCTCCATGTCAAGTTCATCGTAAAATCAATATTCAATTATATCTCTACGCTACTTCGGAAGAGAACCTAACAAAGAACTTGCAGCAAAGCATCAGTGTAACACACTGTCCTGAAAAAATGGTTTACCTGTCTCAAAGTGTGCTGCCATCCATCATTGATACAATTAATGAATACCTGATCAGTAATCTTTATGGCAGATGGAAACATAAATGATACATTTACAAATAAGAAAAGAACGTAGCAGGCAGAAGAAATGCAAAACGCAACTGAATCACGCAACTCTGAAACGTTTCACTGCAATTGAAAACCTTCAGATCTTTCCACCATCCAATGGCATCTTTAACTTGCCTATTGAATTGGCAATTCGTATGTGTCACCGTACGCCATTGAGTATTTCGGTTTACGTGGCAGCGTCTAACAGTTCAGAAGCACACCATTGCTACGGTCACCTCTGCCGCCACCGGTCTGCAGCGCTGGTCGGTTTATGGGACGGCGAGAACGGCAGGCAATCATGTTTTATTGTGTGCACATGTCCGGCTCGTACACAGGCCGCAGCCAGCCGGGACGGCCTGGCGCCGCGCCCGTGGCTGCAGCGCCAGGAGTGCACACTGCACAGAGGACCAACGGGCCAGGGGTGTACGCCTGTAGGGGACCGACAGCGCCAGCGGCACGGGGGTCTGACGGACCAGGGGTGCAAGGGACCGACGAGACCAACGGTACAGGGGACCGACAGGCTAGGGGTGTAAGCCTGTAGGGGGCCGATAGGACCAGCGGCACATGGAGCCGACAGGACCAGTGACGCAGAAGACCGACAGCGGGGGGCCGACAGGACCAACGACATTGGGGAACCATGAAACCAGAGTGAAGGGAACAGATGGAACAGCCAGAGGTTCAAGAGCCATGTCCTCCATGTACCCTGACCAAGGTGCACAGGACAGGACATTTGTCGTCTTGAATCTGGATCAGCTACCTGCATACCTAAGGTACAGGTCTCGCGGGTTTTAGCGGTAGGTTTTGCACCTAGAAAAATTAGTGTACTTCAGGCTATATCTTCGTCGTCTTAACCTTTTAAGTGTTGAAAATGCGATCGACTTGTTGGGTAACAAGCCGGCCATGATCGTGTAAAATGGCTTCATCATAGATCGATTAGTTTCTGAGACTTAACCGGAAATGTAAAAGTGCAAAACCTACCGCTTAATCTCGCTAGAGCGGTACATACTACATACATTCATGAACAGAGGGGCACATCATATTTCTCTTCATTTCTGAATCTGCCTGACGCTCTGTAACGACTGTTCAGCTCCCTTCCGGTTGGTATTTCAGTATATAGTTTTGTCAGTCCCTGTCTGCCACAATCTATGTCGGCATGAATGGGTCATGAAAAGTGACTATACCCGGCCTGAGTGTTGACTCATTTTGCATTGTATTTAGTATTTACCTGATTTTATTGAATTCAATAAGTAGAACAGAACACTCGGTGAGCAAGAACGCATTCAACATGATTCCCGCTATACCATGTGGCTAAATTTGATGTATTTACAAATCACACCGCACACAGCCGAATTGTCATCGGAAACTTGCCACCTGAAGTGGACCAATTTAATGAAACTCGATCAGTTACTGAGACATTTCTCGTAGACTTGCCAGGCCTCGTCACAGTGTTCCGTGTTGATCCCGTAAGGTCCGCAGTGATGAATCCTCGTCTGCTCCTCGCAGCTACAGGGCGGGCCGTGTCCCACGACCTCCTGAATACAGTACCTGTGAAAAGAAATCCCACACACCATGGTATGAGAGCCAGTTGCGCAGCAATTCATTATTGCGGCAAACTAAATTTGAATGCCTACCCGTTTAGGACTTCAATACAAAGCCACGTTGCATAACTTCAACCCTAAAAGTAAGGTATAACATAACATGCATAGGTATAATATCAATCCAAATAAGACGTTACCTTGAAAATCCTGGTCACCTTCATGTTTCTATTTATCTCTTGTTTTGAAGCATTGCTTGACCCACCTAAAGCGCCCCTCGTTAGACCCACTTGGAACCTTGTTCCTAATGTTGCTGGCTGTTCGCAATTCGCATCACGGGCACGACTGGTCCTTCTCACCTGTCGATGTAGTTGTCGAGGGTCTGGTTGGCGCAGGCCCAGTCGACCATACAGTTGTAAAAGTCGCCGCCCGGTGAGCCGGCGTCCAGCCAGTAGTCGTGCGTCATGTCGTAGGGGCCGCAGTAGATGCTCATGAAGCAATAGCGGTACGGGCGCATCTCGCACTCCTCGGCCGGGCCCGGATGGCCGTCCGTGTTCTGTGAACGGAGAGAGGGCGATGCTGTTATAGCGGGTGATCTGGATTCTGACAGAGGCGGACCAGCCTGAGAGGTGCCAGGAGGCTATTAGCTGAGGACTGAGTAGATGGCAGACGATGGGAAGGTCTGATAAGCACGAGGGATGCCCTGTGGGAGCAAGATTCGAGCTTGTAAAGGAGGCAATCCTCAGTCATTGATAGGAATGGACATACGGGAAGGATAAATAAAAGCATGGATTAGATATTGGTAGGAACGTTTCAACAGCACACTGTAAACATACAAATAGTTGTCAGTAAACGTCGCGCACACGCTGCTGAAAACATCACATCTAGACACAATTGTTGCTTGCTTTCAAAAATAACTTACCTATCAGAAATTGCAATCGAGTTTTACTTCTGTAGGTTAAACAACGAATGTATGTATATCAACAATGTCATCACAGTTGGGAGGCTAGGACTAGAAGCAGACGCTACTCACCGCACAAATACACTCCCTGCATTTTTCATCGATGACATTTGACAGCACACATTGCTGACAAAGTAGAAGGAGCAGCGCTAGAAGCATAGTGACGAAGGCAGTGAAGTGCAGCGCACGAGGTCACCGAAGCAGACAGTTGAAGTCACCGGTGGAATGGAAAGTTGTCGCAGGTGCAGCGGACAGTTGCCGGTCGTGGAGAACACAGTTGCTGGCGGTGGAGCGGACTGTTGGAGCCACATTTCTACAGAGGTGCAATTTATAACAGTGCGAAGTACTGTCACATGTGGTCAAGTCGCACGCGATTTGGCATTGCGACATCCAATGCCTAGCGCTCAGGACAATGTCTGTTGCAACGGTTTGTCGCGACGCAAATACGGATACTGAATGTGCTTCTCGAAACTACGGCCTGTGTTTCAAACCAAATGACGTTTGACGAATAACATAATTACGAGCGAGCGAGCGCAGCGAGCAAAGCGAAGTCTTTTCAATATAAGGGAAAAATCTCAGTATGAGCGGCCCGGCCCGGCCCGGCCCGGCACGGCACGGCCTGTAACGCTTTTGAGAGGCTTATATCTCAGCAACCGCTGGACCGATTGGCCTGCGGTCTTTTTTGCTAGGGAGCCCCATCCCTTTTACCCCATAATTGACTACTTTTGATACATCTCAGTGACCGTCGTGGCACGTGCCACGTGAAAAGTCAAGGGTGTTCAAGTAGTTTTGCAAAAGTAATGATTTTGAGAGGCCCATATCTCAGCAGCGGCTTGAGCAATTGTCTTGCGGTAATTTTTATAGGGTAGCTGCATCTCTTCTACCAAAGGTCGGATACTCTTGATCTATGTGAGTGACTCACACTGCATGTGCAAAATACAAAAAGAAGAGGTGCCAAATTTGTTCCCATTTCAATAACTCGGTAATTACTGGGGCGATTTCGTTGAAACTTGGCATACAGGTAGGCACCCACCAGGCAATGCATTCCCATTTGTTGCGATTAGGGTGCTACTGCACGTGCGCACGTGTAGGGGGCGTTTCCAGATCTCGAGAACGGCTGGGCCGATTGCGCTCAAATTTGGTACACGGTTGGGGACCGGTTAGTAGGGTGCCGTGCAAAAGTCATTTTGGACCCGTTTGCACGTGCGCACGTGCAGAATGCCGCTTCCAGATCTCAGGAACGGCTGGGCCGATTGCGTTCAAATTTGGCACACCGCTAGCGACCGGTTAGAAGGGTGCTTTCCACAAGCCTGTTGGAAGTACCCTCTCGCCCTTCCCCACGTGTAGGGCTCACTATCTCGCTCGCTCGCTCTTCGCCCAAAAGGCGTTTTACTGGTATCATAAATAGCATGGATACCCAAAAACATGAATAGCATAAGGTGTCGCAAGAGGAGATGGTGTTTAATTAATGCAAACTTTCAAAACAGATACTCGGCTTACAGCTAAAAAACAATGTTTCAAATTTTATGAGTAGCGACTTGTCAAAGACTCTACGACACTTAGGTGTGACTTCTCCACATAAGATAATGAATTATTCATGGGCACCTGCAGCATTTTTGTGAAGTTATCTAGGCTACATTTCCATATCTTTGTTTTTATCCGTTTATCCGAGAGTATTCGGTATCCAACCAAAGATCAGGATGCATTTACTCGTTTTGGGGTGAAAATAATCATTTTCAGGAAGCCTTAGTGGTAGACCTAGCCCGCCGTAGGTACTCGACTCAGAACTCACAAAGAGTAGGCATAGTTACTTCCTTTAAATATGCAAGATAAAGTTACATATAATAAAATGAGCTTCCAACTAAACTAGTGTCAAACTTCAAAACTGATTCCGAATCCTCAAACAATTAACAGACTTCAGTAGCCAAAAACCACCAACTTATGAAGTCACACAGACATAAAACCCACGATACAAGTGTTTTTTTCTGTAATAAAATCGGTCACATTGTTTCTCAATTCGACACCCACCCGCATCCGCCAATATTGCGCAGCTATAGGAGCGATAGGCAGTCCGGGTAACGCCGAGGACTGCCGTATGCGGGACCGGGGCGACTGTTTCCAGTGGACCTACTGCGGCCCTTACGACATGGCCGAGATCTACTGGTGGGACGCCGGAGCGCCCGGAGGACAGTTCTACGACTGTATGGCCGACTGGGCGTGCGCCAACCAGACCCTCGACAACTACATCGACAAGTGAGCACTCGCTGTCCCAGGTCGGATAACATCAACGCAAAGTCATTCATTTTAAATCGGTGCGATACCCGACCATCCTCTAAAAGAAAAGAATCAGCCAGCAATTTTTTAAACGTTTTAATGCATAACTAATAGTCATGAGGCCAATTTTTATAGGCTGTAATCATTTTGTAAATGTTTAACTGCACGCCTATTTACATCTTTTCAAACCGCTGTCTTTCTTAACTCCCTTTAGGCTGCATATATCTAATTTCAATCTACTCTATGAAAAGACAGACATGGTAAATACGTCAATCGCCTTTCTGTTCACTTAAATGACATGCTCACCCGACCCAGGTACTGCACGAAGGACTTTGTGGGCCACGACCCGCCCTGCAGCTGTGAAGAGCAGGCCAGGATTCATCACTGTGGACCACTCGGCATCAACACGGAACACTGCGACGAGGCCTGGCAAGTCTACGAGAAATGTCTCAATAACTGACCGTGAAGCCTGGCATCAGTTGCAGAATGTGTATTTCATTGTTGTTGGATTATTGTCCTAATGTGCGCTTATACATCTGCACTGCATCCGTGTACTGGCTATACACCTATGTCCAAAGTAAGTGATCTGTGCGAATTGATGTGACGGTGAATACACAAATGGGAGTGGAGCATAAACATTTTCATTATCTTATACAGGTCTCGGCCCTAGGCGAGTCCACACGGAAAAAAATATTTACTCCCCTAGGTGGGGTTCTGACGTCCCAAATACAGTACCTATATTAGAGTAGATATTCGCCCTATTTTGGAGTTCTATCCATAACTCTCTAAAACTATCAAAAGGCGATTTATTACTCTCTTGGTGTTTTGAAACTCCCTTGTAAAACGCAATTGAAACTCCCTTTTAGGGAGTGAAAAATAATAGGGAGTAGTGGAACCTAAGAGGAGTAATAAAACTCCTTATTAACTACTCCTTATTCCGGAGTTATGGTCGCAAAAGGGAGTTTCACTACTCCTGTTCTGCAAGTGAAACTCCTCTAAATTTGTCTGTGGAGTAATGTCACACCGAAAACGAGACATGCTAAGTGGTTCCAAAACTCCCAAAAAGGTACTCATCCCAAATACAGTACTTATATTAGAGTAGATAAAGTTAACATTCTGGAGTTTTCCAAAAAGGGTGTGATGTCACCCCAAATATACGGGTTGAGTCACTCCTAATTTTGGGCAGGACGCACATTGCACAAGCCCCAACTGACATAATCAGAGCATTTCCAGCTGGAATTTTAACAAATATGGATCATTTATACCGTTATCATTGCAAAAAAAGTTACTATGATGCTATGACGTGACGTGTGTTGTGAGGCTGAAATAAGAACCAGTCTCTTCCTATTTCTTTCGCGCATTGGAGACACAGTTTAGCTATAGTGTAATAAATAACCAGCAGACGAAAAAAAAAATATCGAGCATATCCAACAAAAACACTGGATTATAAACAATATTTCTTCTGTATTCTCGTCAACCAAATCATGCATGTAACAGCAGATTTAGCACAAGATGGCCAGGAGCCACAAGGATTTGCCACTGGGTTTACAGAAAATCTGCAGCAGCATCCAGTATCATCCAGTATAGCAGCGTCCAGCAAGTACAGCAATGGTGAACGAAGCAGCTATCATAGATGTTAACCCTCGCCCTGGCAGGGGGGGGGGTCGATGCGACCCCACCCCCCTAAGGGTTTTCAAAGATAGCGTAAAAACGGCGGCGCGCAGCGCCGCCAAATTTGGCACTGCCTATGGGGCAACCTTTTTACATAAGACCTGAAAATTTCAGGTCCGGGTGACCTTGGGTCAAGTCACCAGGTCAGGATAACCGGTACAAGGTCATGGTCAAATTTCAATTTGTTTATGCACCTGTCCAACTCACAGTTTTGGACTGATTTCCTTCAAACTTTCAGGATGTACTAAGTTCACCGAGTTGTATAGCATATTGTTCGAGTTTTTATGTCACTGACCTGAGGTCAGTTAGAGGTCATTACGTCGTAATGTTAAGCCTATGGGAAAATATTCAATTCGGAAAATATTGAAGATATCCGCTTCGTTCTATCACTTTTGTGCTTTGAAACCACAGTACTTAACATTATGTCACTTGGTGCTTCTTTGTTTGGTGTACTTATCCAAGGGTCAGGTCAAATGAGGTCAACTGAGGTCAAATGACGTTTGTGCCGATAACTTGTCACATAATAAAGATAAAGCTTTCAAAATGGTACCATTCTGTTTCTCTTGAACAGCCGAGTCGAATGATATGCAACATTAAGCATTTCGACCATTCTTAAGACTTGTTGTA
Source organism: Amphibalanus amphitrite (assembly GCF_019059575.1). Taxonomy (NCBI): domain Eukaryota; kingdom Metazoa; phylum Arthropoda; class Thecostraca; order Balanomorpha; family Balanidae; genus Amphibalanus; species Amphibalanus amphitrite. Next base: position 721,827 of record NW_024881529.1, on the reverse strand, counting down.
CTTAGGTTGTGCTTAGTATTTCAAGTACACCTAAGCAAGCAAAAAAAGTACATCGTTCGACGCGCCTTGACGTGCTGAGTTCACTGGTGCTTTTGTTTTTGTTCTATCTTAATTAGATAAAAAGTTAGAAGCGAAAAACTTTTGACCTGTTTTAGCGTTGCACAGGGGTGAGAACTCCAGGGGGCCCACCTACCTACCAAATTTGGTGTTTCTAGGTGCCATAGGAGGCATTAATGTTGCATATCATTCTACTCGGCTGTTCAAGAGGAACAGAATGGTACCATTTTGAAAGCTTTATCTTTATTATGTGACAAGTTATCGGCACAAACGTCATTTGACCTCAGTTGACCTCATTTGACCCGACCCGTGTTATGAAAAATGACCTGCCAGGGTGAGGGTTAAAAAATGAACACATTTTTATGCAGAAACAATTGAGATGTGAGACTCTCCATAACACAATAACGCGGTCATAGGGGTGTAATTCGGCTCTCGGGTCATCTAGCGACACGCGGTAAACGGCACTTCGATAGTCAAAAATAATGAAGAAAATAATCCTGTCATTTTTAGATCATGTCAAAGATCAGGTCACCAGAGGTCATCAAAGGTCAAATTTTGCCTCTTTCAATTGTTTAAAGTTTTTGAAAACCGACGCATAACTTGGGAACCAAAAAGAGCCACAGCACCGCGAAAAGGCGCGTTCGATAGCCATTTTTAACGCTCTTTCGTAATGTGTCCTCAGATGTGACCTCAGGTCAACAGTTTAGCCTCTAGAGAGAAAAAAGAACTCCACAAATAACCGTTTTACGAAAATAATAGTGTATTTCTGTAATCACCTTTGACTCAATAGAGTCGCGACATTGCTGTTGGCAGCATCATATTCCTCTTGTCGAAACGCATTGAATGAACTATAATTTGACCTTGAGGGGTAATTTTGAAAATTTTACTTAAGGTCAAGGTCATGACTTGACCGGAAAAGGTCATGCTGCATATCGGTCGATTCTTTTCGTCAAGCTGAACACATCTGAGGTTTTTTACCGCTCTAGCATGTCTCTCAATCGATGTTATAGACTTAGAGAGTGTTTAGAACGACGTTTTCTCCCATTCACTTATAATGGAGATTGCGCAAAATTGCCCTGGCATTAGGTCATCGATATGAAAGTTCTGAGATATAGGTATATTTTATAGATTCGTTTACTTTTATCAATCGCCGAAAATTGCAATATAATCATTCAGTCGGTGTAGCTACTACGAGCATTCTTTCTGCGGTGAGGTCACTTGAAGTGGCCTGGTGACCTGACCTTTGGCGACCTGGGTCTGAAACTTTAACAACATTTGTGGGAAAAGATGCATGAGCAGGTGTGCCAAAGAAGACGGTGGCTCCACGCAGCCATTTGTGAGCTATCTGCGAAAACCACAGGGGGGGGGGGGGGGGAGGTGTCCGAACGCTCTCCCCGGTCAGGGCGAGTTAAAATCGGTATTAGTCGCTGCATCTCGCGACGGCACACATGCTCGTTTTTTTCCGCGAGCCTCTAGCTCAAGTTGGAAAGAAATGGGAAAGGGATTCGCCCCTCGACCTGGGTGCATGCAGAAAACCGGTAGGTCCGGGGACGGTTAAGGTTATACAATATACACACTGTGGCTCAGCATCCATGCACAGTGTGCATTGCACACACTGTCTCCGTTAGGGTTGTGCTGGATGAATAGACAACCACGCGTTGGACACTATTCGTTTATCCAACGTATTCCTCGTCGTGGAACGGGCTTCCGAGCGTGCTTGCCAACCATGCTTGCCAGCATTATCTGCAATGGAAAATGTTCCGTTGTGACTAAAAAAGACAATATTTTAAGTCTGCATAGGTGGGGTCAATGGGTTTCTGAGAAACTTTGTCTAGGAGCTAGGGACATTCCCAACATCCGATGAAATTTGATGCAATTATTAGGTCACTGCATTGGGCGAGGAGTGATGTTTGCTCTGCTCTGCGCTCAACCTTTGCAATTGATAACTTGAGCTTTTTAACATTTCCGTATAACATTTTATATAACTAACATTTCCATAAACATTTCAATTCCGGAATTCACGCTTGAGTGCATTTGTCTTTTGATGTGGCGGGTAATTTTCGGAAAATAATTGAGATAGGCCTATTCTAATTAAGCAATATATATACATACACTTATTTTTTCATATGCCTTCATTAAAACCAGTTTCATTGTTTAACCCTCGCCGGCACAAGGGGGGGGGGGCAGGTTTTTCGCAAATAACTCGCGCAAAAAGCGGCTGATCGCGACGACACTTTCAGTACCCTCGTGTTAATCAATTTTACACCTACCCTGATAATTTCATGACACTGACCCAAATGACCTTTGACCTGTGGCCTATTTTCCAAGACCATGTTTGGCCAGAATCGCGATTCGGCGCGGCTCGCATTACCAGCGCGTTTGCAGTCTTTTCGTGATTTCAAGCGTTCAAATATGTGATATGATGTTGGTCTCATGGATTAGGATGGGTGTCAAGGTCACCTGAAGGTCAGGTCAGGTCATTGACCTTTGGTGACCTCGGTTAAAAACCATTTGAACATTTACAAAGTAGTTTTCGTGCCTTCGTAACATGTTACGAGGCTGTCAGAGGCGGTTGACACCTACTACAAATACCCGGCAGCACCCTTACTGGTTGACCTGACCTGACCTGGCCTACATGCATAAAGACATCATCTGTGATCAAAACCAACATGATATTCGTGATCAGCGCCCCGAAAAAAAACAGCAGCCACCCTTTACGATGTTCTTGCAGGTCCCGATTTTCCCGACCTTTGGGTCATTGACCTGACCTAGAAGGTCAACCGATGACCTAGGACCTCAAAATTGGGTATCATCGGCTTCCTCTTGTCAAGGGCAACACGCTCGTTTTTTCCGCGAAGCTCTAGCTCGATCAGGGGCCAAACGCCAGGGAGGTCGTACCCCCCTTGTGCCGTCGAAGGACGCAAAATGGCCTGTGCCGGCGAGGGTTATATATAATCCAGAATTGGAGGATCAAAAGCATGCGATAGCATGCTTTTGCATCCGGAAATTCCCATTGGTGGGTCGCTGAAGAAAAGTTCGGCCAAGCCTGTTTGTCAGTATGTGAGTGAGTATGTGAGTGAGTATGTGAGTTTGTCCAAGCCTTTTTGGACCTGGAGTCAAAATGGGTGGACCGATCGGGACCAACGTGGTACCGTTCGACTCGTCTCCGGCGAGGTAAACTTTTGGTACTGGCCTCGGTTCGCTCAGTGCTTCGTGGCACATGCTATTCCGCTTCAAAGTTTCGGTGACACGAAATTTTTTGTCAAGGCTACAGGTCAACCCGAGGTCACGGACAAAGCCACACTGGCGGGACACATCGGTAACACCTTGAACCAGTTTCCAGGGGGGTCACCGTCTGCGAGGGGTGCAGGCTGCACGTGCTGGGGGCGGAAAACCGTTTTGACGTGAGGTCCTCTGGCTCAAAGAAATTTTGAGCTATCAACCTCAAAATCGGTTCAATGGTAGTCTCAGGCAAGGCCTCCAAAATAGTGCACATTTGGTTGAGCTAAACTCTGTGGTGCATGAGCTATGCACGTGCAAGCCGATTGCACCCCTTCGTGCGTTGCCACGCCTGCAGGGTAAACGGCCGCTCTAACTGGTTCAAAACTTGCAGGTCATAAGAAGAATACATTGAGTCGTAACATTCCGGCGAGATAATATCCCAGGGGTGCAAGCTGCGCGTGCGGGGGGCGGATAACGGTTTTGACTAGGGATCCTCTGATCCCGGGAAACGTCGATCTAGCGACACAAAAGTCGGTACACTGATAGAACTAGACACACGCTACATGATGTTATGAAAATGACTGCACTGGGGTGCCTGGGACATGAACTATGCACGTGCAGTTAATTCATACCATACTGTAGGAAGATATCCGCACCAATCTCACGTGCTTCGAAGCATTTTTGGGATGTTTCGTTTGGTTTCAGGTTCAGTCCAAGCTCAGTCTGGGGGCCTGTTCCAGCGCCTCCAGAAACCTCCAGAAAGCTCCAGAAAGCTCTAGAATCCTCCAGAGAGCGTTCCAGCGCCTCCAGAAAGCTCCAGAAAGCTCTCGCCAAAGCTCCAGAAACCTCCAGTAGCCTCCAGAGAGTTGAGAGGTCCAAATTTCTCTGGAGGCTCTGGTCTACAATTATGGTGCACATGTGACAATCACGAATGTAAACAAAGGACATTTGACTGATTATTTTACAACTTGAATGTAAAGAAAATTACATTGCTATAATTTTATTTATCTTTTTAACTAAAATTGAAAACAAATTTTGCCTTTCAAGAGAGAACAATCGTCATTCTTTTGGTATCTATGACGCCAATCTCCAGAAATCTCCAGATTGCGTTCCAGCGCCTCCAGTAAAACCTCTGGTAGAGCCTCCAGTCAAGAATTTCTTCTGGAGGCGCTGGAACAGGCCCTGGGTTTCGGTGGTTTGGCCCGGTGTGTGCCCTCAGTACCGTTCCTCCAATTCTGGCCCAAGGCAACGCAAGAGCGCTGCCGGCATCTAGTATCACACGGGGCCGGTAAAATGTTTCATTCAGGACCGAGGGATTTGTTGAGTTTTCCGCACGAGACCGAAGGTCGAGGGCGGAAAATTCAACAAAGCCCGAGGTCCTGAATGAAACATTCCGGCCCAAGTGTGATATTTATTTTAGCATATGCCGTTTAATTTCCATATTTAAGCTTCTTTAACAATTTTACATTCTTGAAAGAAGTGGAAAAACCAAGACCGAATATCAAGAACTAAAAAATGTACAGATTCCCTGACCAAGATAATAAACCAAGCCGACTCATCCTTGTGTCTGGCTGTGAGTTGGATTTCTATCAAACCAAGAACATCTACTTCAATCTATGTCATATGAGAAGCTAGAGTAACGTTCGTTTTCAATATTAGAGAAGAGTGGAAGGTATACCTACAATCCTGTGAAGTGAGTGCTTGGTTTTCTACCCATGTCAATATGAATAAAGTTTTTACTGATCAATGTGAAATGCGTTTTTTTTTTGTCAATTCATTACACTTGTAAAGGGCATGAAATTGGCGCTACAGTAGGTGATTAATTAATCTGTCAGTACATTAAGATTTAAAATATTATCTTATTGAAAACCAACATTTACAATCTCTTCAATAATTCAAAGCGACCAAATGCAACACGTCAGTTAACGTTAGATTTATATCAGTAAGTTAAGCTCTTTTCCAGCGCCTTCCTCCGCCTCAGGAAATGCTTCAAAAGTTCGCTGGTAAAATGTTTTGCCCATGGGCCGAAACCGTTGCTCAATTGACTTCAACATTATGCGGTTTAATCCAAAAAGCTTTTACCGCACGCACGCGCTAATGCTAAAGACATACTCCGGCATATGCTAAAAGTATAAATTACCTTATGAAAAGGCTACACTGAATATGGGGCATGGATCATGCAGCACAGATAACGAATGACATTCAGGTACTCAGATTATTTTTCAAAGAAAGGAGCAAAATAGAACAAAAAACCGGAACATGTAAACCATTACCCCGGGTTTCCAAAAGCTGTAAATCCTACTTAATAAATTATAAGTTGTCATTATCGCTGTGTCATGCCTTATGTGTCTTAAAGCGCCGGAACGGCGCCGCGTATCGACGTGAAATTTATTGGGCGCAAATCTTTTATTAATTTTCGTTTTCAACCCTTGTATATTCTGCCATGACAAGTCTACGACAAAGGGGAACAGGCGGTGATGACGTTCATTGCATTATCTAATTTTGCCAAAAGTGTATAGCTACCAAAAAAGAATGAATCCGGGAAGAGCCGGCATAGGTACTGGACGTCAATATTTTGGGCAAAGAAAAAAACATTAATATGTCACGAAGCAAATATAACTGTTGAACGCTTCTCCAAAGTCGCAGCGAGAAGGGACTTGCCTGAATTGTGAGCTCGAAGATCCTGTCAGTTATATGCAGTGAGATGATAGTTGCTGCTGCGAGAGCGTCGTCTCCGAGCGTATCGTCACCACTCCCACCTTTTCCTGCACCACTCTCCGCCGAAAACTCTCACAACCCACTGACAGTCCACTGACACCACCACCGGCATGTTCACTGTAGGCGCAACTGCCAACCGACTGCTGCCTTGAAAATGGCGTCGAATAACGCACGTGCATCAGTGCCGCGATGGCGGCAAAACTCTTTCAAGAGGAGTTTCAGGTCTTTTTTCGGAGTTCAGTTACTCTTCTTTTCTTTTGACTGTCCTCTCGGTTCTTCGTTAACTCCCTTTGCGGTGAATTACTCTGCATTGCGTACTTCCATGCTTATTCGAACTGTCACAGCAGAGTAACAAAACTCCGACCGGGTTTGTATACTCCGAGCGGTTATGCATGGGGAGTAAATGAAATCCCAATCTCTTTCCTTTACTCCGACAGATAAAGTGAGGTACTTTTATTACTCTTCCTCGCCATGAAATACTCCAAAATGAATGGTATATGAACACCATCAAAGGGAGTTTTCAAAAAAAGGTGTATGTAAATCTCTCGCGGAGTAAATATTTTTTTCCGTGCATGACAAGAAACTACCTCGGTGGAGGGAGCAGAGTTTACATGTTATATAACCAAAGGAAGCCAATGCATTCGGAGAGGGGTGTGTCCCCAATCTCCGTCACAGGTAACGCCATGCCATTCCTTATCGGGTGGTGGCACAGGCCTTTAGTGACGCCCCCGCCTTTGGTAAGGCCCTGTCCTTTGGCGACAGGAGCAGGGAAGGTGCTGTGCCCCCGTCCCCGACAATAGGGGCTCTGTAGGTGCCCTGACCCCTGACGACAGGAGACTGCTAGGTGTCATGCTCCCATGCCTGGCCGTCACAGCCGTCAGGCCATGACGCAAATGGCGTCTTTCTCCGAACCCCGTATCAGCCTCCGTGGGAGCCGCAGTCTGGTGTCGAGGCCCTTGTGATTTGCACCGGCCCTATTCAAGGTGCTCTGAATGATAACCGAACAGGAACAAAACTGATGACGTTGGAAAAACGTGCTATAGCAGTTTCATTGTAGCTGTCTGAAAAGTTTTGATCGTTTTTTTCATGGTCGTGATTAGAGTTTGTAGCCAGGTGGGTGTTTCTGCTTATTTAGTAACACTGTCGCGTGAGGCTGACACGAAATTTGAAGGACACAAAAAAAAAAACGACAGGCTTTCGGCAATGAATGAACAAATGGAAACGTATTTGGTGTGTTTACTACTGATAAGTAATAGCTTAGCTTTTATATTCATTCATTTTCCTTGCGAGCTATGACACAAGCGTGTTATAAATAGAAGAGTCAATGACATAGGCGATACGTCATTTTTCCCGAATTATGATTTTAAGAAGGACGACGGAAGCTGACGTCACGGCCACGCGTCGTGATAACAGGATGAAAACGAAGCGGTATCGGTAGCCATGATGTGGAATCCTCAAAATGTTATTCCGCATCAGTTTGTATCATCTAATATACAAATGTCTTCAAAATATACTATTTTTCAACGGTCCCGACTGAATAAGTAATCTGGAAGGAAGGGAAAAGAAACGTCGAGCATTCGCACATCACAATGTTCATCTGGAAATGCATGTGATTGAGCCCTTTTCAGATCTTTCCGACCTTTTCATTTTTCTTTTTTAGCTACATTACCTGAGCTGTAACTATGGATAGGTAGCGTATATGAACGTGCATGTCTACAATTACAGGATCCGAGCCTTATGAATTGTGATATATGATTATTCGACATCATTTATACGTTTTGTTTTAAAGTGTTGCTTCGAAAATAACGTGTGGCGTCCGTGCGTGTGGCACACTTTTCGACCACATTTTTTTCTCTGGATAATATCAGTTTGACAGCTTTTCTAGTCTACCATCGGCTACGCTAATGCATCAATGTATGAACATTATGTCAGTTTGGTAGCAAGCCTCCTATCGCCAATTTATATCAAGTATCCAATGACTCTCAAATATGGCCTTAAAAGGCTTAAGATTCTTATACCCAAAGGCCCACACTAATGTCAAGCCATTAATGTTTGAGGCCTTGTATTCGGGGGAAGTAACGCATTTAGACTTGATAAAGGAGGACCGTGCCGGCTGAAATCCTATGATATAGACTGAGACTGAGGGGTTGGGGAGGGGGGGGGGGGAGCAGCAGACCCGGAGACCGGAGGCCTCGCCTGTCCGGGTCCGTGAGATTCGACCAGCTGCGGCTCAGACAGCCCGCCGGCTGGCCGCCCCCCCGATCCACGTTATAAGTATCGCCGGCCGGTGCGACTGCGCAGATTCTCGCCGTGACTCGACCCACCGCGCCATCACCATGCTGAAGATGCTGCTGCCGCTGATGACTGTGCTGCTGTTGTGGCAGAGGGCGGCCTCCATGGAGGAGCTCTGTCGGGAGTGCCTTTGTGCGGTGAGAACAGTGACAGATTCGTCGCCTTCCTGTCAAAAGCTTACTTACTGAGAAGTGTCCATAGGTGAAACCGTAGCACAACATCCATGTTCGACTACCCTGGCCTTTAAAACCTGCATTTTTAAAGTTACATGATCTGAAATTCCCTGTTTGGCCGGCGCGCATGTTACAGAACTCTGGCGGCCGGATCGGAGACGTGGCCAGCTGCGTGATGCCGGTGTCCACCGACTGTCTGGACGGGGTCTACTGCGGACCGTACGGCATGACCATCCAGTACTGGATGGACGCCGGCCAGCCGGGCGACAACTTCTTCGACTGCATGGGAGACTGGAGCTGTGCCAACAAAACCCTAGACAACTACGTCAACAAGTGAGGGACAGCAGATAATGGAAGGATAGCTAGCTCATGATGATTTGATCATGCATTGTTTGCTTTGTTTATGGGAGGGTACCTATTGGCTTCTAACTTGTTAAGCTGCAGACCTCAAAGTCTTTTTACCTCCTGTGTTTGACCTGTTTACGATCTTGACTGCCTTTCATTTCACGCTTTGTCCCGAACTCAAAATTCTTATTAAACCGAGAAAAGCATAATTGAGTTAGATGCAGATAATTGAAGCCTGATTGGTAAGTAGCGATGCATCATTGTATTGTATCATTTTTATTTATTTATTTTTTATCTTTTTATTTATTCATTTATTTATTTGTTTCATATCCTTCCACGCAGGCACAGTTACCTATTTCAGGATGGCATATGATCAGTGAACCACTTTGTACCTACAATGCACATGCACTTTCCTCGAGCCGCGTTCAAGTTCACTAAAGAGGAGAAAAAGAAAAACAGGACCAGGGCAACACCTTAGGCCACTTCAACATCAAACTACACATTTCGTGGTGGCCTGATCGCCCACTTAAAAGCAAATATGCTGGACATGCCTAGGATCTCTCGGGGCAGCCGGTTCCATGCCGAGCCAGCCCTGTACATGAAGTGTTTTTGAGTGGCAATAAGCCGCACTTTCGGTGGGTGCATCTGCTCTGTATCTGTCAGGCGCGTGTCACGAGTCGCCACATCACATCGACGTTTGAACATGTCTCGCACCACGATTGGTGCATGGGGATCGTAGATAGCGCGGTGCACCTTCAGTCGATTATGCTCCTCAACCAGCTCGCCAATCCGTGACCAGTGGAGCGGTGTGATGTGATGACGGCGCCTCGAGCGATCCGCAAAGTTAATAATTGTTTTTGCAGTCGCTCTAGTTCTTTGTCGGCAGCTCCGCCCTAAACTGGTAAGCAGTAGACAATTTGAGGAAAGATATGAGCTTTGATAATGGTAAGCAGGGCCTCAATATTGAAGCTACGCGGCTACGCCCGAATCTGTGAAGGGAAATCAATATGCTGTAGCAACGGCGCACAACTGATGAGATGTGTTGATTTCATGTTGATATCTGGTCAATAGTCCTTCACCAAGAAGTTTGGTCGTTTTTGAAGACTGAAAGGTTCTGTTTGAGAACGTGAAAGCGAAACCAGCTGCTTTTTGAAGCGAGTTCTTGGTGCAAAGGAGGATGAAATCTGTTTTTGATGCATTAATTTTTAGAGAATTACTTCAAAACTATAGTAGTTTTGAACAGAAGCCATTGACTTTTCTATGCGCTTTCTGAGCTGTGACAAACTTACTGTCTGGCGGCGAGCTGTCGAGGAGCTGCGTGTCGTCCGCATAGCAAACCAAACGGCAGTAGGGGAGATGTCCCGGAAGATCTGTCACAAATATACTGAACAAAATAGGTCCCACTATAGATCCCTGAGGAACACTAAAGTCACAGGACAGATCATGGACCCACCTCGTACCATTTGCCCCTGTCCGCTTAGGTAACTGTCGAAACAGTGTGAAGGCACGCCCATTGTATTGTATTGTATTATATTGTATTGAGTATGGTATTATTCTTACCCCGGCCTCCCCATGCACCGGTTTATGGCATTGACTGTGTTTGTGCGTCGCCCAGATACTGCCAGACCATGTTCGTGGGCCACTCTGCGCCGTGTAGCTGCGAGGAGCAGGTCCGGCTCCACCACTGCGGGCCGTACAGCATCCACGCAGCCTTCTGTAACACCTTCTACGACAACTACTTCGAGCCGTGCATCAGGTCGGCCTGAGCGGAGGCCCTTTTGTGACCCTTCCCCCTTCGTCGTCTCACATCAACCCCAACAACACAAACCTACCGGCGTCACCAGGAGAAAGACTCCGAGCTTCCGGTGACTTTGATTCACCAGAACCAATGGCTGCACCTTAGTCCCAGCAAAGCCAATATCTCTTACAGTAACAGTTGACTGAAACGAAATGTTGTAACCTGCTTTACATCTAGTACATGATATACGTAAATACATTATATTTGATATTGTTTTGTGTGTTTTTATGGACAAACCAGCCCTTTATACGCATCAGAGCATATTTGTGACACAGGTAGGATGCACATCATAGTCACACTGAGTGAAGAAGGTACGGTCAAGGTCCTGACCGATGGGATGGCGAGCTTAGTCACAGTTCACACCATCGTTCAAACAGCTCTAAAGGATCCAACAGGCATAGGGATCCACGACCTAGATGCAAGGTTCCTCAATAACATCAATGCCCACTGGAAGGAGGACAGCAGCTACCAAGCTGCCGCTCGTGTAGTCCGGAAGCTGCGGGTGGTGAATGACTTCGTCAGGTGCGGTCTTACCCCTCAGATCTCGGCACGTTACTTGCCGATTTTCAAAATTCAAACGGCGTTTGATAGCCCCACCGTGGAACTACCTGGTCATCCAATTTCTTTTAACTCGATTCAACCGATGACGTCACAGGTCAGGTCAAAGATCGCATTTTCACCGTTTACAGGCACTTACAAAAATGTGTTATACAATCGAGTAAAGGGCATGTTATTGGAACTAATCGATGGAGAATTGTTCACCAAACACATAGGTATTTTGCTATTTGAGGTCACTGATACCATACCAGGTCAGGTCACAGAGGTCATGCCACTGAGGGTTACAATATGAAAGTATCGTGTGATGCATGTTTTATGGTCCATTTTACATGACAAATGCGATTATGTGGGTCAGACAGCCTTTGAGGCCAGTTTAAGTTGTGTTTTGGTGAAGGCCAGTTCAAAGTCAGGTCAAATTAGGCCAAATTTCAAACTTGATAATTTTGCATGAAATGGTACCTATCGATTCGATGCAGCTCGTCACGGGGAGTCTAATGGTGGCCTTTGTTTTGCACTGCGTGGTCTAGAATCGCTAAAGATAATTGAGTTTGAAATTTTGACGTTATAAATCTTAAGCAGTTTTTTCGCTATGATTTCGCCAAAGAGAAGTACCTATCGTTCTCAAAATTGGTAAGTGGCTAGAAAACGGCTAGGACTATATAATGCATATTCCGTTTTTCGAAATTCGAAAAACTTATGGGATTTTTAGCTGTTATATAAAAAAAAGATTTAGGGGGATGAAATTCCGAAAATTTCAAAAATTTGAGATAGCTGTTTGAGATAGCTCCTACACCTTTTATGTTTTAAACATGTTTATGCATCTTCAAAGCTGTAGGCCTGACAGCTTTTCCCGCAAAACCTTTTTTGGCGCCGAAAATGGCAGAACATTACATCATTCTGACGTCATTTGTGGCCAACCTATCATAGCCTCTGGAAAAGTGTTTGGTCGCAATATGTAAAATAGATGCCCAAATAGAACCTGAACGTTTGGTGACGATATTTGCAGTAGTTTAGGAGTTACCTACGGAAAAGGATAGGGGTTGGGGCGTTTCGCCTTCCCCCTACGGGGCGCAGGTTAACCCGCGTCCCTGAGGTCTGGCAGGTTTCACGTCCTGCTGTAGGGGGGGGGGGACAAAACGCCCCGTCGTATCTCCGGAACCAATAGCCGGGTCAGAAAAATTAAAACAACTTCGAAAGAGCTTATCAAGATGCATAAGAATGAAGATAGGATATCGATGACCTCGATATTTGACCCGTGACGTCACAGGGAGGTCAAAGAAGGTCAAACCAGTCCATTTGCAATGGCGAGAAGTCGGTCATAAAAATAAATTTAGGTTTCTAAAATGAGTCTGGATATGATGTATAAAATATTTCTGGCATGTGGACTGTCATCTGAATGGATTATAACCTGTGACGTCACAAGAGAGGTCAGCCTCGAACAATCAAAAGACACTTGCGTGAATCTTAGGGAACAGCATTCTGAATTGTAAATATTCGAGTCTTTGTGGAGGCATGTCATATATATGATGCCACAGAAATCTCCCTGATCATTTTTCGTGGACCTATGATGTCACAGGAAGGTCAAAAAAGATCAAAGTGTACCGGCTAACAATAAAAACATTTTATTTAACAAAAAGTGACTTTTATCACGTAAAGGACCATATGTAGTCAGCAAGAGGTCGATAAGCATCATGCATATTACCCTAGACTGATTTTAACACTCGCACCGACGCACTGTGGGGTTTTTATCGATCCTAGCACGAATTTATTTATATCGCATCCTCCGCTACCTTAGGACTAATTTTATTTCACCTTCAAATGGTTAGGCTTAGGGTGTATGATCCCTGACAACATGGTTGGCTCTCCTGCTTGACCCCATCCCTCCCCCGCCCCCTCCCACGGACTTAGCACTGAAGCGTTTTCGGCTAGCAATGCATCGTGGGCGTGGAAGCGTTAAAAAAGTAGAACGAAACTACAATCGTTTTAGAAGTAGATATTTGTTCATGTCTAGCCCAATCACCAAAAGGCATTTCGGGCTTAACCTTTGCACTTTGTTAGTCCTTGCACTTAAAGGGGGAGGGGGTCGCACAGACTTCTGTCCTCGACTTTTCGCATACTAACTCAAGCAAAACGTGGCGGATCACGACGAAACTTTCTATACATTCGATTCGATCAATGTTACTCACACACTTAAAATTTCATGACCTTGACCTTAAAAAAAATTGACCTGTGACCTGTTTCACCAGACCATGTCAGGCTGGTATCGATTTGGCGCTTATCAGCGCACATTATCGGCGCGTTTTCAGTCTTGCTGTGGTTGTTAACTCTCCAAGGCATGAAATGCTGTTTGTTCTTTGCATTTTAAGGTCACGTTAAGGTCAAATCAAGGTCATTTACCTTAGATGACCTTAGTTGACTTTTTCAAGTTATACGATTTTTCTAGATAAGTGCTTGGAGCTTATTTCGAACTTAACACCCATTTGAAGATTTAAGTAGTTTTGGTGCCTAACGGAACATGCTATACGAAGCCGTCAAAGGTAATCGACGCCTACCTTCTATGGATAGCCGGCAAGACACCTACTGGTCGGGCCTGACCTGACCCGGCCTAGCATGAAAACATCATCCTTGATCAAAACTAGCTTGAAATTCGTGATTAGCACCCCAAAAACCTCCAACCTCACTTTACAAAGTTACAGCATTTTTCGATTTACCTATATCAAAGCTCTGTTCTGAAGTTCAATAAGGTGAACATTGGCGGCGATAGCCAATAAAATGGACGCAGCGTTGCAAGGGTGTTGTTGTTTTGTTCAAAAAGAACATTTGGCGAAAGAAAAATAATGTCAACATGGTATCACCCCTTTCCTCCCTCCTCCCAACTCCTATACTGACCGGAAACCCCCAGGCGGTGTGCTGCGGTCGGGTAACCCGCCGCGGCGCGGCCCGGCGCGGCGTAAGAAACCAGGCGGCACCGTCTGCTTTGACGTCTCATAGTGACTGGTTTAGGCAAATTTCGGCAAAAAATGAGAGCTGCCCCCGATGCAGAAATTATTGGAGAACATTTTGATATACATTTCCACGCGTAACACCGCGTATCAAACTTTGTAAGGCAATAGTTCGCTTGTCAACTCTCTGAACCAAGAAGCATTTTAACATCTTAAGCTTTTCGGTCAAAAATTATACATTTGGATGAATTTTGGAAATTTTCGTGCATACCATCATCTTCCTTATAAGTCAAAGATAATGAAAACATGTCGCAACTATAACCTGCTGTTCAGGGAAACGAGTGAGAGGGCGTTTTATTGTAGTGTGCTTTTTCGCTGTATGCAGGTAGCACGACGCTGGTCAGGACGAAGCTACACTTTGAGAGTTTTTTTGAGGCATAAACAATCATTTTACAGACGAGTTAAGGTGTGATTCGGATGCGCTGGACAATTCTACGTGGAATGAATTTGGAATGAATAACAAAAAAATGGAAATCGAAATACTTTAACTTGCCACTTAACGCGTGCTAGGATGGCCTAAGTCCCCACGGTGCGACGGGGGTCTGCGCCAACTTCGTACCGACAGGGGGGGTGGATGACCACCCCCCCCCCTGAGATCTCGAGAACGAAGCAAGATAGCGACAAGCGGTAAACGGCATCGGATACGCACGGACAAGGTCTACAATTTTTACTAAGGTCATTTTCAGGTCAGGTCAAAGATAACGTCACAGGGGTCAAAAAAGTCAAAATGGCGGCGCTAGATATGGAGAGTTTTTCTCGAATAACTTTCGAATTAGTCATGACAGGAACAAACTAAGGGCATCATCGTGATCCTCTCGTCAATCCGCATCAAACGATATATAGGTATGTTGACCTCGAAAGGTCAAGGTCAAAGATTGACCTCAGGTCACGTGACCTCGAGGTCATCATGTATATCATTCGATGCGTCTTGACGAGCTGAACACAATGAGACCATCCGCGCGGCTGTTTCTTGTTCCTGTACGGAGTAATTGGCAAAAAATCTTTGGTGACCTTTGATGACGTCACATGACCTTACAGCCGCCCAAAAGCAAAACAGACCTCAAGGTAGTGAAGTTTGATCGTATATGAAGTCATGTATGGTATATGGGGCCATTCCGACCCGTTTTATTGGTAAAAGCAGGGAGTTGATTTTTTCCCCATTGACTTATAATGGGGAGGTCGCGAAATTGACCTGACCTTAGGTCATCGACATCAAAATTCCGAGATTAACAAATTGTAGCTACTAATGACCTAATAACATCCTGCAACTTTCAAAGGCCTCCGACATCTACTGTAGCTCTGGCACGGTGACAAAGTTGCCAAAAAGTGACTTGAGGTTGGGTCATTCAAAGTGATCTGGTGACCTGACCTTCAATGTTAGGAGGTTCAAACTTGCACACCATGTGTAAAATTGATGAGAAAATAGTCGTACCAAATTTCGCGGCGCTACGCGCCGCGGTTTTCCCGCTATCCGCGAAAAACCTCAGGGGGGGGCGGGCGGATATCCACCCCGCGTCGGTGCGCGTGTTAAGTATACAAATACCTACTGAAATAGAGCTGAAACTAAAAAATAGGACTATATCGAGCCAAATTCAGCAATTCAAATGACCCCTTCATTTGAACGTGAAGGATTTCCTCTGATGACGTCACCACGGTGACTTTATTTCCCTCTAGTGAACCAACCTGAGTAGTAAAGGAATCTTGGTACAAATACTATAATATATCTCTGGCTGTTTTAGATATTTTGTTGATTTTTGGCATGAGTGAGGGCAGTAAGGTGTTCCCTGACATAAGTTCCTTTTTTAACGTCCCCAAATTTCAAAAATGTCTTGAGAAATGTACATTTTGAATTAGAAAATACCTACATCTTGAAATTTTGGCATTTTGGAAATTTCGAGACAACCATTCTCTGTTCGCCATACTTTTTGTATCTACGTTTGAAGTTTTTAGGCTGATAGTCTAATTTTCTGCGATTTATTCCGTGAACAACTTTTTCCGACCAAAAATGACCGAACATAACCGTAGTTTGACTTCTATACCTCATGACATGAGATGACCAAAGACCTTTTTTCAGGAGTTGTGCAAAATTGATGTCCAGAGAGGTACTAAAATATAAAATCGAAATTCGCAGCCGTTTGTGAGTTATCTGGGAAAACCCACAGGAAGGGGCCTTTGCCCCTCCCCCCCCCCCCCCCCCCACACACACACACACGGGTCGCGGGCTAATGATCCCAGAAAACGCTAACATGAAGCCCGAAAATCGTCTGCGACTACTAACCAGGTGACATTGAGTGGGAGATGGGTGTTCACTGCCAGTGATATCCCCTCCCTACAATGAGGGTATCTGGGGGGGGGGAGGGTATCTGCAATGCAATCTGCTAAAAAGCAGCTGGAGTACTACACAGACCAGCGTACAGTGGGGATTTTTCCGATCTAGCGCCTATTAATTCAAAAAATCTTTTTTGGATTTTTGTTTATTTTTTGTGTCAGTGGGGCTAAGAAATGTCTGAATTTTTCATATATGGCATTGTTTTATCTGTATGTCTACAGCAAAACTAGGAAAAATGCGCCCAAAGTTCACACTCATGCGTGATTACTCAATGGGCTCAGCAAGGCCCGAAAGTATAGCTCAATTTCATTGTCCTGTCCTGTTGGTTTTAATCTTGCGAGGTCTTAAAGTTGCATATCGTCTGAAAGGCACCTTTATTAGGAATGGAATGGCAAACAGAAAGTATGCCACAACCTTACTAAGGTCACAAAAATGCCCTTTACAAAAAACCCTTACAGACACCATATTGAAGGAATGATATCCCTCTAGTGCCCCCGGTATCATATCTGTAAGTCAATTTGCAGAAAATTCGCCTGCTAATCATAGAGGTGAAAATTGTTGAAAACCCTGCTGTATCAGAAGTAGTACGTCTTGGCAACCACCTGGTGGCAAAATTTTTAAGTAATGATTTCTCAGTTTCCCACCAGGTGATTTTGAAGAGGGTCAGTTTGTCCTTTGCCGAAAATCAATTTGAGATTCAAGTGTAAATTTAAGCATTTAGAAAACAAAAATTAGTTATTTGGAAAGAAACTTGGTATACTGTGAGACAAATGTTCAACATATATCATAGTATGTTGCAAAACATCGCAACTTTTTCAGGGTCAAAGATATGGACCCCTATTTTTGGGGATACTAGATATGATACAGTGGGCATAGCACTCCAATATTTTCTATGAAATTTTCGCCCCTGCAACATACGGTGTGCCAATACCATAGTTTTCTCAGGTGATAAGCATTGCAATGGCCTGTGAGTCATTGCAAATGACGATGGTACAAGATGCATAAATTTGTGAAGTTCGCACCTCTTGCGCCAGATCACTCTATTTCGCTCCAGACTTAAAATGTCATAACGATATTGGTACGCTTATGCCGCCTCTCATCCTTGTCAATCTTCTAACATCTAGCTTTCTATGAGTGGCCTTACAT
Organism: Amphibalanus amphitrite; assembly: GCF_019059575.1. Taxonomy (NCBI): domain Eukaryota; kingdom Metazoa; phylum Arthropoda; class Thecostraca; order Balanomorpha; family Balanidae; genus Amphibalanus; species Amphibalanus amphitrite. The sequence continues at coordinate 704,187 of NW_024881529.1, read as the reverse complement.
GTCTCATACATCTCGACTTTTCTAACGCTCATAGGAATATGGTTTTGCAACTGTTTGACGATGACAATAGCGAACTTTTTGATCTGCAGGACACTAGCAGACCATATCTTCTAAAACCACGTTAGGAATGACATGCTATCGATGACAAGCTTGTTGATTTCAAGGAACGATCATCCGTGCGAGCATTTATACTCGTGAAACCAAAAATTGAGACTTGATGTTAGGGACGGGAGGATTCAGCGGTCTCTTGCACAATTTCGATATTCCCACAGGGGTTGTGGACGGGCTTATTTATGTCTTGTGGGTCTATGTGTTAGCTGGGCATGGCTGAAGACTTGCATTAGCAGCCAGCCAGCATTTTTCATTCATATTGGAGAACGACTCACAATTTGTTTGCGATTCAAATCTCCTCCGTTCATCCCAGAAGTAAGAGATTGAATGTGGAGTGGAAAACTATATCGTCATCTTCAGAGGAAGCTTGCTAAACGGGCTCGCCATGAAGACAGACTCCGGACCGAAGGGCGTGGTTCCTTTGATTTCCTTTCTAAGAAGTAGGCAACCATGCACTGCTGCCAGGTTCCAGCAGGTGCCTGACACCTGGCAAGCATTTTCACTGCCAGGTATGTCATTTGTCATATATTGACATATACCGCCAACTGTGGTAGCTGGGTGCCACTGAACAAAAAGGATTTATGGGTACTAAAACATGGATACTACTTTTGTACTGACCATAAGAATAAAAGTTACTAAGTGCGGCATTGCGTAATGCGTATGCTCACCTCCATATGAGGGCAATGAATATTATGCAAGTTCCTGCCGATCGGTGCACAGTTACCTGTACCTTTGTTGTCTGACACGTACAACGGTTATTGCACTGGTCAGTGCGCGGCTGTTATACTGACGCCGATGACATCAGGACCGCACGACCAGTCAAAGTACTAACTGACGATTCACAGGCTGAGAGTTTCAGTCACCCGAGATTGTCCGGCTATCATGAAGATAAACCAACATCGTCTTTGGCATTGATTCCGGTCCGTCGGCAGGCTGTCCAGCATTTTGCATCAGAACTGCTTCACTTCAACCACTTACCGCGAGCCAACTGTAATGTCTTCATTTCTATATCAAGCATGCATAACGCATCTACGTTTGAGAAGCATGGCCCACAATCCCCACATGTCTGAATTATGAAAAAATTGCACAAGTGCAACGCGCTGTATCGTGGAAATTGAAGGAATAGAAGGCACTCGTAAATAGATGCCTATGATAAGCGTTGTTCCCTAAGCACCGACTGAAAGGGCATTTTTATACAAGAAGGCTGCCAATGAAATATTAAGAAAATGTTCTGATAAAAAGTGCACAGTAAAGGATGTCTTGTTGGCATTTTACACATTTTAACTGCCACTTTTATCACTGAAATTTTTAATAATATATATTTTCTCATCTATGTCTTCACTTCCTTCTGTGTGGTCTGATACCACTAAAAATTACCAAGTGGAATGCCCAATGTATCATATTTGATACAAAATTTATTTCCGAAATTTGAACTGCGAAAAAATATTTGACTCCAGATTTCGAACAAGGGACCCAAAATGAATCATATGTCACAAGGTACTAATTTTAGGAACCGTGGAACTATGTGTGGGCATTAGAGGGATATTCTAAATAAATGTAGGAAATCAACAATGTTCTCCACACTTTTCCACTCCGAAATATATCCTATCGAATTCGCCACTTTCTCCTGCACAAATCAACGCCTAGTTTGGCTGCCGAAACTTGCCTGAACACGCAAGGGCGGATCTAGGGGGTCGTTTTGGGGGGGGTCACCAGTCGGCCGACATACCAGGTCTGGTGAATGAATTCTGACGACCGGGGGGGGGGGGGGGTAGGGAGCGAGTATGTCGAGATCAAAAAATGACATTTGATCTTCGTCGTTTATAAGATGAAGTTTTATCGTAAGTCACTCGGCTCAGTAGTTTTAGTTAGTGAAACCCACCTATATAGGAGCGTCGCCACGGATTTTTTACTGGGGGGGGGGGGGGGGGAGGCGGGTCGACCGACTTAAAAACCCAGAAGTAGATATAGTTACCTCACTTTTAGCCTAATGCATTAGTAAATAGTAGCCTACAGTCACGATCTCTCTTATTGACCTGTGTATGAATCGGCGGCGCGAAGCGCCGCAAAAATTTGCAAAAAAAAGTTGTCAAAACACAGCTCTAAAACACAAATATTACAACCTTTTTAGCATGCTAGTACAAGCCGGAGTTCCTTCACAGTACACATATGAATTCCGATTCAATTTGACACGGTTGGTGTTATTACAGTCACTGTTATTTCTCTCTTATTGATTGGTGTATAAATCGGCGGCGCGAAGCGCCGAGAAAATTTGCAAAAGAATGTGTCGAAACACAGCTCCAAAACACAAATTTTACCACCCTTTTAGCATTGCAGTACAAGCCGGAGTTCCTTTACAGCACACATATGAATTCTGATTCAATTTGACACGGTTGGTTTATGTAATTACAGTCAAGATTTCGTATTGACCTGTACGTATGTACATAAATCGGCGGCGCGAAGCGCCGCGAAAAATTTGCAAAAACATTTGTCAAAACACAGAGGGGGCCTCCTCTCTACAGAGGACCACCGATCTCTACTGCGGGCCTCCTCTTTTCACAGGGCCTCTTAACTACAGAAGCTACAGGGCCTCCTCTCTACAGAGGGCTTCCTCTCTACTGAGGGTCTCTCCCTTTAAGAGGGCCTCCTTTACAGAGGGCCTCCTCTCTTCAAAGAGCCAGAGGACCTCATCTCTGCAAAGGGCCTCCTCTCTTCAGAGGGCCTCTTCTCTACAGAGGGCCTCCTTTCTTCAGAGGGCCTCTTCTCTACAGCGGGTCTCCACTCTTCAGAGGGCCTTCTGCATTCAGGCGGTCTCCTTTCCACAGAGGGCCTCCTCTCTACACAGGGCCTCCTCTCTACATAGAGCCTTCTCTCTACAGCAGGTCTCCTCTCTACAGAGGGCCTCCTCTTTAAAGGGGTCTCCTCTCTACAGGGGGCCTCCTCTCTACTGAGGGCCTCCTTTCTACAGAGGACCTCCTCTACAGAGGGCCTCCTACCTACTGAGGAGTCAGAGGGGCCCTAGCGGTCAGACACAGACACTAGCGGTTATTCACTGGAGGCCCCAGGAAGTAAGAAGGGCCCTAGCTGTCAGGCTGGTCAGAGGGCCCTGAATGTCCTGACGTGATTTTTGGGATTCCCGTGAATTTCTTTCGCCTCAGACGTGATTTTGACCTGCCAGGGCCCAGGGGCACTAAAAATAAAACAAACAAAATAAAAAATGAAAATAGGACATCACCAAAATTAAGTGACCGAAATCCGTTGAGTTTTTAATTTTGCGTATAGGTAGGGGCACCACGAATTAAATTCATGACCATCCCCTTGGAGTTTTCCTGGATCATCCCCTGGTGCTCACACGGTTGAGACAAAAACGAGTAAGATTCTGGTCTTCAATACGCCTTTTCACGCAACACGATCCAGAAAAACAAAGGTATTAGCTCAGAAGTGTTTGACAGGTGATTTTGAGCATGCAAGACGGCGTCTATAGCGCATTTAGGTCTTCGGCTTTTGGGGGGGGTCAAATGACCCTCTCAGACCTTTTGGGGGGGGTCATGACCCCGTGGACCCCCCCCAGGATCCGCCAGTGTGAACACGGAATATTCACATTAGAGTATCTTAACACCCCACTCGAGGAGCGCTAGGGCAAACAGTACGATATAGGTATGCTCCGGACATAGGCGAATAATTTTACTTCGTGATTTATATGATGCATATTTTCTGAGACACATTCATTAGGAATAGGATGACAAGCGTAAATTATACATACCGTAACTTTATTAACCATCGCACTTGTGGGGAGGGGGAGGGGGAAGGGGTCGGATAAAACCCCATGGTTTTCCGCTAATTACTCGCGCAAAAAGCGGCCGATCGCGCCGAAACTTTCGGTGCCCTCGAGATCATCAATATTACATCTAACCTAAAAAATTCATGACTCTGACCCAACTGACCTTTGACCTGTGGCATATTTCTCGAGACCATGTTTGGCCGGAATCGCGATTCGGCGTATGCCAGCTCACGTTATCCGCGGTTTCCAGTTTTTTTTTTTGTGGTTTTAAACGTTCAAATATGTGAAATGCTGTTGGTGCCATGCATAATGGTGGGTGGCAAGGTCACGTGAAGGTCAAGTCAAGGTCATTGACCTTTTGATGACCTTGGTTCACTTTTTCGAGTTTTACTTGTTTCTAGGGTAGTTTTTGGTGCTGATTTCGATTTTAGCAGCCATTTGAATATTTACGAAGTAGTTCTGGTGCCTTCGTTCCATGCTACGAAGCTATCAGTAGTAGGTGACACTTCTATGGATGGCTGGCAGGACGCCTACTAGTTGATCTAACCTGACCTGACCCGACCTGGCCTAAATGCATAAAGACATCGTCTGTGATCAAAACTAACATGAAATTCGTGATCAGCACCCCAAAATACCCCGTAACACCCTAACCTTGCGAAGTTTCGAGAGATCTCGATTTCCCAACTTTAGTTGGGTCATTAAACTGACTTGGAAAGTCAGCTTATGACCTTGGACTTTGAAATTGGATATATTCGGCCTCATTTCGTCATAGGCAGCACGCTTGACTTTTCCGCGAAGCTCTAGCTTGATCAGGGGCCAAACGGCTGAGCGGGGGTCCAATTGAACCCCCTATACTATGTTGATTATGCACATTTACAGGTAAAATTCTCACCAGGACACACCAGCCAACATATGTGCACAATCTGGCTACAATTCTACCTATGGTTTGCCCTCTACGAATAAATACGTGCTAGATCGGAAAAATCCCCACTGTGCAGCGTTCTGGTTTGACCCAAACTGGGTGGAATACCAATAAACAATATGAGAATGACTAAAATTAAAAATGCCTTCTAATCATCCAATTATTGCATTGCATCAGTGGATTTCATTTCATCAATCATCATGCCTATCAACTTTTGCTCTTGACTCGTCTATGTGGAATCTAAGCAATAATGGTTGCACCTAGTTATCTTCTTCGTAAAACACTCACATGATGCGATAAACAAAATGTATTAGCTTTAGGATGACCATGAGCACCTAGTACAAATTCCCTGTGTCGCAGGACGATTTGCATATCTCTATACACGCCATCTCATCGTTTTCGAAGTGCTACCGGCGTCACCTTCGCTCGGGCTGCTCAAGCCGAGCTGATGCACGGCTCGAAGTAGAAGTCGTAGTAGTTGTTGCAGGATTCCGTGTGGATGCTGTACGGCCCGCAGTGGTGGAGCCGGACCTGCTCCTCGCAGCTGCACGGCGCAGAGTGGCCCACGAACATGGTCTGGCAGTACCTGGCCGCCAAATGTCCTGATCGTCAGTACGGGAAGGTGCTGAGCTGAATGTTACGTGAACTATAATATACCTACATTTCGTCCAAAGAACACCTCAGTTTGTAAGAATCAGAAGTGACGCATGAGGCCACGCATGGTTGGGTGTTTTCCATAGCGCGAATGATTTGCGAAGGTTGTACCTACGTGTATATGAGACTGGGACTCTCATAAGCTATCCCCGACATTACTGGTATGCTTTTGAAAATTCAAACGGCCGTAATAGCCCCGAAAGAGAACTCTATTGATTTTGTTAATGCTAATTTTGTTAATGTTAGAGTCGTTTATGACGTCAGAGGTAAAATTTATCAACATTTAGGCAAATTCACACTTTCAGGCTCTGGTGCTGGCTTCAAATGTCATTTCGAGCTCAATGTTGGTATAACTACTAAGGTGGGGGTCTCAGCCAACTTCGCCATGGTGGGAGGAATTGGCAGGAGGGGAAGGGTCGTATTTGGCCAAAGAGGATAACTCGAAAGCTAAGGAGGCTAGAAAGTTCAAGAAAAAGCGATAGATAGCTCATCACATATAACATTTTGCATAATAATGTTAGTTTTTAATCAGCTTATCAGTGAGGTCACTAAGAATCGCCACAAGTACAGCTGTCACAAAAATGAGGCCCCAATTTTTACCATCTTTCACAAATTGCCGTAAAACTCATCAACCAAAAGAGCTTGAGAATCTCGGAAAAGCCATACGATAGCTGTTTCAAAGTTCTTTCGCCATCATGTCTTCAAATTTGACCGCAAGTCAAGCCAGCGGTTTGGCCCACAGAAGCCAAATGCCATCAAAATAAACGGACCTAATCGAACCCATTTTTGCTTTTTTTGCTATATCTTTGGGGTAAAAAGTATTTGGCATAAAAAAGTAAGACATTTATTTCACCAACATTTTTCACAAGATGAATAACTGCTTGCTCATGCTTTGCTAAAATATGCCACGCTTTTCTCATCGAGACGCTTCAAAGAAATTTTAAGCAGAGGCCTGTTTCATAACAACAAACTATGTCAAATCCGATTTCACTAAACTTTACCACCAGCGGCACCTATACGACAAGAAAAGTTTGTAAATTATATTGTAAATTGTAATTTTTTTTTGTAATCAAGAAGTATAACATTTTAACAATATCATGTTTTTGTCAAGTTATGTCTAGCTGTCACGTCAAAATTTGTTTTATTAAATTATAAATAATGATGATGTTGCAAAATGATAAAAATTATAGTTCACAACATCTTATTATTGAAAGAAATTAGCACGCGAAACATTTGACAGCAGAAAACCAAAACCGTTGAATGCAATTATGGCGCGCGAATGACAGAACATGACGATATTTCAGTATTGTTTATAAGATGATTCAAAAATCATAGGGAATGTGCAAAGTAAAAATAGCATTCCGTAGGAGTTTCTTTGCCGTTCGGCCTCTGATCGAGATAGAGCTTTGCAAAAAAAAAAAAAAAAAACGATCGTGCTGCTCGTGGTGAGAGGAAGCTGATACCACTCAATTTTAAAGTCCTCGGTCATTGGCTGACCTTTCAGGTCAGGTTAATCCTCACACTTATAAAGATGGTCGAACAGTGTTCGTTGATACTCTGGCTCAATCAAAAGCCGAACGGAAGGGGGTGCTATGGAACCCCGTATACGAGTACGTTAGACGCCGCGTAAAAGCCAATAGGTACTCGTACGGTTGAGGGTCAATGACCCCCCCCCTAAAAAAACAATGAATGGTTGGCCCCACTCATTCATATGGACAAACTCTCTAAAAAACGGAGTTTTGGAGGAAGTTTTGAGAGGAATTTCTTTGGGAGAGCTGTTCAGTGTTCGTTGATACCAAATACGACCGTACTAAATGTTCTACCAAATGTTGTAATTCGCGCACTCTGTGGTCAGCTGTCCCTCACTTGGTGATGTAGTTATCTAAGGTCTTGTTGGCACAGGCCCAGTCGCCCATGCACTCGAAGAAGTTGTCGTCCGGACCGGGTTTGTTTGCGTCTATCCAGTAGTTGATGCTCATCCCGTAAGGTCCGCAGTAGATGCCCTCTAGGCAGTTTGTCGGGTCCGGCATTACGCAGTGGGATGCGTCTCCGGTCCTTCCGCCAGAGTTCTGCCGCACGGGACACAGAGGTCAAACGTCAGTGGTCAGGTCACTTTCAGCGAGTACATTAGCTGTTTTCATGACGGTTGCCTGGCAGATATTTGATACACGTTTGGTGTAGGTATGTTTGTTCAATTTAGGCCCATAGTTCAATCTTATAAGGTTTCCAGCTTGTTTTTAGTTGCCTACACCTAGTTTATCAAATCATCAGGAGTTATTTTTTATTAACCCGCGCCACATTGGGGGGGGGGGCGAAACCGCCTCCTGTCCTTTTCCCCCATATTTATTTAAACACATGCTAAGAGCCAAAGAGGACCACCAAACTTTATTACCCCTTTCGACATTCATTTTGCACATCCTGCAAAAGGAAAATATGGGTACTTCAACAGAACGGTCAAAAATGACGTCAGGGTGACATAATGTTCGGTCAATTTAGATGCAAAACATGGTTCTACAAACGACAATCGCTTTCAAGGGTCCATATTTTAGGTAAGGTCTTTTTTTTTGCACGAGAGAGAGAGAGAATACAATAGCGTATCCAGTATCAAACTGCTACCTTACGCTTTCCAAAACTGTGAAATATTGGGAAAAAGGTCAAGACTAACGAAAATGTAGCTTTGATACCAATCTATGCATATTTTGTGTTAAAAAAGGAGCATATATCTATTCGTCGTTTCAAAATATTAAAATGGCAGACCGATCAACTTTGGAGGACAACCGTTTGAAATTTCGGCAATTGCGGGATGAATGGCTTCGGTTTGGAGTCCCGCCTTATGCACTGAAAAACTCGATATTTTGGAAAAAGAAATAACTACACGTAATAATAATTAATAATTAAGTAATGAGTAATAAGCTGGAGGTAATAAGTTATAAGTAGGCAATAGCTATTAATAACTTCAAGAAAATATTTTATTGAAAGTGATCTTCTCTTTTCCGTACGATATGTCTACGCAATCTATCGATCCTGGGGTCATCATATCCATTTTGAACTATAGCAATCAAATGCCAGCCAATACAACGTCGCACAGATTCAATTACCCATCAGACAGCTGGTTGCCACCCCACACATCAGTCAACAGCTTACTGGACCGCCACTTTTCTTACCGCACAGAGGCATTCCCGACAGAGCTCTTCGATGGAGGCCGCCCTCTGCCACAACAGCAGCACAGTCATCAGCGGCAGCAGCATCTTCAGCATGGTGATGGCGCGGTGGGTCGAGGCACGGCGAGAATCTGTGCAGTCGCACCGGCCGGCGATACTTATAGCGTGAATCGGGGGGCGGCCGGGCGGCGGGCTGTCTGAGCCACAGCTGGTTGGCTGCCACGGGCCCGGACGCTGCAGCTCTCTTGTCATGTCCCCCTCCCTTCCCCGCCGAGAGAATGCACCTGATGCAAGTCCCTGCGACCGGCCGCACCTACCGGATACAAAGGCCTGAACTGCGGGGTGAGGCGAAAAAGTTGGGAGCTGCATGCTGGCCATTGGAAACACGTTCAAGGAAAAATCATGAACATGGTGCGAGCTTCATAAACTTATTACGGAGCGAGCGAAGCGAGCGTAGTCTTTCCTTAGATTAACGGAAATTTCTGAGTATGAGCGGCCGGCCGGCCGGCCGGCCGGCTGTGGTCACGCTTTTGCGAGGCTTATATCTCAGCAACCACTTGACCGATTTACACGCGGTAATTTTTGTAGGGTAGCTTCATTCCTTCTACCAAGTATTGGACTATTCCCGATGCATGTGGGTGACCCCTTATGCACGTGCCGGTGCCACGTGCAAAACGAAGAGGTGTCACTTTTGTAATTGTTGCAATATCTCGGTAACTACTTGGCCGATTGCGCTGAAAGTTGGCATGTAGGTAGGCACCCACTAGGCACTGCATATCCATGTGCCAGAGTTGGGGTGCTGCTGCACGTGCGCACGTGCAGGGGTCGTTTCCAGATCTCGAGAACGGCTGGACCGATTGCGCTCAAATTTGATACACGGTTAGGGACCGGTTAGTAGGGTGCCGTGCACAAGTCAGTTGGGACCCATTTTGCACGTGCGCACGTGCAGGGTGCCGCTTCCAGATCTCGAGAACGGCTGGGCCGATTGTGCCCAAATTTGGCACATCGCTAGAGACCGGTTAGTAGGGTGCCGTGCACAAGTCAGTTGGAGGTACCCCCTCGCAATTTCGCACGTGCAAGGCCCACCCTCTCGCTCGCTCCGTTAGTCGCCCCAAAAGGCGTTATACTGGTGTATACAAAGTTGATGTGTCAATTCAGGACGAATTGTTACGGTTTCTGCTCTTCCTCTTCCCAGTTGGCCTGAGGCTGGGAAGTAACACATTTTCTTGAAGTTTGCCTGAACGTTTTCCGAGAAAAAAAAAGACCACACTGCACATAAAACTCTAATCATCACGAAAGTGTCTTCGCGCTACGTGTGTGAGGAGACAATTTTTGGTGTGAACGATGAAGCTTGTCTGTATAACTATATAACTTTGCCGTCTGTATAACTTTGCCGGTCCCGTAGCTCAGTTGGTAGAGCGTTGGACTCCGCATGGTGAGAGCACGCGTTCCCGGTTATAGCAGTCAGGGTTCGAAGCGCGACGGGCGCTTGGCATTTATGGGCCTCCTGACAGGTATGGTTGCGGTTGGTGGCAGGCCGTAGCCAGGCAAAGTCAGTGAGGGGACCGGCCGTGCGCGGCTATGTGCGCACGTTAAACTTTGGACTCTAAATTCTGCCATAGAACTGGAATTGCGCGATCGGAGGGTAGAGGGCAGATTCACCGCAACAAGCTTCGCTTAGCGGTGGCTCTGTCCTTGTGAATCCTTTCTATGAAAAGGTTCGGACAAAATTTATAAAAAAAACTACATCTACCTAATTTGTTCGGTTTCAGCGCTATAGCTTGCGTCAAATGCTTGTGACGGCTGACAGCAGTCGCATTTCGCTGCGCACTTTCCCGATATCTCAGCCTTGCTATCCTCTGGAATGGTGTCGGACGTCGGGAACGCTAGGGAAGTCCCAAGCTCAGCGGGAGGTCTTCCGTGGGAGCAAGACCGGCCGCGAGCCTCGCTATACTGCGTCGCTGCGCCCATCAGCGGCCAGCGCGTGTTTCGAGTGTCAGGAGCCCCATCGTTTTCCTATGATTTCTGATAAGACATACCTACTTGAAAATACAAATACAACGGGGAAATGAAAAGAACTTTTTAGCAACGTAGTAAAATGAACCTAGGCAAATAGATACATAAATGGGTGTGGATTTCCGCTGAGTTGGGGGTACCCGGTCTTCAAAACGCCGCATGGAACAACGAAAAACAGGAACTGCAAAATGCGCATGTCACTCTGACCTTGCAGCAATTTCTGAGGGTACGATTCCTTTATGCAGGGTCGCGTTCCTCTGAAGTCGCTCTATTACGGGTCGCCGTTTCAAACAATCGCTCAAACATCGATGCGTTTTTTTTTCCAAATCCCACATCTGCGCTCCCGTGAATTTCAGACAAGCTGGATAGAAACTTTCAAAAAAGTACAGCCACTCGATTTTCTAAAGTTTGTCTGCCTTGGCAGATCAAGCAATGCCATAACAAGCTTACGAACACACATAGGTATTTGATCAGGATCGGATGATTGGACGCTTTTTAAAAGGGATCTTTCGTGCTTCCCGGAAATTCACGGGAGAACAGATGTGGGGTTTGGAAAAAACGCGTCGACATGTGGGTCGCGCCGTTCTCGCGGCTGCTCGGCAAACCAGCCAATCATCATACATAACCGACGTAACCCTTTCTTCTCCTGCATTTCTATCGATGCCCAACTCCATGGGAGTTTTCCAGGGCTCGGCGCTCGGGCCGGGCCGTTACTTTTCACGGTGTTTGCCAATGACATGTCACCATACGCTGAGGGTGCTACGGTGGTCCAATACGCTGACGACACCCAGGTGCTAGTCTCAGGTAAAAAGAGCGAACTACAAACGCTCATCTCCAACTTGGAGACATCTCTGGCCTCTCTGGATCAATGGTTTACTGCTAACGCCCTTAAGGTGAACGCGGGTAAAACAGAGCTGATTGTTTTTGGTAGCCGTCAAAATCTCCGCGATTTTCCAAAATTTACCGTCAAATTCTGTGAAACCAGACTCGTTCCCTCTGACCAAGTCGAGAACCTCGGAATACTCTTCGATAAACACCTCACCTGGGACAGCCACGTGGATGCCGTCAGCTGCCGCTGCACAGGGGCTCTCCTTGGTCTCTCACACGTCCGCCACATGGTACCCCGTGGCATAATCACTATGCTCGTGTCAGCCCTGGTGCTTACGCAGGTTCGCTACTGCATATCTGTCTACGGCAATGGGTCAAAAAAGAACGCAGCAAAAATTCAAAAGATTTTGAACTTTTCCGCTAAAGTCATTTTTGGTAGGCGGAAATTCGACCACGCTGCGGACCTGCGGGAGCAGCTGGGCTGGTTGGAAGCCCAGCAGCTAGCTGACCAAAGCACGATCTGCAGTGGCGAATCCAGGATCTTGAAAAGGGGGAGGCCAAACCTGCTCAACGGGCCCCACCCTTACCTTAGGGGCCCCAGTAGTGGCGTCCTTATGCCACGCCCAGGTGCGGTTCTTTGCCACTTTCATCATGTGAGGAATTTTTAGGCACGCTCGGCAATATAAAAAAGACTAAAAGAAAAACGTGAAAAAGCCATCGACATCGATAGCTCTGTATGTAGTGTACAATCTATTTCAGCAGTAGGCATACAGTTTTTTTTTTTGCTTCGGTCGTTGCCGGGGCCACGAAAGATTATCAAAAGCAAAATGTTTTGTCAATTTTTTTACGATTGTAACATTTTTCAAGGGGCAGATGTCAATCTCTTATCTCAGTGTCTTGCGCTGGTTGAGGGCTGATACCCTGAACTTTAGAATTGAGCTCTGATCTAGACTCTGATGGCTCTATGTCGCCCACATTGGCCTCACTCCGACCTCTGGATGCTCATTCTGGCCTCTGAAGGCCCCACACCGGCAACAGAGTGAACCACGCTGGCCTCCGGGCCCCATAATGGCCTCAGGAGGAGACCCATGCTATGGCTGACCTCATAGGCCCCCCTGGCTCTAGGAAGTCTTTGAGTCGGTCTTACAACCCTATGCCGCTCTCGAACCCACGCCGGTCTCTAGAAGCCCATGATGCTCCCTGAGGGTCCCACGCCGGCCTTTAAGGGTCACTCCTACCTCAGGGGGCTCAAACATGCATATATAAGATCTGAAAAGTGGCTGCCGATGCCCTCGAGGTGGCCTCTAATGGCCCGACGCCAGCCTATGAAGGCCCGCGCTGGTTCCCGAGGGCCCGGCACCAGCCTCTGAAGTCTGAAGTCAGATGACAGATGGTCCCACGCTGGCCTCAGAGGGTTCACGCTGGTCACAGAGTGCCCCACACTGGCCTAAAAGGGCTCCACATTATCTTCAGAGGGCCCCAAGCTAGTTTCGGTGGCCAATGGGCCTCCATCTGACCTAAGAAGGCCCCATGTCGCTGGGCTTAAAAGACCCCACGCTGGACAAAGACGGCCCCATGCTGGACATAGAGGGTCCCACACTGGCCTTACAAGGCCCCACACTGACCTTACAAGGCCCCACACTGGCCATACAAGGCCCCACACTGGCCTTACAAGGCCCCACACTGGCCTTAGAAGACCCCACAATGGTCTTAGAGGGCCCCACGCTGGCCTTAGTGGGCTTAGCGCTGGCTCCTTACTGGCCCAAAGGAGTCCTTAGGGCTCTACACCAGCGTCAAAGGATCCCACGCTCGAGTCTAAGCTTCTTTATGGCCGCCAAAGCGACCTCTAAGGGCCCACGCTAGCCTCTGGGGGCTCGGCCTTGGCCTCTGAGGGCCTATGAGGGCCATCAAATGGTATTTTAACCCGCGCCCTGGTGGGGTCTGTTTATAACGCGACCTGGTGGGGGGGGGGGGGCTATTTTTTGCCCCCCCCCCCTCGTATCTCCGAAACTACTGGACGGATCCGCAAAATTCAAACGGCGTTCGATAGCCCTGTCAAATTTGTCGAAGGAAACCAAATTTTATTGACCTCGGGGTCACCGATGACGTCACAGGTCAGGTCAAAGATAAAATGTTTCACCGTTCACGGGGCTTCTAGGGAAAGCGCTCTAACACCGAGTAAAACGCATTTTGTCGAAAATCAGCGATAAGACGTCAGTTGTCTAGTACATATGTTGCTATTAGAGGTCACTGGTCATACCAGGTCAGGTCACAGGTCAGGTCACCAAAGGTCACCAAGGGTCACCACATGAACCCAACTTTACTAAGGTTGTGCGATGCATGTTTTATGGCCAGTTTTTCATGTCCAACCCAATGGTGTTGGTTATAAGACCATCAGGTACGGTTTAGGTCACTTTCTGGTGGAGATCAGATCAAGGTCAGGTCAAAAAAGGTCAAATTTCAAAGTTGATATTTTTGCATAAAATGGGTATCGATTCGATGCAGCTCGTCACGGGGAGTCTAATGGTGGTCTTTGTTTTGCACTACGAGGTCTCGAATTGCTAAAAATTGAGTTTGAAAATTTGACGTCATCAATTTTGAACAGTTTTTTTCGCTATAACTTCGCCAAAAAAAGAGGTATCAATCTAAAATTTGGTATGTGGATGGAAGGCGGTAAGGACTATCACATATATTCCGGTTTTTGCGAAATTCAAAAAACTTTTTGGATTTTTTGACTATTATATCCCAAAAATCTATTTTTTGATTTTTGGGGGTCAAAATCAAAAAAATTCAAACATCCGAGATAGCAGTTTTGTAGCCCTGTCAATTCTACAGCTTTTATGTCCCAAACATTTTTCTGTATTTGCAAAGCTATAGGCCTGACAGCTCTTCCCGCGAAACCCTTTTTTGGTTCGAAAACGGCAGAACATGACGTCACTCTGACGTCATTTCCGGCCAACCTGTCATAGCTTTTGGAAAAAATTTTGGTCACAATGTGTAAAATTGATGTCCGGGAGGGTACTGAAAGTTTGGTGACGATCGGCGCAGCGGTTCTGGAGATATATCGAGAAGTCTGGAGGGGGGGCAAAAAATAGCCCCCCCCCCCACCAGGTCGCGGGTTAAGATAGTTTGACGCAGTTTGACTTTATTTATGCTTGGGCCAGTACTTTGGATGAGGCCCTGAAGGTCGTTTCTCTTGGGACACTCAAGCAGGCACGTACCCAGGATTTCGCCCAGGAGGGGGCCGCCTGCTCTCAAAGGGGCCCACGGGTCACCCGGAAGCCGCTGTCAACCCAGGCAGGGGCGTATCCAGAACCTTTCGATGAGGGGATTGGGCACGGTGGGTCCGGTCCCCCCTTGCAGACGGGCCCCTCTGTCTGTCTGTCCGTCTGTCTGTCTGTCTGTCTGTCTGTCTGTCTGTCTGTCTGTCTGTCTATGCCCTAAGAAAATGTGCAAAATTGGCAGGTAAAAATATCATTTTTTGCTTGAGAAGTGTGCATAAAATGCACGGTATTTTATGAGGAAGTGAAGCGAGCGAGCGCCTCAGAGTCACATGCATACACAAGTCCCTCAGAGGTGTCGGTGAAAGGCCGTCGGATGCGCTGGTGTGGGGTCCTCACAGGTGCCGTTGTGAGGGCCTTAGGGCTTAGAGACACTGGTGGGGGCTATCACTTAGGCGTGTGTGGGGCCCCCTACTGGTGGTCCTTCATAGGCCGGCAAGGGACCCTCAGAGGTCGGTAAGAGGCCCCCAGAGTCGCTGGTAAGTGACCGTCAGATGCATAGGGCGCTGCATAGGGCCCTCGGAGGCGCCGGTGTGGGGGCTCTTAGAGCCGCCGAAGTAGGCACTGGTGCTAAGAGGCACTGGTGTGGGGCCCTTAGAGGTGGCAGTGGAGGCCCTCGCAGGCGCCGTTGTGAGGGCCTTCAGAAACACCGGTGTGGGCCGTGGGGCCATAGCATAGCAAACGGGTATGGGGCCCTTACAGCTGATCCCTTATTGGCCGGCAAGAGCCCTCAGGGCCGGCAAGGTCCCTCAGAACCTGGCGTGAGGCCCTTCTGGAGATAGGTGTGGCTACACAAGAGCCCATGGGGTGTTCTCACAAGCCCTGTGGTCTCCTTTCCAGTTGAAGCGTTGCCAGCGCGAGCCCTCTGCCGCCAATTGGCACCACAGGGCCTCTCGGGCCCGGGTGGACCCTAAACCCTATAACGGACACGTGCCCCCTCGCCCCTGGCCATACCATTGAATCCGAGTGATCACGGGCCGTTCAGGTAATCAGGGGCCTCTCAGGTGACCAGGGGCCTTACAATTGACCAGGGGTCTTTCAATTGACCAGGGCCCACCAGGTGACCAGGGGACCCTCTGATAACCAGGGGACGGTTATACCAGGGGCTCCACGGGTAACTAAGGGCCTTTATGTGACTGCAAGGGCCCTTCGTATAACCAGGTACCTACTCCCGGGTAAACATGGGCCCTTCAGGTGACCAGGGTTTCTTCAGATCACTGGCCAGGGGATCAGGGGCCCCTCAGGTAGCTAGGGGCCCCTCAGGTAACCAGGGGCCCCTCATATACGAAGAGGCCCCACTGGTAACCAGGAACCTCTCAGATAATCAGGGGCTCTCAGGCAATCACGGGCCCCTTAGGTAAGCAGGGCCCCTCAGGTAAGCAGGGCCCTCAGGAAACCAGGGGCCCCTCAGGTAACCATGGCCTCTCAGATAAGCAGGGCCCCCGTAGCCAGGGGCCCCTCAGGAAACTAGGAGTCCTTCAGATAACCAGGGACCAATCAGGTAACCAGGCCCCCCTCAGATAACCAGGGGCCCCTCAGATAACCATGGGCCCCTCAGTCTGACCTTGACCGCCGCACGGTCCGGGTCGCCTCCCGGCTACCCTCGCTCGGGTTGTTTGTCCGAATGTGCGGCTGAGGGACGGTGTGGCCGGGGCGCATGGCAGTAGTGAACGGTGGGCTCAGGTGAAGTGCGGTGAAAAGTGAGCTCAGTCAGGTCCCCGAGTGAGCCTTGCGATTTCAGCGGCAAGTTCGAAGTTGTCGGACTTGGAAGATGTCGCTCGTTACCGGTGACGAGCTGACGGACTCGATGTTCAGCGATGCGGAGACGGGTTCGGCAGAAGAGAGGACCCGTGCCCAAGGGAAGCGACACAGACAGCAGTCCATTTCGGATATGCTGCCTGCGACCGAGAAAAAGCAAAGGACACGTAAGTCTCCCAAGTCCAAATCCTCCCTGAGCCCTGAGATGATGCAATATATGAGGGAGGTGATTGAAAAGACAATTGAATCAGCTTTGGAAAAGCAGTTTGCGACATTGACAAAGCACCTTGAAAAAAAGATCGAGTCACAAGAGAAAATTATCAACAAAATAGAGAGCGAAATGTTTGAACAGGCCAAAATCATTGAGAAACAAGAAGATGAACTGGCAGCTCTCCGAAGGAAAGTGGAAGGTTTAACGGAACAGGTGGATGACAACGAACGTAACGAGCGGGGAAAGAGTCTGGTCCTGTGGAGCCGCCGGTTCGGACCGAGGCGTGAAGGAGAGGACATCCAGGGTAAGGCTCTCGATATCCTCAGGTCCGGCTTTCCACACATTCCCCTGAAGGCGGAAGATCTGTCTGTCACCCACCGCTTGGCTAAGGATAACTCGGTCATTTGCTCTTTCTACAGCAAGGATTTGCGTAATAAGCTGTACGAAGGAAGGCTTAAACTTAGCTCCTCTTCTACCCCTGCTGAACACCGGTTGTTTATCAACGAGTCGCTCACCCGCGCCAAAAGGGAGCTGTTCAGCGAGCTGTTGGCCATGAAGAAGGAAAAGCGGCTGTGGACTGTCTTCACTAGAAACGGTCTGCCTTTCTACAAGCTGCAGCAGCTGTCCAGTCCTGTTCGGGTCACGTCGCCTGAGCAGATCGCGGAGCTGCGGAGGAAGCTGGACCCGGCGGCGGGTCGGCGTGCTCCTCCTGGCCCGGCGCTGTCCGGCCCGCCTGCCGTGGCCGGCGCTGACCGGCGCGCGGCGGCCGGTGGCGTGCCGGTCGCCGCCGCGGCCGCCGGTTCTGTGGCGGCTGCCGGCGCGGCCGCGGTTGGTGGTTCGTTGACTTCGGCGGGTGTATTGGTGACGGAGGAGCGTCATGATGCGCTGGTGGATCCTGTCGGCGCCGTCGGCTCCGTGGAGACGGCTGCGGTTCGTCGTTCGCCGGCCCGCTGAGCGCGGTGCGCTGATGTCCTCTGGTTCCGAAATCCGAGGCGTCAGGGTGCGCGCCGGCTTCCCGGCGGGCTGCGCGTGTCGCCGCGGCGGAAAGCCTACGGATGGTGAGATTGGCCGTGTCGTGGCAGATCCTTTAT
The DNA here is from genome assembly GCF_019059575.1 of Amphibalanus amphitrite. NCBI lineage: Eukaryota > Metazoa > Arthropoda > Thecostraca > Balanomorpha > Balanidae > Amphibalanus > Amphibalanus amphitrite. Next base: position 686,373 of record NW_024881529.1, on the reverse strand, counting down.
TTGATTTTGCTTTACTTGGCGGGAGGGAGGGGGATGTTTTCTTTGTCGGCTCTTGTCGGTGTAGGTATGATTTGCCGATCAGAACTCACGGTGGGTGAGTAAGTGTTTCATTGATTCATTCAAACGGCTGATTCATTGTTTGAGACAAATGTGGTCTTTAACATTATGGTGCCGTGTGCCCATGGCTATGTCTAGGTCATGTGTGTACGTGTTTTCTTGTGTGAATGTGTTGTTTTGTTTGAGTTTCATACAGTGTATGTGTGGTTGTGTTTAGTGTGCCAGTATGACAGGAAGTTCAATATTTGTTTACTTGACGCTCCATCGTTAAATAGCAGTAAACCGTGCTGTATCATTATCATGTTGAGTCGACATCGACGGAAACGTGTTTTCCGTTCTACTCTGCCTCTAGAGTTACCCACACATTTGCTCTAAGTGTCTACATTCGGAATAATATGTTGGAACGTAAGGGGATTACGAGAGAGAAAGAAAAGACGTTCAGTTTTCAGACATATTCATGTTAGGTACCCAGATTATTTTGCTGTGCTTCAGGAAACACATTCTACCCCTGATTGCGAACAAACTTGGAGAAGTGAATGGGGCAGCGAGGTACTATTCTCGCATGGTAGCAACATTTCCAGGGGTGTATGCATTCTCACGCCCCGGCGCTGTACAAATCCTTTAGAAAGGGTAGATTGTGGCACACGCTTCGAGGAGGGGAGGATTCTTTTCGCACAAATCAAGCTCGCCAACACTGTTATTAAATTAGTTGGTCTTTATGCGCCTACCCATTCAACTCCAGCGCAGGTTGAGTTTTTCTCAAATGTAAAGGATGTTTTGGATAACCAAGATGACTTGTCAAACCTTATTATAGCCGGAGATTTAAATGTGCATTTAAGTGAGTTGGATGTTGACAAAAATCAGAGAAGAACACACCGTCCGGTAGAAGTTTTAAAAGAGATTATGGAGGAATTTGATTTGCTTGATATATGGAGGCAACTTAACCCTAAAAATACAGGCTTTACGTGGAGGCGACTAAATCCGCTTCAGCAATCGAGAATTGATTACTTCATAATAAGTGCTGGAATACACCGCTCGCAACAAATTGAAAAATGTTCAATAGATCCAGGGATCATGAGTGACCACAGCGTCGTACTATTACAGATGAAGTTAGCTAATGGTAAACGAGGTCCTGGGTTCTGGAAACTAAATAATAGCTTATTGGAGAGTGACTGCTTAAAGGAGGCAATAAAGGAGGAGATAGGGAAGGCTAAGAATAGAGTAGGGCTATACTCGGATTGCAATATCCCGGGATTGCTATTGGAAGTAATGTTGAGCAATATAAGGGCACTTTGTATTAAACAAGGAAAAGAGCTTGCGAAGGTCAGGCGAGCTAGGGAGAGGGAGTTGGAGGAGACAGTTTCCAATCTGGAACAAAAATTGGGTTCAAGCGGGCAGGATACGTTACAGAGATATCAACAAGTCAAATCTGAATTAGAAACGATAAAAGAGGATGCGGGGAAAAAAGCTATGCTATTCTCAAAGGCAAATTGGATAGAGAAAGGAGAAAAACCATCAAAATATTTTTTGCGTCTGTGCAAAAAGCAAGCGACGGAGAGAGCAATATACGTGTTAGATGATGAACATGGTTCAACTGTGACGGGGGATAGGAGGATCCTGAACGCCTGCAAAACTTACTTTGAAGATTTGCACTCCTCCTGTAAAACAGCAAACAGAAACCTGGAGTTTGCAGACCGCATTCCTCAGCTGTCAGACCTAGAGAGAGAAACATGCGAGGGAATGATGACAAAGGAAGAATGCAAGAATGCATTAAATTTAATGTCAGGAAATAAAGCCCCATCAGTTTCCGGATTTACCAAAGAGTTCTTCCATTGCTTTTGGGATGAGTTAGGAGATCTGGTGACTGATTATATAAATCATTCATTTGAAACGGGATTATTATTTGTCACGCAACGCAGGGGATTAATTACACTGATTCCCAAAAAAGGAGACCAAAAGCAGTTAAAAAATAAAAGGCCAATTTGTCTCCTGGACGTAGTGTATAAAATCATTGCCAAAGTGCTTGCAGTGCGACTAGCAAGGGTTATTCATGTCCTGGTGAATCGTGATCAAAATGGGTTTATTAAAGGCAGGAATATTCGCGACAGTCTGAGAATTATACAAGACGTTATCGACTACACAGCAGTGGATAGACGTTCTGGATTTTTATGTGCCCTTGATTTCAAGGCAGCGTTCAATTCTCTTGAACATGATTTCATGTTCAATACGCTCGAGCGATTCAATTTTGGGCCAAATTTTACGAGATGGGTACGATTACTATATAATCAATCTGAGCTTGCGATTATTAACAATGGATTTACCTCGGACTGGTTTTCGCCTAAGCGGGGCATCATGCAGGGATGTCCCCTCTCTGGAATGCTTTTTGCGCTAGCTGTGGAAATGTTGGCCTTAAAAATAAGAGCTTCAAATAGAATTAGAGGCATTTCCGTATCTGGAGTGGAATTGAAGTTGACCCAGTACGCAGACGATACTACGATTTTCGCAAGGGATGAGGTATCAGTTCACGAGCTGATACGGATCGTGCGAGAGTTCTCGGAAGTTTCTGGGTTAGAATTGAACCTAAACAAGACTAAAATTATGCGTCTTGGACCTTGTCAGGATTTGACGCAGCCAGTGTGTGGTATAGTGCCATCAGAGAGTATTAAGATTTTAGGTGTCTGGTTTTCCGCGAGCCGGCAGTGCTTAGATGACAATCTCGAACCGATATTGAATAGCATAAGGGTAGTGCTAAATATGTGGTCTGAAAGGCATTTGAGCATAAAAGGGAGAATAACCGTTGCCAAGAGCCTTGCGGTATCAAAACTGAACTATGTGTTGGCATCTTTGGTAATTCCGCAACAGACATTGTGCAGGATTCAGAGCCTCATCATGAAATTCATCTGGCGCGGCCGTCCGCCGAAAGTCTCTCGAGATGTGCTCTACCAAACGGTGGAAGAAGGTGGACTGGGTGCAACATCAGTGCATAGTTTACACAACGCGCTTAGATTAAGTTGGGTGGTGCGCTTACTGGGACATGAATCGAGATCTGGTGATATATTCCGATCTCGCATTGGCCCGTTTACGGTCAACACTTTTTTGAGAACTAGATTCAATGAACAGGTCTTGGAAAGATGTAGACTCAGCGACTTTCACAAAGATTTGCTCCGGAAATTCAAGAAGTTGTTCCACAAACCCTGCCCCGGTTCTAACGAAACAGTTCGAGAAGAGATTTTGTGGTATAATGAAAAAATATTGATAGATAACAGTCCTGTGTTCTTCCCTCGAATGTATCAGAAAGGAATAATATTCATTAACGACTTGCTTACAACCCAGGGACAGTTAATGACATACGCGGAATTTTGCGAGAAATACAACTTTAGAGTGAACAGCCTTCTGTATCAAGGATTAATAAGAGCTATCCCTTCTGATTGGAAGTTATATTTACGGCGATCTGGAGACTTTCTTGATGTAGGACAGATGAGAGGGGCTGCTATTTGCTGCCGGATAGGATCAAAAGTAAAGCGGATCGTAAATTTAAGGACAAAAGAGTTATATCTTTTAGGTTTGACAAGTCAAAAACCAAAGTCTCTAATAAAGTGGGAAGCCGAGCATCTAGCCCCAGAAGCTTGGGCCACATACCTTAAGATTCCATACACGTGTTGCGCTTCCACCCAACTTCAGTCCTTTCAGTTTCAGGTGTTGCACAGATATTTGCCAACTAAACGCTTTTTGCACGTCAGACGAGTCATAGACACGCAGAGTTGTGACTATTGTGGAGAATCCGATACTCTCGTACATCAGTTATACAATTGTCCACCTGTGCACGCCCTTTGGATTAGGCTATTTCGTAATATGAACTCGAGAATACGACCTGCACATGTTCCGTGCGATGCTCGTTCCGTGTTGTTCGGTGCAACGCAGGTGCCATGTGTCATTAATGTCATCATTCTGTTAACGAAGCGTTACATACATGTCCAGCGTAGGGATGGTAGGACACTCGTGATGGCGCAGTTGAAATCACAGGTAGAACAGTTTTATGAGGCAGAGAGAATAATCGCTTTGAGAGAAAATCGAATGAAACATTTTGCTGCCAAATGGCGATGTATTTATGTTGAAAATGGTATAGCGATATAACGCTTACGGTCGACTGGTTCGATCAACATATGATTATGGGTTGTGTAATGTGTTGCAGGCAGGCGACACATGTAATATCAAGATATGTTTTAGTGATGTGCTGTGCTTCGCATGTGTAAATAAAGTGAAAAAAACCATGGGCCCCTCAGATAACCAGGGGCCACTCAGGTAACCAGGGCTCCTCAGATAACCAGGGGCCCCTCAGATAACCAGGGACCCTCAGATGACCAGGGGGACCCTCAGGTAAGCAGGGCGCCCCTCAGGGCCCCCATTGCCCCCCTTGGGTACGTCACTGCACTCAAGTGACCCAAAGGGCCCACTTGCATGTTTGATGCGAAAGGGGGAGGCCATGGCCTCTTGGCCTCCCCCCTGGATACGCCACTGACGATCTGTCTCACACACAAGTGTTCCGAAGTGGAGAGCCTGAATCGCTCGCAAATGTCCTCCGTCTGAACGCGGCAGTACGACACCATACTACCAGGCAGGACGGTCTGCTGCACGTGCCGCGCTTCAGAACCGAGAACGGCAGACGACGCTTTTGCACCAGAGCGCCAACACTGTATAACCGGCTGCCACCGGACGTGACTGCTCTCGACGGGCAGCGCTTCCGACGGGCGCTGAAGCGCTTTCTTACCCGTGATTGTACTGACTGACATGTCTGCAAGCATCGACGTACGTTGTGTGAGGACGCGTGGCAGAGTGTGTATATGTGTTCAATTTATATGTTGACCTTAGAATGTACTGCATCGCTCCCCCTGATGACTCGGAGCCATAAAAGCCACTGCTGCTGTGGAGTACTCCTCAACAGAAATACAATACAATACAATACGATGTGCACCTTGGAAGCAGTTCAATTACAACAATTGCTGATTAAAATTAAAGTTTGGTTGGTGAACTTGTCAAGATATATTTCTTCATCAGCTTTATTTCCATATATTTCTTTATCAGCCTTCGGTCTAAGACAGCTTATTTTTTGCTATTGACCCGATCGGAACCATCAGTCGAAGTGTCATAAATTGATGCTATTGTTTATACATAGGTGCCAAGATGAGCTGCTTATCACTCGTCTGGTTACCCATTTAGAACACCATGTGGGACCTTAACCCGCGACCACCTGGGGGGAGAGGGAGGGTCGGATCCGACCCCTTGGTGTTTCTTAAATAGCTCTTTAACCGTTTGAGCTCTCTACGAAGATCGTGGCCGGTGGCATACTTACCTTCTTCCATATCAATTTGACGTGTTTTGTGAATATTGTGTGCAATTTGATCTTTTTTAGGCATACATATTTTACTCACCCAACTACACGATATTTTTCGTCATAAAAGATAAATGTTTGAAAGATCTTCAAATATAGTTTTAACAAGCAAAATGCCAAATACGTCAAAAGACGCCTAAAGAATAGCTCTTCAAAATGGCGATCTCGGATATTCCCAAATTGTCCTGTTGTTTTTTAATAATCTGAAGGGTGTGTAAGGAAAATAGATCGATTTTACATGATTTCGAACTCAGCACATCCCCGTACTGACGATCAGGACATTTCGCGGCCAGGTACTGCCAGACCATGTTCGTGGGCCACTCTGCGCCGTGCAGCTGCGAGGAGCAGGTCCGGCTCCACCACTGCGGGCCGTACAGCATCCACACGGAATCCTGCAACAACTACTACCTACAACCACTGTGGTTGGTGAATAATCCTAAGCTAAAAAATAGCTATACATTCCAAAAATTTTAAAATTTTCAAAAACAGAAATATATGCTAGAGAATCCTATATGTATTTACATCAGGTGTCTTCATTTCAGTCTTCTATCATGTTTTTTTTTTTTTTACTCGGAAATGATGAAAATAGCTCCAACAGGTATTCTAGGGTGTGATGACGTGAAAGGTATTTTCGTACGTTTAGACATCGGACAAGTGAGATACGGAGTAGAGTGATGGAAGCATGACCATCAAATCCGGTGTGAAAATAACCCTAAGTCATGTGCCGCATACTCACGTAGCATGAGGTGACCTTTCGTGACATGACCTGACCTGACCTTGACCTCAAATTAACACGCGCACCGACGAGGGGGGGGGCGGATATCCGCCCCCCCTGAGGTTTTTCGCAAATAACGAGAAAACCGCAGCACGTAGCGCCGCGAAATTTCGTACGACTATTCTCTCATCAATTTTACACATGGTGTGCAAGTTTGAACCTCCTAACTTTTAAGGTCAGGTCACCAGGTCACTTTAAATGACCCAACCTCAAGTCACTTTTTGCAACTTTGTCACCGTGCCAGAGCTACAGTAGATGTCGGAGGCCTTTGAAAGTCGCAGCATGTTATTATAGGTCATTAGTAACTACAATTTGTATGTCTCGGAATTTTGATATCGGTGACCTAAGGTCAGGTCAATTTCTCGACCTCTCCATTATAAGTCAATGGGGGGAAAATCAACTCCCTGTTTTTACCACTAAAACGGGTCAAAATGGCCCCATATACCATACATGACTTCATATACGATCAACCTTCACTACCTTGAGGTCTGTTTTGCTGTTGGGCAGCTGTGAGGTCATGTGACGTCATCAAAGGTCACCAAAGGTTTTTTGCCAATAACTCCGTACAAAAAAAAACAAGATACAGCCGCGCGGATGGTCTCATTGTGTTCAGCTCGTCAAGACGCATCGAATCATCGAATGATATACATAATGACCTCAAGGTCACGTGACCTGAGGTCAACCTTTGACCTTGACCTTTCGAGGTCAACATATATATATATATATATATATATATATATATATATATATATATATATATATATATATATATATATATATATATATATATATATATATATATATATATATATATATATATATCACATTCGATGCGGATTGACAAGAGGATCACGATTATGCCCGTAGTTTGTTCCTATCTTGACTAATTCGAAAGTTATTCGAGAAAAACTCTCTCCATATCTAGCGCCGCCATCTTGACTTTTTTGACCCCTGTGACGTCATCTTTGAACTGACCTGAAAATGACCTTTGTAAAAATTGTAGACCTTGTCCGTGCGTATCCGATGCCGTTTACCGCTTGTCGCTATCTTGCTTCTTTCTCGAGATCTCAGGGGGAGGCGGTCATCCGCCCCCCCCCCCCCGTCGGTACTAAGTTGGCGCAGCCGCAGACCCCCGTCGGTGCGCGTGTTAAGGTTTGTTCGAATAAGATCAGGATGCAGAATAACCTCTACCCAGGCGCGGATCCAGGGGGGGGGGCGACGGGGGCGGCCGCCCCCCCCCCCCCCGCCATCCGAAAAAGGCGCCCATATCCCGCGGCAGAGAGGGCGCCCCGAGCAGCAGAGCGGCGACACAGCAAAGATTCAGCAGAAATAGGGCGCCTCCAGCAGAAGTTGGGCTCACCAAGCAGGAGAGTGACGCCCAATTGCCTATTCCCAGCAGATGATAGTCGCCCCAGCAGCGGATGGGCGCCCCCAGCAGAAGAGGGCGTCTCGTTACAAGAATATAAAATACCTTATGTTCAAGAGGGGCGCCCCTGGCAGCGGAAGGGCACCCTTAGCAGGAGACGTGTCCCCCTGAAGAGGAGCGACGCCCCAGCAAAAGGAGAGAGGCGCCCCCATTCCGAGAAGAGCGGCGCCCTGACAGCAGCTGGGCGCCCCAGCAAAAAAGGAGCCCCATAATAAGAAAATGGGTGCCACTGGCAGAAGAGGGGCGCCCCAGCAGAAGAGAGGGGCCTCCAGTAGGAGACGGGCGCCCCAAGCAGAAGAGGGGCGCCCCAGCAGAAGAGAGGGGTCTCCAGTAGGAGACGGGCGCCCCAAGCAGAAGAGGGGCGCCCCAGCAGAAGAGAGGCGCCACAGCAAAAGTTAATAAGAAATAGGCAGCCTCCAGCAGAGGTTGGGCCCGCCAAACAGGATATGGGCGCCCCATTGACAATATCCGGCAGAAGACAGACGCCCCAGCAGCAGATGGGCGCCCCCGATAGAAGAGGGGCGCCCCATTACAAAAAGAAAAGGAGTATATTCTACCAAGAGGGGCGCCCCTGACGGCAGCGGAAGGGCAACCCCAGCAGAGGGGCGGTGCCCCAGTAAAAGGAGAGGTGTGCCCCGTTCCGAGCAGCAGAGGGTCGCCTCGCCCCAGAAAAGAAAAACAGGGGCCCCATAAGAAGAAAAGGGGTGCCTCTGGCAGAAGAGAGACGTTCCCCGCAGTGGAAGGGCGCCCCCACAAGAGTGGCGTCTCCAGCAAAAGAGAAGTGCCCCCTGCAAGAGAGGGGCACCCCACCAAAAGTTGGGCAGAAGTGGGGCGCCTCCAGCAGAATTTGGGGTCGCCAAACAGGAGAGGGCCGCCCTATTCACAGTAGAAAAGACTCCTCAGCAGCAAAGGGGCGCCCTAACAGAAAAGGTGCACTCGTAGTAGAAGTGGGACGCATCAGGAAGAAGAGGGGCACTTCTAGCAGAAGATGGGCGTCCCAGATAAGTGGGCCGCCTACAGCAAATTGGTCGTTCTTAGAAGGAAGAAATGAGGCGACTTAAGCAAGTGGAACTCTCCATAATGGATTAGGCGATCCAAGCAGAGGTTGGGCGCCCCCGGGAAGTGAGGCATACCAGCATAAGTGAGACGCTTCCAGAAAAAGGAGGGGGGCATCACCGGGAGAAGGAGGACTGCACCAGTAAATGGAGGTCACCTTTTTGCTAATATCTTTTGCTAGGGTAGCGGTGCCCATCTACGACTTTTAACCCGTGCCGTGCTGGTTGTCTGAGTTTTCTGTGTCCTGCTGGGGAGGGGGGGGGGGCACACTCCCTCGTCTAACTCGGCTCCTGGGCCGCGTAGTGACACGCGATAAGCGGTATTCGAAAGATCGTCAAAAAACAGGACGAAAACAAAACGGTCATTTTTTAGGTCAGGTCGAATGTCAGGTCACCAGAGGTCATCAAAGGTAAAATGTTGCCTGTTTCAACATTTTTCCGTTTTCGAAGCAGCGGCACATAACTCGGAAACCAATAGAGCTATAGCGCCGCAGAAAAGCGCATTCGATAGCCCTTTTAAAGGTGTTTCTGCAAGCTGCGCTCAGATTTGACCTCAGGTCAACGGTTTAGCCTTCAGAGGGCAAAAGACTCTAAAAATAACCTTTTTATGAACAATGTTTTCCTGCAATGAGTCTCGACATTACGTTTGCCAGCATTGCGTTTCTGTCGTCGAGACACGTCGAACAAACTAAAGGTTGACCTTATGAAGGGTAATTTTGAGAATTTGACCTCAGGTCAAGGTTATGACCTGACCGGGAAAGGTCATGCTGCATAGCAGTCGATGCGTATCGTCGAGCTGAACACAGCTGAGGTGTTTTTATCGCTCTAGCTTGAATCTATCAAAAGTTATTTAAAAAAAACTGCTGCGGACCTTTCATGACATGGGATGACCTCTGGGACATAATGAGTGGTCACACTAGGTGCAATGTTCTTATTCGGTGTGTTAATTTTATATGTATCCCAATGCTTGAGATTGTCTAGAACGGCGCTCGTCCAAAAGAGATGCCTTTCAGTTTTCTCCCAAAGACTTAATTATACCTACCTACCTAATGGAGACGTCGCACAACTGACCTGACCTTAGGTCACAGATATCGAAATTCCGAGATATACATTTCATGATTAGTGTTGCTTTCATCATGATCAATCGCTGAAAGGTTCAAAGCAATCGTTCAGTCGGTATAGCAATGGTAAGCATTTGAACTTTTTCTTAGGCTAGGTCACTTGGCATAACCTGGTGACCTGACCTTCCATCACCCGCGTCAGACATTTTTACAACATGTGCAAAAAAGATGCATGATAAGGTATGCTGAAAATGGCGGCGCTGCGCGCAGCCGTTTTTCAGATGTTTGCGAAAAACCTGAGGGGGAGCGCGATAACGCCCCCTAGCACGGCGCGGGCTTTTAGCTCCCGATTTTGACGGTTTGGCGCCCCCTTTGTATGGAGCGCCCCCGGATTGCCAGGTCGCCCCTATTTCGACTTGCCGCCCCCCCTCCCGAAAATTCCTGGATCCGCCCCTGCGGCTCTACCATCAAAATAAGCGCAAAAATCCGTACATAAAGAGGCATTCCTACTCTTGTCTAGTGTTGTCGTCTCAAGTGACCTTTTGTAACCTGACCTTGACCTTGACCTGTGCATAGTATGACACTTATGCTCACATAATATTTTAACATAGCCTTTAAGATCACTTTGGCCGAGTTTAGGACAAAGTCTACTGATTCCGCCGTGCATAAGCCCGTCATGCAGATACTCCAGAATTTGACCTTTGACCTGACATTGACCCAAAAACTGGCTTCAATCTTGGAACCTCGGGAGTGTTTTGGGAAGGTCTTGTAGAAAGTTTTCGAGCGCTGACTCACGGAGCTCGATACGACCACTGGTTCTCGAGATAACGGGGGCAGATCCGACCCCCTCCCCCAGGCTGTCGTGGGTTGGGAAATACGAGTAACCGATACGGTGCCGGGCTAAGGCGTCATGCATACATATTTGTAAAACACACGATTGGAATAAATAGGCATGATGTATTGACCTTATGAGTTAGGGTGAACATCAGCAGCTGTAAATAGCAGTTCGATTATGTATTGAAGACGATATTAGTTTTGCTCATAAGTCATATGCATTTCTGATCATTTAGAGGAGCAGGCGCTGTGTCACAGGGTGACTTCATTCAGCCTACTGAACACACACTGTTATCGTCCACAAAATCCTATATCGATGCTGTTTCTGCTCGGACCGCTCAAGCCGAGCTGATGCACGGCACAATCCAGTGGTTGTAGTAGTCGCTGCAGAAATCCTCGTGGATGCTGTACGGCCCGCAGTAGTGGAGTTTGACCTGCTCCTCGCAGCTACACGGCGCAGAGTGGCCCACGAACATGGTCTGGCAGTACCTGGCCGCCAAATGTCCTGATCGTCAGTACGGGGATGTGCTGAGTTCGAAATCATGTACACTTGGTGTATTTTCCTTACAAAGCCTTCAGATTAAATGAGCGAGCGAGATTATCCATGAATCTATCTACGGATTATCTACGGAAAGAAATATAAATATGAGCGGCCCGACCCGACCCCGGCCTCGTGATGCTTTTGAGAGAGTTGTATCTCGGCAACCGCTCGACTGATCGACTGGCGGCCTTCTGCATCAGACATCTACATCCCTTATCTCATGCGGGCTGCTCCCTTGGAGCGGCACCGCTGCTCTCGAGGGAGCGCACCCCGTAGCCGGGTGCAGTGAGTACCTTGGGGCTGATCGGCCTGTCCTTCGGGATGGGCTCAGCCCCGGTGACTCACTAGGGTGCCTGCCCAGACCAATGTCTCTCCCTAATTCCTAACATCCTTCCGGCTCTGAAATGGTCTATTGGACCGAAAGGGCCTAACCCAACAACAACAAAAAAAAAAACATCCCTTAACCCTCACCGGCCGCGGATGGGTGGGTGCCGCCCCATAGTTTTTTTTTTTCGCTATAGCTCGGAACACACCGGCGATAGAGAGCTGAAACTCGGAATATCTGACCTTTGATAATGATTTTTGAATGAATGAATGAATGAATGAATGAATGAATGAATGAATGAATGAATGAATGAATGAATGAATGAATGAATGAATGAATGAATGAATGAATGAATGAATGAACGAATGAATGAATGAATGAATGAATGAAACAATGAAAGAATGATTGATTGAATGAATGAATGAATGAATTAATTAATTAATTAATTAATTAGTTAATGCATGCATGAATGAAGCCATCTTTTGACACTAACCACATTTTCGGGTCAGGTCAGGTCACTGACCTATGAGGTAATAAGCAAAGACCTGCAGCGTGCACTGTCCTCAGATGTCGCAACTTCGTTAAGTTAGGTTAGAAGCACTTAGTTGAACTAAGTGCTTCTTAACGAAGCACTTAGTTCGAAGCACTTCTTAACGAAGCACAGTGCTTCGTTAAGTTAGGAGGTTCAAACTTGCACACCATGTGTAAAATTGATGAGAGAATAGTCGTAGGTACCAAATTTCGTAGCGCCGCCGGTTTTCCCGCTATCCGCAAAAAACTTCAGGGGGGCGGATATCCGCCCCCCCCCCCCCGTCGGTGCGCGGGTTAAGAGCGATCCACATACAAAGTGCGTGGCGATTACTGCTCAGGTTTCAATATGCTTGTAGCCTTGTAGCTCTCATTTTGCCGCATTTTGAACGGCCTACGTCATACGTGTTTGTTATTATCGGACACCCATCCGATGACCGATATTACCCCATGGGGGGAGCTGAACCCACCTTCCCCTCTTCTAACTCGGCTCCCATGGGCCACGGAGCGACACGCGGAAGGTGGCGTTTGAAAGAGCAAGAAGCCAATGCAAAACTCGGGAACCAATATCAATATCAACACTCTTGCCTTGGGATCCATTTGGACGCCCGTCCGTAGTTTGCTGCTGCTGTCCGATAATAGGTATCCAAGTAACTTGTTTTTCTTTAAAAAATCGCTGCGCTCCAACGCAACACCGGAACCTCAGCAGACTTTTAAAAAAAAACAAAGTTTTGGGCTTTCTTCATATATTTAACCCTCGCCGGCCGAGGGGGGGGGGGGCGGGTGCCGCCCCCCCCCCATAGGTTTTTTTCGCGATAGCTCCGAACACGCTGGCGATAGAGAGCTGAAACTTGGCATACCTGACCTTTGATTCAAGCCGCATCTTTTGACACCAACCGCATTTTTGGGTCAGGTCAGGTCACTGACCTATGACGTCATAAGTGAACCTCTGCACGGTCTTCAGATGTCGCAACTTCGCAACGCCCTCACTGCCAGAGGAGATGTCACAGGGAAATGAAACTTGCAGGATCTAGTATCCATTATGAGTCTCACAACTTGTATATCTCGGATTTTTCCTAAAGGTCATATGAGGTCAGGTCATTTTCCTGACCTCACCATTATAAGTCAATGGGGAAAAATGAAAACTGCTATTCTGGCGCCGGGAACGATCTCCAACTATGTCAAGCACACAGAATCGTGATTTGATGCACTCCTTGCAAGGTTAGATGCGTCACTTTTGCAATGTTGACCTTTCGTGACGTCATTTATGACGTCATCAAGGTCATATCAGTTTTTCGTCAATAACTCTTGATCAAATTGAGCTAGCGAGTCGGGGAAGCCACCAATGGACTCAGGAAGACCTGCCGAATCGAATGATATGCGACATGACCCCTTTCGACCAACTTCGTGACCTTGAGGTCCTGACCTTGACCTGAGGTCAACACCCCAAGTTGACCTGACCCGAACAAAAAGTATATCATTCGACGCGCCTGAGCGAGGCGAACACGATGCTGCCAAAATCGCGGCTCTGCGGCCGTTTTCTGCGAAGTTATTCACCAAAAACTGAACCGTACCTTGGGGCACTTGACCTGACCTCAGAGGTCACCGGTTGACCTAGGACCTTAAAATCGGGTAGCAATCTCTGCGTCTCGTAACGGCGCACACGCTCGTTTTTTCCGCGACGCGCTAGCTCCACCAGGGGCGAAACGGCGAGGGGGGGGGGGTCGTACCCGCCCCCCCCTCGGCCGGCGCGTATGTAGAAAACCAATAGGTCCGGCGAGGGTTAAATGACTCCCAGTTACATAAAAATGATAACCATCATGTTACGATGGCTTGAAGTGGCCCGTCCAATAATACCCAAGCTTCCCCCATCAATTCAAGATCAAACATGGGTGCAGTGCATGACGTTGAGCCATGCTGCATCGTTGACTCCGACTTCGGACTCCGTAGGAGTCGATAAGATTTTGGCGACTCCGACTCCGACTCCAACTCCGGGCAAAACTTTCGATTCCGACCGACTCCAACTCCGACTCCGACGATCCGACTCCGCAGCCCTGCCACATACCTACTGTAGAATATGATACAAGTAGCAAAAAAAAAAAAAAATGAGGAAGTTTAGTAGTGCTAAATTTCGTGGCGCACGCAACCGCCTCCCCTCCTACCCCCCCCCATAGGTGCACGGGCACAGAGGCGGATCCAGCTCAGTTTTTTTGGGGGCGTACCGGGACGGCTGGGACCACTTCTGCGCCTGCCATCTATCGGGCAGTGTTTGGAACTACAGCGGGCGCCGGCCGGCCGCGCCGCGCGGCGCCGTTACCGGGCTATGGAGGCGAATGAAGTGGTGTAGAACCAGACAAATTTTACGCTTGTAAAGCAAAAAACGAAAAATGTACACTCACCACAGTGTTCAGCAAAGTACTGGGAACAATATGGATATAATTTAAAGCTAGTACGATGCAAACTGTTGGTTCCCTAGAGCAGTATTTACATACTTGTAGGAGATAGGACTTTAATTACGGGAGCTTCTAAACTGCGCTCGCAAAGTACTTGATTGTAAATATTTTCATTTAGAGGCAAAAATCTAAAAATGTACAGTCAAAGCGTTGTTCCCAATGCTTCTAGGTACACAATGAGCATAAATTTAGCTCGAAATGTCATCACACATTGGTTCCCAGTCCAGTTTAAAACGACACTTTGTGCCGCAGAGCCTATCTCTTCCAATGGATGGCGGATGGGTGGCGGTTGTAGTGGTGGACAAGACAATTCTTGAGTGAAATGAAATAATTTGCTTTCAAAGGAGAATTTTGAAGAACTTGTAATAATTGACAAATGATCGTTAATTACAGTGTATAATTTCAAGTTCATGGCAAATGAAAATATTTTAAACAATGCTAGTGAACCCCAGTACCGCCGCGCGAGAAAGCAAGTACTCGACGCACGGTCTGCCCGCCACTTCTGAAAATGGTCCGCGGCCGGCCGGCCGCGTCCCGACACGGGGGGGCAAACCATAACAATTTATCTATTCTTTCCATGCATTGTCCATAGGCGTAATGTTAAAATCATGCCGTTTGGGGGGCAAATGCCCATTTTGCCCCCCCCCCCCCTGGATCCGCCACTGCACGGGCAACATCAAATCTGACCATTTGTGACTTTTTCACACCCGATTTCAATGTACGCCATCTGTAGTCAAAATCAAATTGAGTAGGTATTTTCAAGGGTATTTTGTTATAGGTGTCGCCATACGACAAATTTTAGGTGGTGAAGGATATGGAGGATTTGGTAGGATTTGGCAGTAGCGTTATGCGACAAATACAACGCAACATTGATCAACTCTCTCAGCATGATTTGCTTATATTTTTTTTACGATGATGCCGATGATGCGAATGCGTGGGGAATTTCTGGAGAATTCAACTTGACATCGCGGTGGTAGCGTGCTGGAGGATTGACGTACTCTTGTCATCTTGAGCGGTCATTGTTTTTTTTTTGCAAAATTTTGACATTTACGACGCTGCGTTTCTATTGCTCCCGAAAGGTAGGTACCTAAACTAGCGCTGAGTTATAGGTAGGTAGGTCAGGTACCGACTACCTAGTACCAGTTTTTTGTTTTTTTTTAGGCATCGTTGTCGTGCACTGACCTATGAGTTATGACAATGACCTCTATGTTGATGTCGGCAGTCAGTTTGTCTGCCTTCTATCATTTTGGACACACTGCAAGTGGCGTTCGAAAGGGCATAAAAAATAATCAAATTATTTGTTCACTTTTTGATCAGGTCAAAGGCCAGGGCCCTGTTTCACCGGTGATAGCAGCACGCTACTATCAAATTGCGCGAGCTGACGTAATGTGACCAGGTCACACTAATGACGTTTCGTGTAATCCGTGAGCTGCGTTTGGAACAGAGTTGCTGTCTCGTTGAATTGCGTTTGATACATTTGTCTGATCGCACGGGCACTGCCGTGAAGATGTTAGCAGCAATATTTGATGACATCACACAGATTGACGGTGTCATGGTTTGTTGATGTTTCCATGGAAACCCAATTTGACACGTGTGATTAGCAGAGCGTGCTGCTATCACCGGTGAAACAGGGCCCTGGTCACCCAAGGGCCAAGCTTGTTTTCAGAGGTAAAACTTCTGACAAATTTCTTTACAAACTAGGGTATCAGTAACCCTGGCGTCACCAGTAGTGTTTTTGTGCAGGGCTAAGGTTTCCTGTATTAGGCCGCCGTGCCAAGCCGAAGCATGATGTGACTTCTCTGGGTAAGAGATGGTAACGTACCATGCTATCAGTATCGACCAACTCAGAACTACTCAAACTGACTCAGACCGACTCAACCGACTTAAATCGATTCCGATCGACTCGGACAGACTCAAAACGACTCAGGCAGACTCTAACTGACTCAGGTAGACTCAAGGTGACTCGACCGACTCAACTCGATTCAGATCGACTTAGACCGACTCAAACTAACTCAGACCGACTCAACCGACTCAAATCGATTCCGATCGACTCAGCCAGACTCAGAACGACTCAAACCGATTCAGGCAGACTCAGACCGACTCAGGCAGGCTCAGACCGATTTAGGCCGACTCAGATAGACTCAGAACGACTCAAACTGACTCAGACCGACTCAACCGACTCAAATCGATTCCGATCGACTCAGTAAGACTCAGAACTATTCAAACCGACTCAGGCAGACTCAAACTGACTCGACCAACTCAAACCGATTCAGGTCGACTCAGACAGACTCAGATAGACTCAGAACGACTCAAAATAACTCAGACCGACTCAACTAACTCAAATCGATTCCGATCGACTCAGACAGACTCAGAACGACTCAAACCGACTCAGGCAGACTCTCACTGACTCGACCGACTCAAACCGATTCAGATCGACTCAGATGTACTCAAATCGATTCCGATCGACTCAGACAGACTCGGAATGACTCAGGCAGACTCGCACCGACTCAGGCACACTCTAACCGACCCAACCGACTCAAACCGATTTAGACAGACTCAGACAGACCCAGCAGTGACCTGAATCATCAGACCTGAATCGGTTTTCAGTCGGTCGAAACAGTTTGAGTGTGCTGAGTCGGTTTGAGTCTGCATGAGTCTGTCTGAGTCTGCTTGAGCCTGCCTGAGTCGATCAGAATCTATTTGAGTCGGTTGAGTCGGTCTGAGTCAGTTTGAGTCGTTCTGAGTCTATCTGAGTCGGTCTGAGTGAGTCGATCTGAATCGGTCTGAGTCTGCCTGCGTCGGTTTGAGTCTGCCTGAGTTGGTTTGAGTCTGCCTGAGGCTGAGTCTCTCTGAGTCCTTCTGAGTCTGTCTGAGTCGATCGGAACGATTTTAGTCGGTTGAGTCGTTCTAAGTCAGTTTGAGTCGTTCGGAGTTTATCTGAGTCGGTCTGAGTCGATCTGAATCGGTTTGAGTCTGCCTGAGTCTGTCTGAGTCGTTCTGAGTCTGTCTGTGTCGATCGGAATCAATTTGAGTCGGTTGAGTCGGTCTGACTTAGTTTGAGTCGGTCTGATTCGATCTGAATCGGATTGAGTCGGTCGAGTCAGTTTGAGTCTGCCTGAGTCGTTCTGAGTCTGTCCGAGTCGATCGGAACCGATTTAAGTTGGTTGAGTCGGTCTGAGTCAATTTGCGTCGTTCTGAGTCGGACTGAGTCGATCTGAATCGGTTTGAGTCGGTCGAGTCAGTTTGAGTCTGCCTGAGTCGGTCTGAGTCTATCTGAGTCTCAGTCGATACCGATAGCATGGTAAGTTATCTTCTCTTACCCAGTGACGTCACAGCATGCTTCAGCTTGGCACGGCGGCCTCATACAGGAAACCTTAACTTTGAACGAAAACGCTACCGGTGACGCCAGGGTCAAGATTCTTACAGATGCCAGGGTTACCAATACCCTAACTAGCACATAGCTAAAGAAAAGATAGAGCTACAGCACTGTGGAAAGGAGCATGCGATAGCTCTCTTGACGCTCTTTATGAATAATCCCCTCAGATTTGACCTGAGGTGTAGCTTGCAGGGGGGAGGGAGTTAAAACTCAAAATGACATTTTTCCAGGAGCAGTTCTTGTGGCGTGCAATAGCTTTTGACCCAAAATTTGCATGAGTCTACTTTCAGCAGCATCGTGTTCCTCTTGTCAAGATGCATCGAATTAACTATAATCAGACCCTGTAAGATCAACTTGTAAACATGACCTCAGGTCAAGGTCATGACCTGGCTTTGTTGCATGTTGCATATCAAGTTGTGTTGCATATCAGTTGATCCGTATTGTTTATCAGAACACATCTAAGGTGTTTTCATCACTCTAGAATGCCTCTTTCAAAAGTTATTTGTGAAAAACCTGTTGGGTGCGATCCATGTGATTTCAGGAACTTAATGAGGGGTCACAGGGGCCATTTTGCGATTCATTAGGACATGTTAACTCTTAATTTGTTGTTTGAGTGATTAGAATGATGATCATCCATAAGAGCCTCTTCAATTTCCTCCCATTGACTTGATAAGTTGATGGAGAGGTCACTTGGTTTTTGTGACCTAGTTACCTGACCTGAAAAGACTGGGACTAAGTTTTCAGGATAGGTGCGAAAAGGTTACCCCAGAGGCTATGCCAAATCTGATAGCGCTATGCGCCACCATTTTTACGTTATTTGCAAAAAACCATAGGGGGGGGGGGGTGCATCAACCGCCTCGCCGGCGAGGGTTAACCCGCGCACTGACAGGGGAGCCATTTTGGCCCCCCGTGTTTTTTCTTAACCCTCGCCCGCACATGCCGTTTTCCCATCCTAGAACCGCACATGGGAGTTTGGGAAGAGACGAATCCAATGATACCCAGTTTTACCTTCTCAGGTCAGTCATTGACCTTCCAGGTCATTCATTGACCTTCAAGGTCAGGCATTGACCTTCCAGGTCAGGTCAAGTCAAACTAAAAAATGTTAAATGTTGCTGTTTTGGGTCACCGTTGGATATAAGTGTGCTGCTTATCATATACCGATGACGATGCCGTTTTCTGGTGCCAAGCTAGCTAGAACCTCTTTGTCACACTACCCGACCAGGTTTTTGCTGCTGAGGTCATTTCAGGTCAAGTTAGGTCAAGGTCAATGATGTGTTTTTATGTCTGTGTGTGTCTGTATGTATACTGATGTGTGCACCGATTGTTTATGTGTCCATATTACATGAAATCATGATCTGAGAAGCTTTTACCAAAATGCAGTCAAAAAACTTCACGGAAAGTAAATTCAGCTTGTCTAAAATGCAATTATTTTAGATTACCTAGGTTGACCTTGACCCTGACCTTGACATCTGTACATCGCCGAACAACATGTTCCATGATAGGTGGGAGGTAAAACTGGCAAAAAAGCCGAAATCAAGGTGTCAAAAGCTCACCAGGCCCATATCCAACGCAAGATGTTGATTGGTCATTTGGGTCATGACATGACCTGAAAACAAGGTCATATCTCCAAAACCAAAAACCACATAAGCTTGAAATTTTCAGTGGAAATCAAGAAAGGATAGAGGAGCAGCTATACGACAAATCAGGCTTCTAGCTCTAAAAATGTTGAGTGCAGAGCAGAAAGACTACCTGGGGGGTGGCAACTCCCCCCCCCATGTGCGGGCGAGGGTTAAATAGCGTGAAAACGGCGGCGCGTAGCGCCGCCAAATTTTCAGTAGGTACCTTTCCGGGCATCAATTTGACACCTTCACACAAAATTTCAAGTCACAGGTCACCTTGGGTCAGGATTTATTGAGGTCAAACTGAGGTCATGTTTGCGCAAAAAAAAAACAAAGACATCTTGAAACGCTCACCAAATCTACAGTTAACAAGCAATTTTAAAGTATTTAATGTGGTCGTGTAGAGAAGAGACGGCACTACAAAACTGCTATCTCGGATTTTCAAAATTTTGGGATTTTGACCCCCAAAAATAGTTTTTTAAGAAAAAAAAAACTAAAAAATACTAATTTTTTTCTAATTTCGAAAAACTGGAATATATATGATAGTCCCTGTGCTCTTCTATCTACATACCGAATTTCAGATTGATATCTCCTTTTTTGGCCAAGTTATAGCGAAAAACCTCTTCAAAATTGATGACGTCAATTTTTTTACTCAATTTTTAGCAATTCTAGACCACGTAACGCAAAACAAAGATCACCATTAGACTCCCCGTGACGAGCTGCATCGAATCGATACCCATTTTATCCAAAACTATTAGTTTAAAATTTGACCTTATTTGACCTGACCTTGACCTGTCCTTCACCAGAACATAACCTAAACTGGCCCCAAAGCCTGCCTGGCCCACATAATCGCATTTGTTATGTAAAATGGACCATAAAACATGTATCACATGATATTTTCATATTTTGACCCTCATTGACCTGACCTCTGTGACCTGACCTGGTATCAGTGACCTCAAATAGCAAAATATGTATTTTATGGACAATTCCCCATCGATGATTTTCAATGACAAGCATTTTACTCGATTTTACAACGCATTTCTTGAAATGTCTGTAAACGGTGAAAATTCGACCTTGGACCTGACCTGTGACGTCATCGATTGGACCGAGGTCAATGAAATTGGGTCACAAGGTAGTTCTCCGTTGGGGCTATCCAACGCCGTTTGCCGTTTTTCTCTATGTTGCGTGGTTTTCGAGATCTTAGGGGGCCAAAATGCCCCCCCCCCCCCATCAGACCGCGTTGCTCGGCAGACCCCATCAAGGCGCCGGGGTTAATCTTAGGAAAGACTACGGTCGCTTCGCTCGCTCCGTAACAATACAGCCTACAGGTGTACTTAAGGTCTAGAATGGCTAACAATGAATTGTCAGTGAAGGTCCTCTGCAAGTCTGCAGACATGCTTTCATCTTAGCTCGTGTGTCCTCAGGTGCAGCGTTGGTCGAGGTGACCAGAGGCCGGGTGTACTGCTGAGTGGGCTGCCGCCGAGTCCGCTCACCATGTACAGTTTCGAGGGTCAGTTCCGGCGGCGGCCGCAGGTGCGGCTGGGCGGTGCCAGCGGCGCTGAGAGGCGGGAGCAGGCCATTCAGCGCGCGCAGCTGGAGCGCAGCCGGCGCGCGCAGACCGAGCGCCACCAGCTCTGCGCCGGCCGACTGCAGGCGTTCGTGCGCGGCTGTCTGGGCCGTGCTCGGCTGCGGCGCCGGCTGCGGGAGGCGTTCGACGCCGAGTGGACGGCCGAGCGGGCAGCGCTGTCGGCGGCGGCGGCGCCCGACGCCAGCCTGGTGCGGCGACTGGCCGCGCGCCTCTGCTGGTTCTACCGGGCCGACGAGGAGGACTGGCGCCGCCTGGTGGCGCTGTGCCAGCTGCTGCTGCGACACGCGCCGCTGCGAGACGCGCTGGCCGGCAGCTACCCGCTCAGTCGGCTCCTGCTGTTCTGTGTGCAGAGTCTGGGCGGCGCGGCGGACGGCGGCCGGTCGCTGGCGGTGCCGCAGCGTCTGCTGGAGGTGTCGCTGGACGGCGCGGCGGCCGCGGCGCACCTCCAGTACCTGGTGCCGCGCTCCTACTTCGGCCACATGCGCCGGCTGCTGGAGGCGCGCGTGCCGCCGCTGGAGGAGGACGCCGTGCAGGCGCCGGTGCCGCAGGCGGCCGCCGTGCTGCTACTGCTGCAGCAGCCGCTCCGGCTGGCGCAGCGGCCCGGACCGCTCTCGGACGTTATCCTGGCCGAGTTCGCCGGCTGCTTCCTGCAGCCGCGCTTCTCGTCCCAGGTGCGTCACTGGCTACTGCCGGCGCTGGCCGCCGACGGCACGTTCCCGCTGGCCCGCTGCCTGCAGGTGCTGTCGGCGCGCCGCCAGCAGCTGCCGCCCAGCACCTGGCTGCTGTTCTCGCTGCTGGCACTGGGCCGAGACGCGCTGGACGCACAGCCGGCCGAGGTGCGCCTGCTCTACCTGGAGCTGCTCGACTGGGCGTCGGCGCACCTGCGGCCACGCTGGAGCTCAGAGCGCGTCGATGAGGACGACTCTGACGACGAGATGGCTGCGGCCGAGTCGCCCGAGCAGCGCCAGGAGGCCGACACGCTGGAGGAGGCGCTCGCCGTGCTGGACCGGCCGGCTCACGTGCAGGCGCTCCGGCGGCTGGTGGACGACGCGGCGCCCGAGTCGGGCGCGGTGCGCGCGCTCTGCGGCCTCTGCTACCACCTCATCAGCCGGGAACGGCTGGCGCTGCACAAGTACCGGCTGCTCTACACACTGGCCTTCTCTAAGTCGTTCCTGCGCCGGCTGTGGGCCGTCGTGGAGCAGTGCTCGTCGCCAGCGTCGCTGTTCGGTGAGCGCCGCTCGCTGCTGCAGACGGTGGCGGCAGGGACTGACCTGCCGGCTGACGAGCGCGAGCGGCTGGTGCCGCCGCTGGCCGCCTTCTGCGCGCTGTTCGCGCACATGCTGGTCACGCTGCAGGACGGCGAGCTGGTGGGCGCGGCGCCGCTGTTCCCGCTGCCGCAGCTAGTGGCCATGTCGGCCGCGCTGCGGGACGTCTACCTGGGACTGGTACAGCTGGCCTACCCGGACCTCCAGCCCAGCGTGTCGTCCACGTACTCCTCAGCGCTGCGGAGCGTGGGCGTGCCGGCGGCGCGGCCGACGGATGGCGAGGCGGCCGCTCACTGGACCAGCCTGCTGCGCAGCGTCAACGCGCTGCTGTGGCAGCTGCAGTCGAGGGACGCCCGGCTGGCCTTCTGTCCGCCCGGACACTGGTCGGAGCGCACTCAGCCGCTCACGGCCGAGCGCATCCCGGAGGTGGTGGCGCTGTTCAAGGCGGACCTGCAGGCGTTCCGGCCGTTCGCCGGCCCTGTGCGCTACTCGCGGGACGAGCTGGAGGCCGGCAGTCCGATCGTGAGCTCGCGGGACGTGCGGATGATGCTGCTGCTGCGCCAGCTTCCCTTCGTCTTCAGCTTCCCGCAGCGGGTACAGCTGTTCCAGGAGCTCATCCGGCAGGACAAGCACGGTGCCCAGTCGGAGCTGGATCACTTCATGGCCGGCGCCGGGAACGCCATCAACTGTAACATCCGCAGGAACTACATCTACGAGGACGCCTTCGAGAAGCTGTCCCCCGACAATGAGCCGTCGCTGAAGCCTCGCATGCGCGTCAAGATGGTAAACGCCAAAGGCCTGGACGAAGCGGGTATCGACGGCGGTGGCATATTCCGAGAGTTCCTCTCGGAGCTGCTGAAGACGGCGTTCGACCCGAACCGCGGGTTCTTCCGGACGACCAACAACAACCAGCTGTACCCGAACCCGCAGGTGGAGCTGCTGGTGGAGCGGCCGCTCGACCACTACTTCTTCATCGGCCGCGTGCTCGGCAAGGCCATGTACGAGCAGATGCTGGTCGAGCTGCCGCTGGCCGCCTTCTTCCTCACCAAGCTGCTGGGCCGCCACTCGGACAGCGTGGACATCCACTACCTGGACTCTCTGGACCCGGTCATGTACAAGAACCTGCTGTACCTCACCACCTACGACGGCGACGTTTCCGAGCTGGGTCTCGACTTCACCGTCAACGTCACAGAGCTCGGCGAGAGTCGCATCGAGGAGCTGAAGCCGGGCGGCGCCGGTGTGGCCGTTACCAACGCCAACCACATCGAGTACGTGCATCTGGTGGCCGACTTCAAGCTGAACCGCCAGATCCAGCGACAGTGCGCGGCGCTGCGGCGCGGACTGGCCGACGTGATACCTCTCGAGTGGCTGCAGCTGTTCGATCACCGGGAGCTCCAGACGCTCATCTCGGGCGCCGCCATCCCGGTGGACGTGGCCGACCTGCGCGCGCACACCAAATACTCGGGAGGCTACTCGGACGACCACCCGGTCATCGAGACGTTCTGGCGCGTGGCGGCCGGTCTCACGGACCGGCAGAAGACGCAGCTACTCAAGTTCGTCACGTCGTGCTCGCGGCCGCCGCTGCTCGGTTTCCGCGAGCTCTACCCGCCGCTGTGTATTCACTCTGCCGGGGCTGACGACGCCGACCGCCTGCCCTCGGCCAGCACGTGCATGAACCTGCTCAAGCTGCCAGAGTATAGGGACGAGGAGACGCTACGCAGCAAGCTCTGCTATGCCATAGAGTCCGAGGCGGGATTCGAGCTCAGTTAGGACGGTGTAAAGGGAGCAGTGACTCGAGGTGACCCGGGCGGGGAGGGTGTCTGCTAAAGGAGTCTCCCAGCCGTCTTGGGCGGGATTAATGCGCGGGTGTCTCGCGCAACTGTGATCGTGACGCTTGTCTATTCTGGAAAGCTCCGAGGGGCGGTGATGACGTTCTCGATGACCGAGTCCGCCGGTGATCGGTGTGCGGTCGGGGGGCGACCGCGACAACCGGCGGAACCGAGCAGAACGGGACATTACATATACTGCGTACAGTGGTCGGTCCACGACCCAGCTGTCTGAATCGTGCTGTTGTGTTAGGAAACGTCGCTCCTGTGTTGGCGAATAGTGAATTGCCTATAACCAGCCAGTTGTATTTATCGTAATATATCTTTAAACAAATGTACGTATGTGTGCGCCGTCTGTAATCTGTGACTGAAAGAGTGGAATAGAATGCGAGATGGTTCAGGCAGGCCTCGTTAGTCATGTTCTGGAATTAGCCTATCTATGTAGCTTTCATGGAATCTTTGAGCCGATAATATAAATTCGATCGTAATCGGCCAGGAATCGAACAGTCATTCCCAAGATCCGTTGTTCGCTACAGTGCTACGATCCCCACACACGCCAACGTCACGTAACGCCAGTATATTCTATCAAAAGTAGTAACCAGCGCGATTCATTTGGCACTTGATTGTCAAGCAATAGCCTAACGCTTCTATTGCACTACACATGTTTACGTATCAACTTCAGCTGTCAGATCAGATGTCAGAAACAGCGACTGCTGGTCAGATCTGAACATATTTTCGCACATCAGAAAATACGCCTTTTCTCAGACTGAACCGGCATGCAAATATCAAAATCGCCCGCAGCACAGCGCTCCGGTTACAAAAAGCTCGATATCAAACCCCGTACGTGCGTCCTTGAGTCGGTACAAACTGATCTCTCCACCAGCTTAACATTCTCTCCACCGCGGGCTCGTTTTGTCTTCGCTGCGGTCACCTCCGTTTCCGCACAGCCCGCGGTATCAGGTCTCTCAGCACGCGTTCACTCGAACTTGATGCCCTGCGCCAGCGGCAGCTCGGTGCCATAGTTGATAGTGCAGGTGGATCGGCGCATGTACTGTTTCCAGGCGTCCGAGCCCGACTCGCGTCCGCCGCCCGTGTGCTTCTCGCCGCCGAACGCGCCGCCGATCTCGGCACCCGAGGTGGGGATGTTGACGTTGACGATACCGCAGTCGGAGCCCTTCGGTCCCAGCCACTGGCGGATCAAAGAAAAACGGGTTGACAAACACAAGAAAAGAGACAGCGTTGAAACGGACAATTCGTGAGGCATAACGCCCCGTAAGTCCAATTTCGAACCACAGAAAACGAATCAACCACCGTCCACCACACCCCCTTCAAGACGGTGGCTGAAATCTGACTGTACATACAGCACCGCCGCCTCCGCCCCTCCCCATCCGCGTCCCGTGTCCGTACCTTGAAGATGGTGCCGAGGTTCTGCGTGAAGATGGAGCTGGACAGGCCCTGCTTCACCTCGTTGTTCCACCGGATCGCCTCGTCCATGGAGCTCGTCTTCAACACGTACACGATCGGCGCAAACGTCTCCTTCTGCACGACCGGCGCGTCGTGTGCCAGGCCGGTGATGATGGTCGGCTCCACGTAGTTCCCCTCGCGCTCCAGCACCTGCGCGGCGACGGAACACGTCATCAGTCATCGCTGTGACGTCATCAGACTGACCCGGTATATCTGCGCGACGTCAACGCTGGCTTACGATATACTGTGTCAGCTGGCAAAATGCCACGAGTAGTTTTCCATTGTTACCAGTCAAGTGCACATTCGTTGAAAGGTGATGATGGAAAAAAATGAAAATTCGTTTTGGTAGAAGTGTTGACACGTCAGACCGATGATGCAATACTAAGCATCAAGAAGTCTTAAACCTATTCATCAGTAATTTCTCAAAAGTTTCCACAGGCCCTCAATGATTATTTCTCTCATTTCAATCACGACCAGCGCTATCGCAAAAAAAAACTCCTAAAAGGCCAGACCATAAAAAACGACAGCTGACAGAAACCAGCCCTGAGCCCACATAAACAAACTCCGTCCGACCTCCATCCACCGCCCGTCGCCTGGCTATAGTCTCCTCACCTTCCCTCCGTACTCAATCTTTCCGCCCTGCTCGACAGCCTCAGCGACCGCCTTTTTGTAGGCCTCCACGCCCTGCTGCGAGTGCATGGGTCCGTACAGAGTGCCGTCATCCAGGGGGTCGCCGATCCGCACCTGGGCGTAGGCCTTGGCCAGGCCGGCCACCACCTGTGCGGGAGGGAGGGGAATGGAGGTTCCGCTCAGCTGAGGGGAATGGTCACCACCTGTGCAGACTAGGGGGAGGGGGAGCTCCAAATCGGGGAAGAACACCTACACACAAGGTCGCGTGGGTTCGAATGGAGGCGCATAACTGATAAAGGTAGCGACTGAGACAGCCTGTTTTTTTTTATATAAACGAGCACAATGCACATACGATGCATATCTATAACTTTTTTATCCATCGCAGAGCATACCATGACCATTAAACGACCAGACCAGCACCCAGTTTACAATAAGCCGGGAGCCTTTTCACAGCCTTCTTCGTCTCCCCATGACGTCGCCATTCCAATTCCTGCTCGTGTAGACTGTCATGCAGCACCCAGTCACCGGGTGGTGGTGCACCGCTGGCCGGTGGGTGGTGATTAGTGATACCCTCCGTACCTGATCGTGTAGGCTCTCGTGCAGCACCAGTCGCCGGGTGGTCGTACACCGCTGGCCAGCCGTGCCCACGCAGGCGAACAGCGCCGCGCGTACCACCATCGTAACGTCCGCGTCGGCGTCCACAAGGATGGCGTTGTTGCCTCCGAGCTCCAGCAGGAAGCGGCCGAACCGCGACTGGACGTCCAGGGCCACCTGGGGGGGAAGGGTTGGAATCAGCGACGGTGGGTCAGGTAACCACAGACGACGGGTCGAGTAACCACAGAGTGGGTAATGTAACCATGTCGACGGCGATGGTACCACTTACAACCAATGGTAAGAGAGCCACCAACGACTCGTCAGGTAAACAAGGTCGTTCCGCCATGTTACACCGACCGTAAAATATCACCAAAAGCCATGAGTGGGATGGGTGGGTGGAAAATCACTGACGACTGGAGCACGCCTGGTCCAGTCGGGTCGTGGTGGGCTAGGGCAGCGGATAATATGCTCCTACCAGCTCCCTCATATCAACGACACGCTCTCCCCACCTGCCGTACCCCTCCCCTGCCCACCTGTCGTCCCACGGCCGTGCTGCCGGTGAAGGAGAGCAGGCCAATGCGCTCGTCGGCCGCCATCAGCTTGCCGACGTCGGTGCCGCCCTGGACCAGGGAGCAGATGGCACCCGGCAGGCTGTTCGTCTCCAGCACCCGCTGCACGATGCGGGTGATGGCCACGGAGACGAGCGGCGTGCTCGGAGCGCCCTTCCACAGCACCGTGTTGCCGCACGTCTGTTGGAGGGGAGGGGGCGGGGAGATCAGAATAAGGCAGTGGTGACGTGTGCGCAGCGCATTGAAATAATTAGCACAGAGGCAATGTTTTACAAAATGAAGACAAGAACACAAAACAAAGCAACATACCTAGAATAATCTCGTGATAAAACCAACTTCACGCATTCAGAACAACGCCGTATAATTGTGGAATGGAAGCACTGTCCACAATTAGAAATGTGAAAAACACCGGATAACATATTTTTATCAGTCAGTGTCTTGATGAATGACGTTCCAATATTCAGTTAGCTTATCAATTTATTCCACAATTAGCCGGAAAGCATCTGCACCTTGGGTGACACTATCACAGGACTTACCACCGGCAGGCATAGGGACAGCGTCCCACACGGTCACCATGACACCCCTGTCACTATCACCATGGCGACGGCGCGCTTACCATGGCGATGGCGCTGTTCCAGCCGTAGACGGCGCAGGGGAAGTTGAAGGCCGAGATGACGCCGACCACGCCGAGCGGGTTGTAGCACTCGAGCAGCGCGTGGTTGGGCCGCTCCGACGGAAACACCTTGCCGTCAATCATGCGCGACAGGCCGACGGCGTAGTCGCAGATGTCGACGTACTCCTGCACCTCACCGATACCCTCCGGCACGATCTTACCTAACGGCGGAGCAGGGAGGGGTGGGGTTCAGACACGTTCTTATGGGATATTAGATGGGAAGGAAAAGACCGGGTCAACTGGTCATGAAATCCTAAAAGCAGCTGTGCATGCTAGGGAATAAAATTATATACAATACCGGACATTTTAATTTGTCTGGAAGGAACTACTCAGTGCAGTCACGACTACTCGTTGCACATCGCTGATCGCGTACTGAACACCCGACTGCAAGGTCATGTTCCAAAGAACCAGGCAACTAAGCAACCATCTAAGCGGAAGCCGGAAAGCAAAAGAAAACGACAAAAATTCGTTCTAACCACATCTGCAATCACTGGCAAAATATGGTGAGCAGCTTGAGCGCGGTGCCACAACCCTCTTTTAAAGCAGAGTTTATGGAGATCGTCGTTACGTCGGTATCGGCGCCAAGAGGTGCCATCTCTCCTCCTCACCCATTTCGATGGAGACCAGTCGGCCGAGCGGGTCCAGGTAGCGGCGCAGCGCGTCGCCAATCTGACGCACGATCTCTCCCCGCTTGGGAACGGGCAGGTCGGCCCACACCTGCCAGGCCTCCTGGGACGCCTTGATGGTCTCCTGGTAGTCCTCCGGGCTGGCGGTCCGTACCTGGGCGATCGGCTTGTTGTTGGCTGGGCAGATGGACGTGACTACCTGTGGGCAGAACGCGGTGAGACATCAGCTGCTGATGTGGAGTGAAACAAGCATTGAGGCGTGAGGTACAGGCGTGAGGTGACACGCCATGTGAGCTGAGACGTCAGATGTGAGAGCTACGATGCGAGACTCAAAGCAATGGGCGAAGCAGAAGATTTTACGTGATAGAAGGCTGTAAGGCGACACATCAGACGAAAAGACGTGGGAGGAAGTGAAGACGTAAATCAGATAAAAGGAATCAGACGGTTGCCGCTACGTGAGCCAGAAGGCTAGCTGGAGGAGGGGAGGGGGGCAGTAGTCATATGACAGTGTTAGCCTCTTAGAGGTCGACGTGGCGACGCATCCAAGGAATCTTGTATGGGACCCACCAAAGCCAAGGGATCCCCGAAAACGGCACTCAGATGAAGGTGGATTCTAAGAAGGAAGCACGTCATGACCCTTGGAGGCCCACCTGACCTCCAAGATGCCAGTTTGCGACACTCAGGATGCTGCATGACCACTGAAGAGATCAGCGTTTGGCCCTCAAGGCTCAAGTCAGTATGGGCTACCAAAGACCTATATAGAGCATCAATGCTTTTAGAGGTCAAAGTGAGCCCTTCAGTGACCAGTGTGAGCCCTAAAGACCCCACCATTGGCCCTCAGAGACCAGCTGAGGGCTGGGTAGTTTGTCGGAGTTGGACCCTAAGGTTCCATGTGGCGTCATCTGAGGTCAGTTGGGGATTAGGTAAATGCGCCCCTTCAGATGGCAGTTTTGGGCCCATGGGAAACAGTTTGGGACCTTAGGAGCTAAACTAGGCCATCAGAGTTCATCATAGGCTCTAATAGACTTGTCAGAGGGCCACCAGAGATCTGTAAGAGCCAGGGCATATTCTATGGCACTTAGTACCACTTACCTAGTGCATCCCATTTCAGGATGCAGTCCCTCTGCTATGCCTTGTGCCCTTCCTGTTACCTGACCTGTCTGCCTTGTGCCCTGTTCCCTGTCCTGCTCTCTGCGCTGTGCCCTTCCCTCTGTCCTGCTCTTTACCCTAAACCCTGCTCTGTGCCCTTCTCTGTACTCTGCCCTGTTCCCTGCCCTGTGCCTTGTTATCTGCCGTGTGCCTTATTATCTGCCCTGTGCCCTTCCCTGTTCACAGTAATGTATCCTGTGCCCTACCCTATTCACTACCCTGTGCTCTGCTGTGTGGACAGGACCTGCCCTGGTCCCTGACTTGTGTCTTGCCCTGCACCCTGCTCTCTGGACTCTGCCCAAGCCCTGCCCTGTGCTCTTCTCTGTAAACTCTGCCTTGTGACCTCCTCTGTGCCCTGTTCTCTGTCTTGCCCTGTATCTTGCCCTGTTCCCCACCCTGTGCCCTGCCCTCTGCCCTGCGCCCTTCACTGTCCCCTGTCATGTGCTCTGTGCTCTTCTTTTAGCCCTAATCCCTGCCCTGTGCCCTGTCCTCTATCCTGTTCCCTACCCTGCACCCTGTTCTCTGCCATGTCCTCTGTCTTGCCCTGTTCCTAATCCTGTGTCCTGCCCTGTTCCCCATCCTGTGCCCTGTCTTGTGTCCTGCACTGTGTCCTATACCCTGCTCTGTGCCATGCCTTGTGTCTCCTGTGCCCCTGAAATATGCATGCCCTGCAGGGCACATGTGCCCACCCTGTTCCCATGACCTGCCATGTGCCCTTACCTATACCCTGTCCTGTGCCCTGCTCTCTGCCCTGCCCTTTGGCATCTGCCCTCTCTGTCCTGTCCTGTGCCCTACCCTGTTCCCTCTTGTCCTGCCCTGTGCCCCTGCCAATCCCTGCCCTGTGCTCTGACATGTGCCCCACCCTATATCCTGATATGTGCCCTGCTCTATGCCCTGCCCTGTGCCCAACAGCTTGCCAGCAGACTGAATACCTATTTGTTGGGATATATGTAACAGGAGGACATCCATAAATCCTTCTATTACTAATTGCATATATGTACAATTATGCTATCAGTTCCCTGACCCTGTCGTAGCCATGAGCCCCAAGGTCAACTTTAGGACACGTAAAACAAGTTGAAATATGTCCTGGTATGAGCCCATGGATGCTGGCAAGTGGCAGGGTCCATCCACAAAGATTAGTGAAAGCCCTTTGGAGCCAAAAACGGATCTCAGAGGCCTGCAGTGCCAGTGGGATCCTCAGGGATCCGTGTGGGCTTCCAAAGACTGGGTACAAAGACTGACATAAATTGTATAAGCACAGGGCATAACAATATTATCCTAGAATAACAAAAGGGGCGTTCCACGACAAATCGACGAGTGCCCTGCACCCTCATATTTTATTTTTTGCTTAAAATTGGTCTAATGGGTTGTGATGGGCGGGGAAGCCAGCTGTGGCAAGGATTTTTTTCTTCGAACAACGGTTTCCGAGATATAGCCTCGGGCAATTCCTGGATTTCGCGCTGCAGTCCTATGTTTGGCGGCCTATAACTCAGAAACTATTGGTTTTTTACGATAAAAACTTTATATGATTCAACTCACAATCAACCAACAAACATTTTAGCTATCTCGGATTTTCAATTTTTGAAAATTTTGATCACGTGACCTTTTGTCCTATTTTTCGAAGAGTGACCTTGATATTTTCCCCACTGAAAGTTGCAATGTTGTCTGATGACGATTAAAGCCTTATCAATTGTCATTCATATGCGATAATAAAAAAAGTGGTTATCGCCCTGCGTTGACCTCAGGTCAGGTCATTTTTATGACCTGTCCATTATTACGAGCGGGAGCGACAGCGAGATCTCGAGAATAAAGCAAGATAGCGACAAGCGGTGAACGGTAAAGGGTACATACGGATAAGGTCTATAATTTTTACTGAGGTCATTTTCAGGTCAGGTCAAAGATGACGTCACAGGAGCTAAAAGGAAGTCAAAATAGCGGCACTATACATATATATGAAGCTTTTCTCGAATAACTTTCAAGGTATCCCACCTAGGAACAAACTAATAGCACCATCGTGATCCTCTCGTCGATCTGCATCGAAACATATGTATGTTGACCTCGAAAGGTCGAAAGGTCAAAAGTTGACCTTAGATCACGTGACCTAAGGTCAACTTTTGACCTTTCGACCTTTCGAGGTCAAAATACATATGTTTCGATGCGGATCGACGAGAGGATCACGATGGTGCTATTAGTTTGTTCCTAGCTGGGATACCTTGAAAGTTATTCGAGAAAAACGTCATATATATGTAAAGTGCCGCTATTTTGACTTCCTTTTAGCTCCTGTGACGTCATCTTTGACCTGACCTGAAAATGACCTCAGTAAAAATTATAGACCTTATCCGTGTGTACCCTTTACCGTTTACCGCTTGTCGCTATCTTGCTTTATTCTCGAGATCTCGCTGTCGCTCCCGCTCGTAATAATGGACAGGTCATAGAAATGACCTGACCTGAGGTCAACGCAGGGCGATAACCACTTTTTTTATTATCGCATATGTATGACACTTGATAAGGCTTTAATCATCATCAGACAAAATTGCAACTTTCAGAGGGGAAAATATCAAGGTCACTCTTCGAAAAATAGGACAAAAGGTCACGTGATCAAAATTTTCAAAAATTGAAAATCCGAGATAGCCAAAATGTTTGTTGGTTGATTGTGTGTTGAACCATATAAAGTTTTTATCGTAATAAACCAATAGTTTCTGAGTTATAGGCCGCCAAACATAGAGCTGCAGCGCGAACTCCAGGAATTGCCCGAGGCTATATCTCGGAAACCGTTGTTCGAAGAAAAAAATCCTTGCCACAGCTGGCTTCCCCGCCCATCACAACCCCTTACACCAGTTTTCAACGAAGAATAAAATATGAGGGTGCAAATTTAATTTTTTATTTGTCGATTTGTCGTGGAACACCCCAAAACAAAAAGAAGACAACCTACCTCACCACGTCCACCCCATTTTCCATTGAAGACACCATCGTTGACACTCTGGAGGCCAAGATCCCTCAAAAATTCGTATTTGGCGTCCTTGTTATCCACCAGATACGATGAGCTCATATTCCTGTAGAAAATCCGGCCACACAAGCCAAGAGACCTGAAAGACTGGCGTCCACCCACTGAAAGAACTAGAGCGGCCATGATTTGAGACTGCAGCCGGTCGGGTCAGGGACAGGTGCCAAGAGATCTCACACGACTGCGGGCACGAGGCCAAAAGGGGGCGGAAACGGGCGACGAAGAGGGGGCTCGGCTCGCTCGGCTGCCTCGTGCTTCTCGGGAGGCGTAGCATTTGTGATAGATGGCAGGTGGAGCAAGGGTGTTTTTAGTGACGCATAATAAAATTGAAGTAGATAAAAATGCAGTCATTTGAAAAATACTGATCTGTTATTGTTTAAAAACAAAACATGAGCTAGCTCTGTCGTGAAAATATCCAAATTATACGGTTTAGATATTGAAACCCACTAGAATACGAAATAATTTGTATGTGACGTCATCATAGCTTTGTATCGTTCTTGTGGCCTTGCTCCTGTAATGTAAACAAACGTCGAGAGATCTTCGATCTTCCCTCGCCGCCGTCGCGGAATCGCAAAATCAACAGACTGAAGAACTTGGAACAGTAGTTGTTTTGTTTTACGCTTTGATGTTCTTCTCATAACGATTCCATAAACCTATTGATGTCTTACAGCATATTGCCCGCATCATTTCCCACATATTACCGAATGTGGTAATTTGCATCCCTCAAGAACTGCGTTCCCTTCCCCTCACCGGCCATGACCGGAAAGCTCCCCTGGTCTGGCGTCTGTCACCGAACACCGGACATCTGGCCGCCTGGCAACAACCCGAGACGTCCCCTGACCCTTCCCCTCCCCAGTCGGCACCCCAGCCTCCGACGTAGGAACGTCTGGCCGGGCGCCAGGCCCCAGATTCCCAGTCGCCGCCGCCATTCCGTCAGACTCCAAATATAAACATAGTAGCCCATATCTTAGTCAGGAAATCGAGAGCCAGACACAGATTCACTCATAGACAGTGTATTCGTTCACGTGCAGCACACTTCCCCGATGGCAATTGCAGATTTTCAGGCGTGGGGATGTCGGGACAAGTGATCGTTCGAATAATACCGTGACTTGTTTGCAAGTGAGCCCCAATGACGGGGGATAGCCAATCGTCAGCAAACAAATCCAATCACGGTTAGTCAATAACGCAGGATAAAAGCGGGCCCAACTCATGACCCGTCACTAGACCACTGGACACGGCCGGGCGCCGGGCCCGTGCCCGCCGACAGGCAGGGTCGGTTACCGCCTGCCACCGTGGCACACCGCCGAGCACTATCATTGCCGCGCGCCACGGCCGCGTCCCACCGAATTCACTCAGCACTCGGCGCCGGGCGCACCAGGCCCTCCCTGCCGGATAGTCGTAGCATATTCACACCACCCGCGCAGAGGCTACTTGACGAGCCGGCGTGAAGGCTCACTGGCGGTGGGTGGCGGCGGCGGACCGCGCTTGTCCAGCTCCTCCAGGTGGGCAACTATGATCTGCTCGCGCTCCTCGGCAATATCGTCCAGCTGGAGGTACCGCTTGTCCTTGCGCAGCACCTCCAGGATGTCCTTCATGTGCTGGTCGTTGTCGGTGATCTTCTTGAGCGACTCGTGTGTGATGATTTTGGTCTCCTTGAGCAGCTCACGGAACTCGCTCTTGGCCACGACCAGTTTGTCTTTGATGAACTCGCGGTACTCGCGCTCACATTTCTGCCGGAAACAGAGATAGAGTCAGCTTTCGGTCAACATAGAGAGAATACGGACAATACAACGAATACGCGGACAAAATATACATGAAAAAGCAGACGAGGAAGGCGACTAAAGGCGGCCGCACACTGGGCCATTCGGCGGGCGAGATTCCGCAAAAGCGGAATGTCGCGGGCGACATTCCTACAGCGGCTTTCCGCTTGTTTTCAGCAGTTTACAGGACCATTCGGCGGTGCGATTTTCTACTTAGTATTTTCAGGAACTTTATGTGAAACATTTTATGATAAATATAAACGAATGCAAACTAAATACATTTAAGCAAATACAATATTTGCTTATTTAATGCGATTATGCTATATTTCTGTACAATAAAGTTTTGAGTATCTATTAATTTGACATAATTTCTGGAGGAAGTTGCAAAAAAATAAAGCTCGTGATTAATGTTAACAACCGTGTTTGTCGACAAATGCAAGAAACCTAAAGACAATTGTGGAGAGGCACATAGTAACCCATTATTGGAATAACCAATGAAGTGTATAAAAACCATTTAATATGGGGAAAGAAGTGCCGCTACGATTTTTTATCAAGTGAAGTCTATTTCTCGGCTGCTCCATCAATAGTTGGTGAGTTTCAAGTTCCACAATTTCGGGTGTCCGCGGCGTCGCCGCGGAAAAAGCTAAACCGGTCCAGCTTTTTTCCGCAACTCCGCGGCTGTTCGCGCGCATGCGCACTCTACCCGCGGACAGCTAGCTGGCAGCGGTCGGCTGATAATTTTGTCGTTTCGGCAGCTGATTCGGCGTCCACGAAAGCGTAATGTCGCCACGGAATTGCGTTTTTGCGGAATGTCGCCCGCCGAATGGCCTAGTGTGCGGCCGCCTTAAAAGCGTAAATGATAGTGAAGATTACTTGCGAGCAATGAGCATATCGAAAGAAGTTATCTGAAATGTAATACTCAGTAAGAAAAATTGGCAGCCGGCAAATACACATTGTGTGCCAATCTCATTATGAACCTGACACAAAACTGGGATGATTATGCGAAATCCGTACCCTATCGCTGGACGAGAACTTGGAATACCGCACGTCGTCCTTGATCATCTTCTTAACTTCCTTCCATGACGAGGTGAGATCCACGTTCATCTCGTCCAGCAACTCCCTGTGAAAACATTACCATATTCTGTCATATATGGCAACAGATCTTCCGCCGCCGACGCCTGAATCCACTGAAATACTGTGGCGATGAACGACAGAGCATAATTATGTCACGCAAGGAAAAGCATACAAGTTCATAGCGTCCCTTTTACTATTCAGCAAAGCCCTCACGCATACACCACACTCACCTGAACTTTTCCTTTTTCTTCTTGGACAGCTGTTCCACATGCTGTTCGAACAGTTTCTCCTTCTGCTCTTTGTCGAGGCCGTCGAGCAGCTGCCAGCGGTGGTCCTTCTTGAGAACCTTCTTGGCCTCTCGCCAGGTGATGTCGGTGGTTCGCACCAGGTCGGCCAGCACGGCCAGCATGTGCTGCACGGACTCGGCGTGCTTGTGCTGCTCACGCTCCTGCGGGCAGGACGGGCGGAGACGGTGCGGGTCAGCGGAGGGGTCCAGGCGGCACGGATCAGCCTCAGCGACAGGTGGGATGAAACGGTAAGGATTGCGTCATGGCAGGCGTGAGTTGACAAGGTGGAAAGAATAAGCGCCAAGTCAGTGGCTATACTAGTGTTCGTACGCCAGGAATCGCGAAGAGTGGACGCACAGCCAGATGTCCAACACATTATCGCATCATCTAGCTGCTTAGTCGTGGGGATAATGCATGTTTCTCTAACCCTATACCGTACCAAAGAACCCCGGCCTCTTATGCCGCCGTTATCTGCCATAAAGGGGACTCTCCGATGACCACTATTTGCCGCCACTCAGGCCTACTCCCGTCGTCACTCCCACAGAACTAACCTTGTCCCGATCGCGGAGGTGCTCTGCCAGCGTGCGCTGCACCTCTCGCTCTCGCTCGCGCAGCGAGGCCTGCACGCGCTCCTGCTTCTCGCGCTCCTCGGTCTCCTTCTTCCGGCGCTCCTCCTCCTCCTCAGAGTCCTGCAGGGGAAGGCACGCCGGTCATGGGAGAGACAGCGTCACAGCAGGGACTCAACACGTCAGGAAAGACAATTGTGACGATATCTTGAACAGGAGCGATATAGACCATCCAGTCTGCAAACTACTATATACCAAAAGAAAAAGACGATTTTGGCTCAAAATGTCATGCGACTGGATTGTATAGCTAAGGAAATGTACGCATCTCCGACTCCTAAAGCCTTATTTTTCGGTATCATTCTTCCTACTTAGCTTATTTACAGGTACTTTCACATTGTTGCTCACTCAAGAGACTAACCAATGTATCCATTCCGCGGCGGCCCCACCCGTCGTCCGTCCAGTCAGTCTCACCTCGTCCGTTTTCTCGCCGTCCTCGCGGGTCTTGCTCTCGGCGTCGGACTTCCTCTCCTCGCTCTCGCGCGAGTCTCCGTTCTCCTTCTTCGCCTCGCGGCTCTTGCTGCGTCGCTCCTTGCTGCGACTGCGGCTGCGCTTCTTTTTCTTCTCCTTCTCCTTGCGTTTCTCGCGGCGACGCTCCTCTTTGAGGTCGTGTATGTGGTCACGGAACCAGTCCTCACGTTGACTAGAAGACTCCACGGCGCGGTACCGAGAGTCCGTGTCCAGCCGCTTCTTAACGTCCGACCAGTGCGCGTGGTGGTCGATCGTTTTGTCCTCGCGCAACATCGCGAAGAAGTCTTTTTTGACCTGGCGGCGGAGTGACCGGTCAGGCGCGGTCGGCGGAGGGACGCGTGGGCTGGGGAGGGGAGGGGGACGTCCTCGGCTGCTGCCCTGGGGGGTGAGAGGCACGTCAGAGAGACTGGGGCGCCCGGCAGCTCAGACTCTGCGCCGGACAGCCGACTAGTCAGGTGCTGCTGTTGGGTGTCAGTGGGAGGGAAAACGTCACAGTGCCTACCAGTCAGAGGACAAACGGAATGGTTCAGCGCGTGTCAAAACGCAGGACATTGTTATTCGATAAAAAGGCGCGTTTATTTAAACGTTAATGAGTAAATATCGATCGATTTAAGTACATGTATCATTCCAAACGCGGCGTTATTGTTTTTCTTTGCATGGACACACAAACGCGAAATACGTCGAGCGGTTCGACTGACTACAAACTTTATTGACAAATGCATCACAGGCTACCTCCCCCACAGGCTACCTGACTCACTCGAACAGGAAACAGGTAATATAACGGCTCTATAGTCATTTATGTTAGTTAGAACATCTAATGCCAACTTCAGATCAATGGAAACCTACAATGTAATACCATCTAGTGAAGAATGTTGATTGTTATGCTGCAGCAACTCACTGTAGTAGCAACTTGGGGTCATTTAGCGAACCAGCTGAGACATTGAGACCAGGTACCACTGGTCCCAAAATGGCCCCTCACCACCAAGCAGCCTTCATTCCTTATGAACCAATTAGCTTGAAAGTACCAACAGCTAAGCGCATTAACTCCTCAGTCCTCAGCCTGACTAGCATGAAATACAAACAACATTTAACGTACATAAACGTTTGAAAAACGGTAAAGCATCAATATTTACAACTTCTTCCTGAAGATCCTGCTTTTATCTGAATTTAACTGGCTGACGTGAAAGTGAAACATAAAGAAGTTACAAGTTTAATTTAGAGGGCGATCACACGTCCTCATCAAGTCGTGAAAGCAGCCCCTATATTTGACCCAGAAGCTGAAGGTGTGAGTCGAACGAAAGGCTGCCTGGCGGTAAGTGGGACCTGGGAGCCGGTACCTGGCCTCACACACGGCCCGACACTCGGCAGCTATGGCGGGCGGCCCGCCCGGCAGGGTTCAGATTCAGGTCGACGGCGGCTGGGTGGGCGGCAACACCCCACAACTAATCCACGAAACGGCTGAACGTTACCAAACTGCCGAAACATTGAACAGATTGAAACAAGTTGAGGATTCACGCGGCAAGGTTATGATTTTTTAGAAATTGAAACTGTCAAAGTTTTTCGACTAAAGACAGTAATTAATTTCTAATAAATAGACTCCTGACACCACTCCGGACAAAGTTCTTCCGCGGCCACCGCTCGAGCTATCGGCCTGACCCCGTCCCCGCCGGGCGGCCGGCCACCGTTCCTTCGCTGGCCGCTGGCCGCCGTCACCGCCGCCGCCCTGGGAGACACGGTCACCTTGGCGCGAGCCGACTCCTCTAGCGAAGCTCACAGGAAATGGCAACAAACAGCGAGCGCGCAGCAGTCCAGTGCGACGCTAGCGGCGCGCCAGTGCGCCGCGCCAACTCAGCTCTGTCAAAACGCAGTCCACGGATTACAACATCAATCATTTAACTGAATGGCTTCTTACGTTACCTTTAGAAATTGATGTTTAGAGCGTTACTGAATGTCAGTTTTGAGTTAAATTGAATATAAGTCTACGAATGTACTGATTGTCACTATACTGTTAAGTTAAAATTGTCTGATGTTGCAGAAAATGATGACAACTGAAATACGGCATGCTTCAGTGAGAGGAAAGTGATGAGTTTGATCAAACAAATAGCCTGTAAAAATTGCACGATTCCTCGATACATCGTAG
Source organism: Amphibalanus amphitrite (assembly GCF_019059575.1). Lineage (NCBI taxonomy): Eukaryota > Metazoa > Arthropoda > Thecostraca > Balanomorpha > Balanidae > Amphibalanus > Amphibalanus amphitrite. The sequence continues at coordinate 647,191 of NW_024881529.1, read as the reverse complement.
ACATTACTGTGAGGTGTCAGGTAGCACGTAAGTGACGGTTCAAATAAAGCTGCACTGAAATTATTGACTCGCAAAGGGAAAGCGGCCGGCTCCCCACCTAACCACTCCCAGTTGCAGCTGAGCGCACAATATTAATCATGCCTCTGTCCTACCTTAATCTCAAGGGAGCCGGCCTGTATCACACTTAAAAAGGAGAAATATAGATAGACAATCACCTATGGGCCGGCGCAGCGTTACGTTACGTTAGCTCGCTTGATGCTTGGGTCAGTTCTGCCTGGGTTTTCTTTTCAGTCAGCCGGCGGGCAGGCGTCGAGTCACGCCGGGTCTGGCGCGCTGAAAGGAGGCGGTCAGAGGTGCTGGCCACGCGGCACTGAGCTGACGGCGGCCGACCGCTCAAGGCAGAGTGCAACTGCCCTCACACTAGTCTGTACCGATCAGCGAGGCAAGCCCGAGCAGGGCACGGACATGGTAGGGTCAAATGAAATACGCAGAACTAGGAATACCAGTCATATTCCTAGCGCTGTTTAACTTAGAACGACCACAACGCGGTTAAGTGAAAACAGGGTATGACCCAAGGAAGCGTTGATAGCATACAATAGAACGAGCATTTCGCTGTGGGCACACAATGCACGCTGTAAACAATGACCTGAAAAAGACGTCAACAAACAAACACAAATACGAAGATGACCTCGAATACAAGAACGTAAGCCTACATCTTTTAATCGGGCGAAATACAAGGAAAGCTTCGCTATGGATCAAGGAGAATTGATTTTGTATTAGGTAATGATAGTTATGTTATTGTGTCATTAATAATGCTATATAATCACATCACAAAGTATCTGTCTAACTTTGAGAACAATAAAAACATGCGAACCACCACGAAGCTGAAAAGAAACAGTGCAAGCATAATTCTGTCGTTCCATCTATTGTAGTTCCACGATAATAGCGGGACGTATGAATGTTTTTAAATCAAATCCTGTAAAACGACTAAGAATATACCGATATTTATATCTAAGGAATTAAATGTTTAAGTATATAGTTCGAAAAAATCCATTTGCAAATTAAGAACGATTACACATGGATGTTTATCAACAAAAGAAAAAAGGAATATCATGCATCTCGCTATAAGAAAACTGCCTATCAGAATATAGCAGCCTTTGCAACTTGCTTTTACAGCTATATTACATTACAAATAAATAAAATGCATCTGCCCTGTGATAATCAGTGGTCATTGGGTTATAAAAAAGAACGACAAAACTAATAAAACGCACAGCATCAAAACGTACATTTTCAACACCCTCCCTTAATGGCTCTCACTAATCAGAATCACAGCTAGTTACTCGACCACGAATTACAAATTACGTTACCGCCATTCCCAGTCCCACAGAATGCTGTTCAAGCCCGATGTGGCGCCGAGGCCGTCCCGTTACGTTACGTTACTGGTCCCGCCGCCGGCCGGCGTCGCGGTCCGTACCTGTTCGCGTCGGGCGGCCCGCTCCTCCTTCTCCTTCCGCCGGATGTCCAGCAGGTGCTCGTTGAAGAGACTCTCGCGCTCCCGCATCTTCTCCACGCCGCGGAACCGCTCGTCCTTACCGTACTTTTGAGCGAACTCGCTGAACGAAGACCTGGCGAGAACGAGCGAACGGTAGGGGATTAAAAAATGAGGCTGAAACATTTAGGAATGTGGGAAACACTGCAGACTTTTTGATGCAATCAAAATCGATGTGACGCATACAACTGTGATACAATTTTTAAAGGTAGTGTGCACTGAACTCTGTATTGTGGAATGCGCATCGGCCGCCAAATGGTGTCCAACGGTGCCGCCATGTTGCGCAGACCAGAACGCGGCCGCCGCCTGTGCTGGGGAATAGGGAATTCGGGACCTCGATTTACGTTTGCGGTCGCTGCATCCGTTACGCTCAAGCTATGTGGACACGGAACCCGGCATCTTACGCAGAATTGAGTGGAGAACAAGATGAAATCCTAAAAAATCATCAGCTATAAGGAACTAATACGTTAAACCCTTATAAGTCAATGGGGAAATATGAAAATTGTTATTTTTGCGCCGAGAATGATCTGAAACTATCTCAAGCATATAAAATCATGATTTCATGAACTCTTTGCAAGGTTCTATGCTTCATATTTGCATTGTTGCCCTTGCGTGACGTCATTCGTGACGTCACAAGGGTCACCATTTTTCTTCAATAACTCCCGATCAAATTGAGCTAGCGAGTCGAGAAAGCCACCAATGGACTCAGGAAGACCTGCCGAATCGAATGATATGCGACATGACCTCTTTCGACCAACTTCGTGACCTGGCGGTGCTGACCTGACCTTGACCTGAGGTCAACACCCTAAGTTGACCTGACCCGAACAAAAAGTATATCACTCGATGCGCCTGAGCCAGATGAACACGATGATGCCAAAATCGCGGCTCTACGGCCATTTTTGGCGAAGTTATTTACCAAAAACCGAACCCGTGCCTTAGATCACTTGACCTGACCTCAGAGGTCACCGGTTGACCTGAGACCCTTACAGCGGGTTCCTACCAGTCACTCTGCATTATACTTTGCCGCATACGACCACTTTACCGCTTAATTCAAGTTTAATTAGCGGTGCATTAGCGAGGTGGGTTCAAGCAACCCCCTCGGCCGGGGCAAATGTAGGTCAGGCGAGTGAATTTGAGGAATTCTGAAGATACGATCGTGTTCCCCACTCAATTCTGCGTAAGATGCCGGGTTCCGTATCTACGTAACTTGAACGTAACGGATACGGCGGCCGCAAACGTAAATCGAGGTCCCGAATTCCCTATTCCTCAACACAGGCGGCAGCCGGTTTCTGGTCTGCGCAATATGGCCGCCACCGTTAGACACTACGGCCAATAGGGTTGAAGCGGCATTGCTCCCCTGTGGTAGTATGCCACCTTTGAAAGATTTCCCATTTTATTTTTCCTAGGATAAGAAGCTTCTGTTTTTACCTAATATCGCAAAAAAATCAAAAATGGGCCTGGAATAGTGCCTTTTTCGCCTAAAAGTTTATCGGTTTTTAGATATGTATAACAACTGTAGTGGGCCGCTCACCTGCAAACAGGCGTCGGGCAACAATCGCGAATGCGGCGCACTTGTGACAATAAGCAAAGGTCATTGTAGTGTTACGACCATACGACGTACGGGAATGAGTTATCAGCTGTCTAATCGTAGACAACACAATGTCGAGTCTTAAACTGTAAGCCTGTATTGGTATTGTTTCTTTTATTTGGCTGTCGAACATTATTTATGGTTTGAAATATGATTTTATGTAAAATAATTGATATGAAAAAGCCGTCTTATAAGTTATGACCCCATTTCACTACACGCAAGTGGCAGAAATGACAATGATCAGCTGACGCATTTTTCTTGGCCGAAGTCAGAGCGCGCAGCCCGACGCACCACCACCGCACCACAAAGTATGAGCAGAAGCCGCGCCCAAAGCCAGGGCCCCGGTAACGTGAGGTAGCCGTGTCGGGGCAGCGTGCGCTGACCCAAGACGGGGCCGCAGCTTTGGGCGCGGTCTACCGCATCCCCGCGGGCAGCCCCGGGCTATCACATGACACCGGGAGGACGCGCGGCTCCGGCTTGGGTCAGCGCACGCTGCCCTGACTCGGCTACCTCACGTTACCGGGGCCCTGGCTTTGGGCGTGGTCTACCGCACCACCTAACAGGCGTGTTCGAAACCGCAGGAGCTGATGATGAACGGGTTTATCGAAACTTGATTGGATGAGCATATCGGTAATAGCGATTTCAGTGTGTGCATTTATTGTTCATAGTGGTGTGAAATGTGGTTGGGGTACGACCGACAACCCGTCGGGGCGAATTTCGCACTGGGGTACTCAAAATTTGAAGAATTTAAGACGTTTCCATGAGTTTTGAAGGTATGGATAAGTTCTAAAAATCCGGTTCTCCTTATCTGGGCCATTAACTCCATACGGTCCAAGAAAGCTGGCACACTACCTTTAAACTAGCAAACTCCACGTTTTGAAGCTCAAACATTATCGCTATAAAATAATTACAGAGCCTGCTTTTGTTATCAAGAACTCATCTTAGCTAGCAGTATCCACACTACACTGGGTGACACGCTATCCCACACAGCTTCAGTAAAGTGACGCCAGGTTGGATTCGCGCCGCGCCTGCCCGACTCACTTTCCGTTGAGGTCGGCGTCCGCCAGCAGTCGGCGGAACTCCTCCTTTGTCTCGCGCATCTTGTTCCTCTTCTCGCGTCGCTCCTCCTCTGCGCGCTCCTTGACGTACTTGTCGAACACCTGCTTCCGCTCGCGGGAGGTGAGCAGCAGGTAGCGCGGGTCGAACACGATCTTGTGCAGCTCCTTCTCCCACGTGCTGAACGCTGACACCTGCAGAAGGGACGAGGAGCGGTCGGTTGGAGCCAAAAGTCTTGACTCGCAGCACGCAGGCGACATACGAGGGACATAGCAGTTAGCGAAGCACGCATGACTAAGTTGACACTGAGATTCAGTTGAGAGCGCCTGATCGCAAATGGAACTGAGTTAGGATGATCACATCAATTCAATCATAGAAAACTCCACCGCTGAGCCGTTTTGTCATTAGGGCCCAGCATTGGCGGCGTTTCGAGCCGCCCTGCCATCGACACCTACCTCCTTCTCGGCGAGCATGTCCCTGAACTGCTTCATGCGGATCTCGAGCGGCACGATGGCCCGCTCACGGGCGGCCCGCACCTCCGCCTCGATAGCCGCTTCCTTCCCGACGTCGATCTTCTTGGGCGCCTCCTCCTTCACTTCTGCCGGGCACGCACGGTAGGAGGAACGGTCACTTAGGGGACGGTGGGGCGCCGTTCAGCACAATATCTGGTCTACATGGTACAACATATCCGGTGATGTCTTCGTTTCATAAAAAAATGTTGCCAGAAAAATACCAGGGTGACTTTAGCTCAAAGTCAAGTAAGTCAACACATCACACAACGTTTGAATGGCATGAGCCATTCAAATAGGTCACTTCAGCAGTCAAGTCTTAACCTTCTTTCAAGATAACAATCAAGAAATAAACCCCAATTATAATAAAAAAACATTTACACGAGTTACGTCACGTCCAACCACATCTACAGGGTGTCCCAGAATTCCCCGGACATTTATTTTCTGGCTAAAAGTACGACTGCGCTCGCTTCTAATGATATTCAAGCATCATACTTTTATAAGATATCCCTTAGCTATCGAGATTGGGGACTGTGTGCTTTTGGCGGCCGGTAACGACTCGAATCTATTATTATCCAGAGTCAAGTAACTAAGAGTAGTCCTTTTCCGTTTTCAGCTTAAGCCACTAATAGGCAACCATGTATTGACGTAGGCAGACACTCCACATACACTGTGGCTATTCCGTGTCTAAAGTCATGGCGAGTAAAAAAAAAACATACGTCAGGGTAAAAGACAATAAAAAGTCAAATCACACACCTATACATATACCAGACACTCGCCACGCACACAGACACACACACTCCATATGCAACCACACTTCCGTCAATCACAGCCACTCGTCAGTCCATCAGAAGAACGCCTTCACTGCTCTCTTGAAACTGCCGGGATCGAGGTCTAAAAGGGCAGCTGGCAGCTGGTTTAAAAGCGCGGTCGCTTGGTATGAAAAGGCACGCTGCCCAGCCGCAGTGCGTGTAACCGGTGGCCGTAGGCGGCGGTCGTTCCGGGTGGTGCGGTCACCACTGGCCCGCGACCCCGCGTTCGTGGTGAACAGCGAGGCGAGGACGGTCGGCTCACCGCGCGCAGTGGCACCGCGCGCGACGGTCACCGCCGCGACCCGGTACATGTCAGAGGCCGATGTGAGGTGCTGGTCATCCCGCGCGCGAGACACGTGGTCGTACTTTTTGAGGCCGGTAATAACTCTTGTAGCGAAGTTAATAATTTTGAGAAGTCTGGTACAGTTGTCGGCAGAACAGTTTCCGTAAACGGATATGCAGTATCTCACGCGCGAGATGACCAACCCCTCAACAATAGTTTTCAGTGCGTGCTGCGGGAGGAAATGCCTCAAGTGGCGGAGACCGATCAGGAGGCCGGTACAGTGGCGAACCACGTCACTGACGTGTGCGTCCCAATTCAAGTGACGGTCAAATAGCACGCCTAGGTTTTTAACTGTCCGGCTCTCCTGGACGGTCCCGCCACCGACCCGTACGCTGACAGGGGGGAGGTTACGGGTGTTCTGACGGGTGCCGAGGAGGAGGATTTCAGTTTTGGATGCGTTGAATTTTAAACCATGGGCATGGAACCAAGCAGACAAAGCGGAAAGGGTAGATTCCATGCGTTGGATGAGGTCAGGAAGATTGGCTTTGACATCGGACATCAGGATTTGGGTGTCGTCAGCGTACTGGGTCACATGGGCGTCCGGCGCGTGTAGGCTGAGGTCGTTGGAGAAGATGGTGAATAGGAGAGGACCAAGGACGGATCCCTGGAACACTCCCGTGGTGATAGGAAGGGGATTCGAGACCACTCTGGTGCCGGAAGGAGAGGAGATAGAGACTGACTGGGTGTGACCATGGAGGTACGAAGAAAACCAGGATGTATCAATGTTATATTGCTGGAGTTTGTTAAGGAGCCGAGTGTGCGGAATGGCGTCAAAACATTTGCTAAGATCCAAGAGGCATAGGAGGGATGGTGGTGAATCAACTCCCGTTCTCAACTTTGCAAACGGACTTTCGGCATGGTTTTTGCTGGAGAGCTTCAGCAGCTCATCTGCAAGCAGTTAGGATTGAGCAAAGCGCAATTATATCAGCTAACGAAGCGAGAGAGAGCAAGAGATAAACCTGATTGACAAGCTTGGGCTCGGCCAAAAAGGGCCAAGCACCAGTTGTCAAACAAGTGGTTGCTTGTCATAGACAACAAACGTCACCGATCTAGCTAAAAACTAGCTAAACAATAGATCAGGATTATCTACAAAACATTAGTCTACTTTGCACCACTATCTTCGACAAAATTTTGGAATTTGGGGTCTTTCGCCAGAAAAATATTCGAAAACTATGGGAAAAGCAGCGCAAATCACTACAATTCATCCCAAAAACATAACATATACAACAAAACAGTATATTGAAGCACACTTTGTGGTCTAACGAAGGTATTATGTCATTTGAACAGCCCGAAAAAGGCGTGTGTGAACTGTGAACGTCCGATGGCTACAACGCCCCAACAGCAGAGACGGCCAGGCACCCGTCAAAAATCAAATTGTGAGACATTTTGAGCCACCGTGCACTCATTGGGCTTGATATGATGGCCCAAAGACAACCGTTAGCACAGAGTACTACTGCGGTCTGCGGTAATATTCTACCAGTGCGAAAATTGGATGCCGTGAAGCAATTGGCCATGAACGGGTTTGTTTTGGAAACCAAATCTGTTGGAAGCCAAAGGTTGCACAATGTTCAGACATGGAGCTTCTCCACTCCAGATGTAAAAAACGCAGCAAAAGTGGCGTAGGCAGAAATTTTTGTTTTGGGGGATAATACCTTATGGCCTGGGAACACTTTGATGTCAAGTTTATCTTATATGATCGTATTATCCTCCGGCAAGAGGTCAAAGAAAACAGGCCTACACCTACACCCAGTTTCGGGATACCCGTAAAACAACTGAGACCAGCAATGGCTGGCATTTTCCATCATTATCGGCTGATCTTGTAACAAGCGTATCTATTGCATGTGCTATTTCACAGCCACCCTAGTTGACTATATAGGACGGTAAAAAGAAAAAAGCGCAATCATGTTTGCCTTATTTTATACGCTAATTAACAATGTCCGGGTAATTATGGGACACCCTGTAATTTCAGCAGAACTAGCCCCTTCGTTGAGTCCGCTTCTCGAGACCTACCTTTTTTGGTCTCTTCGACCTTGGCCTTTTTGGCGGGCGGCTCGTCGTCCTTGCTCTCCGCGGGTTCCTGTTTGGGCGGCTGCAGCATCTTGTCGACGTCAGTGCGGCCGTTCAGTTCCTCGGGACGCTCCCAGACGGATGTGCGCGTCGACGGGTTGTAGAAGAACACCCGGCCGTCCCCGGTCCACACCACGCACCTACACGATACAAAAGACGTGGTGAGCTGTTATACGACTAAAATGACTAAAATCCAGGCACAGCTAACACGAAACCGGGATACCTAGATGATTGAATGGATGGTGTGAACGGTAAGCAATATGCCGTAGGACTGAAGACATCTATCATATCTTTTAAGTTCCCTTAACCCGCTGCTAAGCCCGCACGCTCCATCCAGCGTACTCTGCGGGCGGTGCACTCACCAGGGCGAGCCGGGCACGGGCGTGGAGCTGACCGGACGGCTCTTGTCCTCCTGCTTGGCCGGCGCTGGCTCCTCCTTGGTTTCCGGCGCCGACTGTGACGACTCGTCGTCATCCACGTCCATCCCGTCATCGGCCGACTCGTGGTCGTCCTCTGCTGCTGCCGCCGCCGCGGGGGCGGCAGCGGCCGGGGCGGGCTTCACCTCGAGCGGCTCAGTGGTTTTGATCTCGCCGGCAGCCACGGCGGCGGCGGCGGCGGCGGCCACCTGCTGCTGAGCGGCCAGCCGGGCGGCTGGAAGGCACAGCGCGGCAGTAATTGGTCAGACACGACACGGGTCACAAGGGCCTCTGAGCAGTAATAACCCCATCTTGAAAATAAGGACCTGCATTGAAGCCAAGTCCCCTGACACATTATTCACGCGAGTACGATTAAGGTGGTCTCACTGGAATTGCCTCAGAATGTAACAAACTAGTTCGTTAGAGTCTACCAAAATAATATCTAAACGACCCCCCCCCCCCTGAAAGTTCACTACCAAATAACATACGCATCCATACGCAGCTATGCACGCGGCAGCTGCGGCAGACTCACCTTCCAGGTCGGCGATGGCCTGCGGCTTCACCCAGACGGACTGCTGCAGCTTGGCATTGTAGTAGTACTTGCGTCCGTCGGGCGCCGTGTGCTCGGTCCACTCGGCCGCCTTGGCCACCAGCTCCGGGTCCAGCTGCGGACGATCGGACCCGTCACACGTCAATGAGGGGTTTCAGGGTGGCAGCGGGTACGGGGCCCGGAGGGGAAAAGCCCAGCACAAAGATGTGCCAGAGCCCCAGCGGATTAATTCCAGGAACTAGACGGCTCAACGCCTCTAAAAATGGTGCTTTACGCTTAAGTACACGAAAGGGTGAACTGAGATGATAACGAGCCTGCAACAGGATCTAGTAGATTCTAGCTCATTACCCATGACAGTTTCTGGCACTCATAAGCGGCAGCTGTCCATCTCCGCTCTGACTGGCACCAGAGTAGTCTCCCCGTGCCTCACCTCCTTGTTGTCGACAGACGGCGCTCCCTGAATCACCTGCTGGGAGGGCGGCGCCATTTGGGCGGCGGCGGGCGGCCCGCCGGCGCCGGGGCCTCCCCAGCCGGCCGGGCTGCCGCCCCACGGGCCGCCCACCCAGGACGGCGGCGGCATGTTGAACGGACCGCCGCCGCCGCCACCTCCGGCGCCCGGCGGGCCGCCCGCGAACGGCGGCGGCCCAGACGCCACCCCCTGGCCACCAGCGGCGCCGCCCGGACCGGCCGGAGCACCGGTGCCGGGCGCGGCAACGGCCTCCCCACCGCCGGCCGAGTCTGTGCGGACAGACGGGCAGACACCGTCAGAAAACAACGTCAGAACGTACAGACATACCAACGCAGAAACATCGGCTGATTGGGACAGCCTGGTGACCAAGCGCCGCTGTATCTAGGCACTGAATCTACATTTTAAAACGTCACTTCACAACCCATTTCAAGCGAATCTGTGACTGTAAAATCACTTTAAGTTTGAAGCAACTTCACAAATACAAGGAAGAACTGTGACCAATAAACAGCCGACAAAGGCCCCGTACCCTTGTTGGCCGAGTCCTCGCTGTTCTCTCCGTCCGCGCCGTCCGCCTCTCCCTCTGTCTTGGCGCGTGCGGCCGCCTGGGCGCCGGCCTGGCCGCCCACGGACTGAGTCATCTGCTCCACCTGGGGACACAGCGCCGGGCGGACGTGAGACACGGGCATCGAACGCGCCGACTGGTCTAGAGCCTAGCCAATAGACACAGCAGACACAAACTGCGGGCTTCCGTCTATGAGTGGAAACTAAATGGGCATAGAAACTATAGTAATGCAGTTGGAATCAAGAAGTTGTGTGATATCTCGGATGTTGTATTCCTGCAGGAACACTGGTTATTTCCTCAAGAACTTACCCTTTTGAATAATGTTCACAATGATTTCATGTCTTTTGCCACTTCATCCATTGACCCGTGTGACCGTGTAATTCTGGGTAGGCCGTATGGAGGTGTTGCCGTCCTGTGGAGGGGTAAGCTGGCTCCGCGGGTAAGACCTATCTCCTTTGATGACGACAGAATTATTGGATTAGAATGTAATTTAGGTGGCCACAAACTGCTTCTCGTTGGGGTTTATCTTCCGTATGACTCGAGACAAAACTTTGATCAATACGTGTACTATCTAGCTAAGCTCAAAGGAATCATTGATGATTTTGACTCACCCAATGTCTGCATTGTAGGCGACTTTAATGCTGACATCATCAAGCAATCTGACTTTGGAATTGAACTTGAATCATTCTGTCATGAGGCAGACTTACGCATTGCTGATGTGTTGTTATTGCCCCAGAGTTCAATCACTCATACTAATGATGGCAGTTGCACAGAATCTTGGATTGACCACATAGTCTGTACAAAGAGTCTTTACTCTCTCGTTCGTGCTGTTAGGGTTGATGTGTCGATTATGAGTTCTGACCACTTCCCAGTGTGTTGTGATCTGGAAATCATGACCACCGATCCTATCCCGGATTCACACGAGGCTGCTGAATCTGATCCTAGGTGGGTAGTTGATTGGTCTTCTGTTGACGAACTTGGTCTGAACAACTTTGCTATGGCTGCGAGGGAGCAATTGTCTAATATTGACGTACCGTTTGAGGCTATATTCTGTGCTGCCACTGACTGTAGTGTAGCCCAGAGAGAGGCTATCAATAGTTATTATGAAGCGATAATTGATGCTATTAAGAGTGCTACTCTTACTACTGTGGCCAAACGAGCGCATGGTAGCTGTAAGCGAACAATCCCAGGTTGGACCGAGTTTGTGGAGGAGAAACACACCTTGTTCGGTGATGTTTACTCCCTTTGGTCCCTGGTTGGAAAGCCCCGTCAGGGCTACATCTACAGCCAGTTGCGAATGGCTAGGTCACAATTCAAGTATGCGCTTCGTTTTTGTCTTAAGAATGAGAAAGAGCTGCGAGCAAAATCACTAGCTGATAAATTTGCTAAAAACCCGCGCGACTTAGCAACTTTTTGGAAAGAAGTTCGTAAGCTTAACGCTGATCCGCCACTGGCCCAGTCTATTGGAAGCGTCAGTGGAGAGAAAAATATAGCGAACATGTGGAAGGATCACTTTGCTGATATTCTGAATAGTGTTGATGGCGATGACTGTAAAGAAGGTGTTCTGAATCAGCTTCGTAATGATGGTGAAGGTGCTGATATGTTCTCGGTTCCTAAGGTTTTAGAATCGATCCATGAGCTGTCGTCAGGTCGCTCTCCAGGTTGTGACAGTCTATCTGCTGAACATTTTAAGTTTGCGGGTGTTCCATGTGCTACGCATCTATCGTTATGTTTCTCGATGATGGTGAGACATGGCGTCTTGCCTCCTTCTTTGTCGAAGGTGATACTTCGCCCTATTGTGAAAGATCGGACAGGCAAATTGACTGATAAGGATAACTATAGGCCAATAGCTTTGGCCACGGTGAGCTCTAAAATACTGGAGCGGGTCATACTCACTCGATGTAAAGCAAGTCTTCTCACTAGCGATCATCAGTTTGGATTTAAGGAGGGCCACTCCACCGATATGGCTGTGTATGCGTTAAAAGAAATTGTGGACCACTATTTGCGCAATAGGAGTGCAGTCTTTGTCTGTTTTCTGGACGCTAGAAAGGCGTTTGATCGCGTGAACCATTGGACTCTATTTGATAAGCTGTTGAGTAGGGGAATGGATAATAGCGTTGTAAGGCTCCTCGTTCGGTGGCGAGACTCACAGAGGTATCATGTGCTTTGGGGTAAAACCCTCTCTGAGGAGTTCTCTGTGACGAATGGCGTAAGGCAAGGCGGGATACTCTCTCCGTACCTGTTTAATGCTTATACCGACCAGCTGTCAGAAAAATTGGACTTGAGTGGTGTAGGATGTCATTATCTGGGGAGTATAAACCACCTATATTATGCGGATGACATGGTGCTCCTATCCCCTACGCCACAGGGTCTGCAAAAAATGGTTGACATTTGTGCTGACTATGCAGGGAATCATGATATTGTGTTCAATACCAAGAAATCAGTGTGTATGTCGATTCTGCCTCCACTGTTTCGAAATATGATCCTGCCTGATATTGTGCTCTGTGGAAATGTTCTAGCTTATGTTGATCAGTACAAATATCTTGGCTTCCATATCACCAGCAGCCCCAAGAAAACTGATGATCTGGAAATCCAATATCAGTATCGTCTTCTTTGTTGTCGGGCAAACTCCCTGATCAGGAAATTTGCAATGTGCTCATATAATGTGAAACGGTACTTATACTCTACGTATTGTTCTAATGTACATGGTGTGCATCTGTGGCATTCTTATCGCTCTTCTGTGTCAAGGAAATTTACTGTTTGTTTCAACAATGCAGCTAGAATGTTCTTTGGTTATCATCGTTTCTGTAGTGCGTCCGACATGTTTGTGAATGAAAGAATCGATAACTTTATGGCGATGTATCGAAAGGCCGTCTATGGATTCATGACTCGCCTGAGCCAGACGGACAACCGAATCGTATCCTCCCTATATGAAAGTGATCTGGCATGTTATTCATCGATTCGGAGAGCGTGGTGCTCTGCCCTGTACAGTGGTACAATTTTGATGTGATGTGACTGGTACTGGACCTCGAGTCTGTCAAATACAGTTCTCTCTCTCTCTCTCTCTCTCTCTCTCTCTCTCTCTCTCTCTCTCTCTCTCTCTCTCTCTCTCTCTCTCTCTCTCTCTCTCTCTCTCTCTCCTCTCTCTCTCTCTCTCTCTCTCTCCTCTCTCTCTCTCTCTCTCTCTCTCTCTCTCTCTCTCTCTCTCTCTCTCTCTCTCTCTCTCTCTCTCTCTCTCTCTCTCTCTCTCTCTCTCTCTCTCTCTCTCTCTCTCTCTCTCTCTCTCTCTCTCTCTCTCTCTCTCTCTCTCTCTCTCTCTCTCTCTCTCTCTCTCTCTCTCTCTCTCTCTCTCTCTCTCTCTCTCTCTCTCTCTCTCTCTCTCTCTCTCTCTCTCTCTCTCTCTCTCTCTCCTCTCTCTCTCTCTCTCTCTCTCTCTCTCTCTCTCTCTCTCTCTCTCTCTCTCTCTCTCTCTCTCTCTCTCTCTCTCTCTCTCTCTCTCTCTCTCTCTCTCTCCTCTCTCTCTCTCTCTCTCTCTCTCTCTCTCTCTCTCTCTCTCTCTCTCTCTCTCTCTCTCTCTCTCTCTCTCTCTCTCTCTCTCTCTCTCTCTCTCTCTCTCTCCTCTCTCTCTCTCCTCTCTCTCTCTCTCTCTCTCTCTCTCTCTCTCTCTCTCTCTCTCTCTCTCTCTCTCTCTCTCTCTCTCTCTCTCTCTCTCTCTCTCTCTCTCTCTCTCTCCTCTCTCTCTCTCTCTCTCTCTCTCTCTCTCTCTCTCTCTCTCTCTCTCTCTCTCTCTCTCTCTCTCTCTCTCTCTCTCTCTCTCTCTCTCTCTCTCTCTCTCTCTCTCTCTCTCTCTCTCTCTCTCTCTCTCTCTCTCTCTCTCTCTCTCTCTCTCTCTCTCTCTCTCTCTCTCTCTCTCTCTCTCTCTCTCTCTCTCTCTCTCTCTCTCTCTCTCTCTCTCTCTCTCTCTCTCTCTCTCTCTCTCTCTCTCTCTCTCTCTCTCTCTCTCTCTCTCTCTCTCTCTCTCTCTCTCTCTCTCTCTCTCTCTCTCTCTCTCTCTCTCTCTCTCTCTCTCTCTCTCTCTCTCTCTCTCTCTCTCTCTCTCTCTCTCTCTCTCTCTCTATAGCAAGATGGTAGGTATATGAAAAGGCATTACCAACCCAAGGTCGTTGTCACAACCGAAACCATGATAAAAGTATGCCCTGAACAAATTATAGCGGACCAGTCGACACCGCGGCAGACGCACACCGCGGTACCCACCTCCTGCTGGGTGAGGATGCGGACACCGTCGCCCTCCGGCTGCGTCCACGTGGTCTCCCGCGACTGGGCGTTGTAGTAGTACAGCTTCCCCTCGTCGTTTTTGGTCTCCACCCAGACGTTGGCGAGGTTCATTCCGCCGGCGAACTGTGGCGGCGGAGCAGAGTGGTGGCCCGGCGGCGGGCCCGAGAACGGCGGCGGCCCGGACGGAGGGCCCATCGGGCCGCCCCAGTGCCCCGGCGGCGGGCCCATGCCCGGGCCGCCCATACCCGGCGGGCCCGGCGGGTATGGCCCCTGCGGCGGCGGCACACGGGGCAGGGTCAGTTGGCGGAGCCTCAAGGGGTAACGTGCGTGCAAAACAGCAGCAAACACATGGAAGCCGGCCATCAAACAGCTCAAGAAAACTGCGAGCTGGCATCTGATGCTGCAACAATCGGCCCACATATCAACAGGTATAGAAAACCAGCGTGTAAGTCATTCATTAACAACTAATTTACGAAAATTATCACTGCGCTGTTTTGAACAATATGCATAAGCTCTCGGCAGCCGAGAATAAATGGACGAAATAAGAACAGACCTTTAATTAATTAAGCAGACTTTTAATAAAAACAGACTTTTAATTAGCGTGCCGGGGACCAGAGCAGTACCATGGCCGGCGTCGCCACTCACCATCGGCCCACCGGGACCCATCATGCCCGGGTGCGGGCCCCAGTTAGGGTCGAACGGCGGCGGACCCCGGAACGGCGGCCGCGGACCGCGGAAGAACGGTGGCGGAGGCGGGCCCCGCCACGGACCGCGCGGGCCCGGCGGACCGTTCCATGGCGGGCCGGGCGGACCACCGCGGCCACGGAATCGGGGCGGCGGCGGCCCGCGCCATGGGGGTCCAGGCGGGCCACCAGGCCGCCTGTGGGGGAGAGGGACTGTCAGATAACTGAGCTTAATGACGTTTTGGATTTTTTGCTCCTTTTATGTATGGGCGCGAGGTTATCTTCAAACTTGTCACAAACATATTAAACAATTAATTTTGCAAGAGATGACAAAATCGGCTGAAATGAGCTGATTACTAACATATGAATTATTAAGAGTAAAAAAAAAAAAAAAAATGGTAGAGGGAAGAGAGTACAGGACTGGTGACAACAAATTCTTCATGAAGAGGATCATTATTGAGGTCTGATATCTAAAACCAAGGGCACGAAAAATCTGTCAAGAAGAAGAGCACACACTGCACAATAAACACCTTTATCAATTGTAGCAATGACCAATGTGAAGGATTGTGAATGACTAATAGGTTGGCACTTGTGCATGCAGTTTGTACACCCTACGTATGGTTGCCATTGAGGGATGCAGGCTGCATGCAGCCCAGCTCATTGCCTTGGTTGAATTCAACTTTACAACAAAAGAACAATACATTCAGAAATGTTGTAGGTTTATCTATTTAATTGACATCATACATACTGTTAGCTGGTAACATTTTTGATGCTATGCTAACAAAATGTGTAATTATCTAGTAACTAGCTCTAGCATAAACAGTAGGAAATAATCAAAATGGATGTAATACCTATACAAAAGCATATAATTCAGACAAATTTCAAGTAAATAATAACATTGCAACTGTGATGCTTGTGATATAAAGGGATACCCACACAATCACCTACCTATTTTATAAATTATAAACAGAACATTGGCATTAAAATGCAGGGCCATCAATTTGTAACAATGTGAAAGGTGTACCTTAATCCCAAACCCCCTCCCTCACCCTTCTTAAATCAGCAATTGTGCGAAGATAAATTCCAAAGTAGTTATGCGAAGTAGGTTTGTAGGTTGTAAGTTGGTATGTTGAAGGTTGGTAGGTAGTTGTAGTTGTGTAGGTTGAAGGTTAGTAGGTAAGGTAAGGTAAGGTTAAATTGTTTTTTTTTAATCAGATCAGACTTTATCTACACATTTATCCTTAAATGAGCCAGTGCAAGTGCACACCCAATGGAAATAAATAATTGCTGTATGTAATCAATGATATTTTAAGCATAATACTTGAGGCATGTAGAGGGTGAGCTAATCTTACTGACAAATTCAAATTCATTTTCCTCATCATGGTTTAAAATTGTTACGTATATCACTTCAGTAAAATTGACAGTATTTGTTCAAAAAAGGTCTGATCTACAACTATGATGCTGTTGAAAAAAAAACAGAAATTGTAGGTAATAGAATGTGTTAGGTTAGGTCAGGTAGGTATTTGTCAAAATAAGGTCTGATCTACAATTGTGACGCTATTGATACAAATAAAAACATCAGAAATTTTAGGTTGTAGGCTAGGTTAGGTTGTAGAGGTTGTAGAGGTTGTAGGTTGGTAGGTAAGTAGGTAGGGTTAGGTCAGGTTTAATTGTTTTCTTCTTGTATTTATGAGGCATGTATTATTTTTGGATTCAGGGCATCAAATAATGCAAAAATATTAAAAATAAATCACAATGCGTTAAAACTGAATCAGGCTTTTTCAGAACATTTACTAAATTGACAGTGTATTTTCTTGCTAGCATCAAAGCTCAAGGATTTTCAATTTCAACTCACGGTCCTCTCCAAAATCCCCCTCTCATGGGGCCGCCAAAGTCTGGCCCTCCGAAGTCAGGGCCACCACCATGCATATCTTCCATTTGATCCATGTGATGTCCTGGTCCACCATTGTGCATTTCTGATTCTGAATGATCTTCATGAATATCGCCTTTGCCGGTCGATTCATGGTTTCCAGGATCAGCCGAGTGATCATGATCTCCATCACCCTGTTCTATGTCGGCCATGGTGCAGTGTGCACTATGCAGAATTGTAGTCCAGAAAGTAGAAAGCTAAAAACCGCAATGCGTCCAGTGCTCAAGAGCAAAGCTAGATATAGTTATCACGATTAACAGCACATTCAATGACAGCCAATCGCTCAAATCGACGATCCACGGAAACTTCTAGCGGCGGCAAATGGCGGACGGCGTCAGAGTAGATGAGAACGCGCATGCGCAAAGTAAACATTGGCTGCTAAATTAAAATGTATGCGTCCTGCAGTCAGTCCGTATCAATTTGTATCTTGATTTGTATGCTGTTATCGTGCATGGTCTGCATATCTGCAAGAATCTTGGTGCATACATACTGCATTGTACGGTGCAATCAAGTTGGAAGCCACCGCTGTTGTGTGGGCCTTGAAGAATGTCGCCGTCGCTCGGAGGCCGGTCCGTTGGCTGATTGAGGAAATGTGAATGGCGTTTGTCCAGTCGTGTGTTATCGTTTGTCATTGCTGTTGTGGGCCAGTTGGGACGTAAGGGGGGAGATGTGGTGGTGTGATGGAGCCGTGAGTTTGCACCCCTATGGCGGCCCACAATATGCCCCGGGCTAGTGTGCGCCCGGCGCCCGCCGCCGCCGGTCCAGGGTATATAGCGCCGGTCAGCCGCTGGCGAGGACACCGTTCCGTGCTTCTATCCTCAGCAACACACAGAATTCCTTCTCCTCCGGGCTGGACAGGCAACTTTATCTCATGCGGGCTGCTCCCTTGGAGCGGCACCGGCACCGCTGCTCCCGAGGGAGCGCACCCCGTAGCCGGGTGCAAAGAGTGCTTGGGGGGCTGGTCGCCGGTCGGCCTGTCCTTTCGGACGGACTCAGCCCCGGCGACTCTCTACAGGGTGTCTGCCCAGACCAATGTCTCCCCCCCCCCAATTCCTATCATCCTTCCGGCCCTGAAATGGTCTCGTCAGACCGAAAGGGCCTAACCCAAAAACAAAAAACAAACTGGCGAGGCGCGTCAGTCGGAGCCGGACAGAGGTCGCGCTCGCGTGCGTTTGGCTGGTGTCCAATACAGACGATCACCGACTGTCTGGCGTCTCACCACAAACAAGATAAGGTGATGCGTGAAGAGTAATATATTATACCACATGGCCTTATGGTCAGAGTCAGGACTCATGTGGCATGGTCGGTTTTACATCAGTTTAGTTTAGTCCGCGACAGAAAGCCAAGGCTTCACCCCGCCAACTCAGCGGACCGACTCGCGTCGGCAGGGATCACCTGATGAGTGCTGTTGGTTTTCCCACGACAGAAAGCCAAGGCTTCACTCCGCCAACTCAGCGGACCGACTCGCGTTGGCAGGGGTCACCAGCTGCTCAATGCTGTGGGTTTTTCGCCTTCCTCCGATTCAGCATCCGAAGAAATTTTTGATGGGGGAAACCTCCCCTTTCCCCCTTAAAAGTTACATTGGTTGCAATATATTGCAGTGTATTGATTTGTACTACTCGTTGCAAGCCGATCCATCCGAAAATGGCTATTATTGGCTGCCGAGTCAGGTGAAACGAGTAAGGCGGGCAAAACATAACACACAAGCACAACATACAAACATAACATACGTCACATCTGCACACATTACATTCGCGCCACCGCACCGCTAAACTTTACACTGGCCAGGTCACCGTGCTGCTCACACAATAGGAGCTTACTTAGATAGGAGCCCCGCCGGCTCAGCGGACCGAGTCGGTAGGTATCACCTGCTCAGTGGCTTTTTTGCCTTCCTACACCCACTCGAGCTCTCGCACTCACTGACTCTCCTCATTCTCGCCCTGTGTCACGCAGTGCACACTTCGCGGGGCGAACCTAAGGGACGCGATAGAAACGAAGTATTGCGCCATGCGGGCCAGGATGGTCCGTGTTCCCGGCGACGTCAAATGGACCCCATCTGAAGAGAAAAGGTCGGGGTTTGACCGCAGGGTTCGCCCAACTTCCTCAAAGGTCACCCTTCCCCCGGACGCTTTTGCAACCGCCTCCACCCTTCTCCGCATGCAGTAATTAACCCTTCTCAGGAAGCTGAAATGCTCGCGGAGAGCCGGACGAGGAAAAACACCAAACACAAGCGCACACAGATTGGAATTTTGGGCAAGGAGCTCCCGCAAAAGATTTTCGTGGGCATCCAGCTCCGCCTGTGTCTCTTCGTCGGACTTACGCCCTGTTCGACTGAACACTCCGTTCCCGCCCATCGAAAAGAAGAGCAAAAAGAGTTGAGTCCTATCCTTGCCACACAGCAACCCCACCCTCCCCAGGATATCTGCAGTTACAAGTGCGTTCGTGCAGGATTCTCCATAATAGGACAGAACGGGAGGTGTGTGCTCGAAGTTGATGAACTCGGTCTTAAGGGATGTACGACGAATTTTTCTGTTGATGACATCGAGGTGAGGCCCAACCCTAGAATCACTAAACTTTTCATCCCCAACCATCAAAACTTTAACCGTCACCACTCTCCCCACTGCCCTCCGCCTTGCCTGGATCCTCTTCCTCTTGCTCTTGCTGACAGCAGGTGCCATGTTGAACTGGAAAGCAAAGAAAATCTATAAGACGGTTGAATGAAAACATTGTTTGTTTTTGTTTTGTTGGGTTAGGCCCTTTCGGTCCAGTAAGACCATTTCAGAGCCGGGAGGATGATAGGATATAGGGGGAGACATTGGTCTGGGCAGGCACCCTAGTGAGTCGCCGGGGCTGAGCCCGTCCGAAGACAGGCCACCCAGCCCCAAGGCACTCACTGCACCCGGCTACGGGGTGCGCTCCCTCGGGAGCAGCGGTGCCGCTCCAAGGAAGCAGCCCGCATGAGATAAAGTTGCCTGTCCAGCCCGGAGGGGGGTTGTGGCGTGGAGGAGAAGGATGTCAGTTTCCTGAGGATAGAAGCACGGACAGGTGAATGAAAACACATACGAATGTCATCCCTTCTAACTCTGTCTCCGTCTCTGTCTCTCTTTCCTATAAATACCAAATTCAAAAGCAGTAACCCGAAAAACACAATCTCTCGTCTTTCTTTGAGAAGTTCTAGCAGGTCGCGATTTTCCTTTTTATAGGGGAGAGCGGGGAGAGTTGTATCATGTCCAAGTTGTATCAGGGCGAATTGTGCCAAACTTATCCAATGGATGGCGCTCGCGACACGACCAGCCGACGAGGTTTTCCGGGCGCCATCTTTCCCTGTTCTGTCTTGTGGCTGAGTGAACGCGTCTCGAGGTGAGAGCCGATTTTATGTTTTTTTAATGTCATTCTAAAAAAATAAGTTGCAAGAAAATGTGTGTTCTGGGCATTTAGATGTGCACGAATTTGAAAGATCTCCGTAGCGGTGGTGAGGGTAGGTTCTAAGGCTGCGTGAGTGAAAACGGATTTCTCCAGCTGTCCGCTGTTTTTTAGCACGAGGATGTGTTTTCCAAGATGGCGGCTAGGTACATGTTGTATCAGAGCCGGGTGGGGTATGTTGTAACATGTATGTATGTATGTATGTATGGGTATGTTGCTTTTGATCACAAAAGCTAAGCCCTGGCTCGCGTTTGTAGGTAGCTAGTCAATGCTCGTTCCATTTCGGCACAATGTGTTGGCTTCTTTGCTCTTAATGGGCCACTTTTGCGTCTAGTCTGTTGATGTTTCGTTCGGATTGCATTGACCTAAGTTTGGTCTAATAAAGTGAAGCCTTTGAGCATACCTATATATTGTATTAACCCCATTTAATGTTGTTGTTATGTTCAAAACCAGTAGCAAGCACACTCCCTGAAACGTGAAATAGTGATACAAATTACCCCACCATGTGATACAACTCACCCAAGCCATGGGGCAAGTTGTATCAAAAACATTGTTCTATTCGGGAGACCGTAGAAGAAAAACTGGTAGAGGTAGCGGAAAAGTTACTTTGCACAAAAAAGCAGAAGAATCAAGGAAGGGGATGGTATGGAAATAATGAGTATATCACGGATAGTTACGAGGTTATGGGTCTCGGAGTAAAAACTGATACAACCCACCCCACTCTCCCCTACTATAGGGGAAGTTGGGGCAATGCCGGAGTTGGGGCAAAGCCTAAATTCGAGATATTTCGAAAACCGTAAGACATGGATGCCACCTGTCAGTGATGCTCTGACTGAAGCTTAAGTGACTACAATTATCGCATGTTTGTTACGAGTCGTCATTCGGAATACTTCGGCTGTGAGGGCGCCAAGAGCGTTTTCAAGGTACGCGTTCCTTGTACTACATACGCCTTTGAAGCTGCATTTCTTACTCATTATGCTACCGTTTGTCTGGCCAATTCGGTCAAGTAATCTTCAGCATGTCTTTGCATAAATGTGCTGCCTATTTGAAATTTATACGGCACGTTGAAAAGTTATGGGCCTGCAAATGAAAGTACGGCTGGCTGGGGTAATGCCGAAAACGTGCAATTACGCACGTTAAAGCACGCTACGTGGACTTTACTGCTGTAGAATAGCAACGCGAATTTTTAGTCACACAAATTACACTTTCAACCGACACAGCGGCCTGTTACCCATAAGGAATACCCAATAGGAATACCATCGCTTCAAAGCTACTTTCCAACAGTTGCCATTTTTGAAAATATTATTTTGAAATAAAGTTCCAAGTAATAAAAATATTGTAATAATGTTGTTGAATAAATCGATACCACATCTAAAAACTTACTGAAAAAATGATTTATTCATAGTAAAAATATAAGCTTGATGCGTTTTTACGTTGCTTTCCTGCAACTGCAGAGGGTTTTTAAATCGTCTATATCTTCAAAACCGGCCATTTCTTAGCATATTGCTGCTTTTTTTATCGCTAGAAAATTAGTTGGACTTTCCAATGACATCAATGGATGAGCGATGTGTGTAGAGTGTCACCAACAATCTTCAAATGAAGTTAGTCATTTTTACGTTGTGAAGGAATGGAGTACCCCTTTCGAGCATCAGGGGTGACGTCACTCAGGATCTGTCTCTGATTGGTCGGCGGGGGAGTGACTGTACCTTCTATAGATGGCCTTGATTATATCACACAATTATAACGTCAAGTGTGCACCAAGCGTCCTCAAGCTCTTAAAACGCGTGTCAGCTTTGATAAATTCTGGATAAAGTTTGAAATAAAGTGGCAAAACATCAATGTCGGCATTCCCCGTAGATCATTTCTCCCATTTTCGGCTTTCCCCGCAGTCCAGGGCAACGCCGAAAAAGTCACTTCTTTGATATTTTTAGTTTGTGCGCTTAACGGTATGCGAATTCATCAAATGCGCCTGGTATGTTTGAAAGGCAAAAGACTGGCCTCTCGAATGACGCCAACAAGAATAGCTTATGATGTCTACCTTGCGTGCTACGGGCGTCAGAAAAAAAGTATTCGGCGTTCCCCCAACTTCCCCTAACTGACCTGACTCGGAAAGCAAACACTGAACTTCAAAATTGGGTATCATCGGCTTCCTCTCGTGACGGGCTTTCTTCCCCCATTTCAATCAATTGTCAACTAGAAAAAAAAGTTTTGACCACTTGGGTTTAGCCAACTTTTGCCACCATGGTTTCTGCCAGCCGGTTTAACCCTCGCCGGCCGAGGTGGGGGGGGGGGGGGGGTGCCGCCCCCATAGGTTTTTTCACTATAGCTCCGAACACGCTGGCGATAGAGAGCTGAAACTTGGCATACCTGACCTCTGATTCAAGCCAGATCTTTTGACACTAACCGCATTTTTGGGTCAGGTCAGGTCACTGATCTATGACGTCATAAGTAACCCTCTGCACGGTCTTTAGATGTCGTAACTTCGCAACGCCCTCACTGCCAGAGGAGATGTCACAGGGAAATGAAACTTGCAGGATCTAGTATCCATTATGAGTCTCACAACTTGTATATCTCGGATTTTTCCTAAAGGTCATAGGAGGTCAGGTCACTTTCGTGACCTCACCATTATCCTTCGCCCCAGTGGGGGGGGGGGGGGGGCATATGTTACCACCCTGTCGCGTTTTTTGCGTGTGAATAGAAAACCGCGGCGCGCCGCGCCGCTTGGGGTAGCTTTTGGTACATCAATTTTGGACAATGTGTGAAATTTTTGACCCCAGGTCATGTCAGGTCAGGTCACCAGGCCAAGTTAACTGACCAAGCCTAAAAAAGTTTGCAATCACGCGCAGCCTGCAGTGTTTGTCAGAAAGGTTTAAAACTTGGTGGATTGCATGCTGTTATGGGCGCCTACAATTTGTCTATCTCGGATTTTTTATATCCGTGACCTAAGGTCAGGTCAGTGGCGTGACCTCTCCATTACAAGTCAATGGAGAAAAATAAAAATGCCTCTAGATCCGTGTGTACGCATCGGAACAGTCCAAATATTTCAGAATCACAATGATTTAGTCCACTCGTGATGACCAAGGTGTCATTTTTGCTGATAGCCTCTAGACAGGTCATCCGAGGTCACTTGAGGCTACAAACAGCAGGCACGTACCCAGGATTTCGCCCAGGAGGGGGCCATCTGCTTTCGAAGGGCCCCCCACAGTGTATAGGGCACCCCAGGTTCCCCGGGGGCCCCCGGGAGTCATGAAGAACCTTTCGATGGTGGGGGGGGGGGGGGGGCATAGTGGGTCCGGTCTCTCCTGCAGACGTACGTAGGGTGAATGAAAAGTTTTGAGCCTAACATAGTTACAGGTGACGCAGATTAATGAAACTTTGGTCACACATTTTGCCACTATTGATATGAATGGACACAAAATTGTGAAGTCCTAGCACTTTTTTCCTCACTTTTATAGCGCCTTAAATCATGCTATTTTGGGTAAGTGCTCGCGGTGTCAATGACGTCATTATTTTTTGTGAAGCGTCATCCAGTCAGTTTTTTCTTTAAGTTTAGACAGATATAGACACCCTAAGGATGCCAATGCTGTTTAACCCTATTCCTGGCGGGGGGGGGGGGGCCTCAGGAGCCCCCCCCCTGAGGTTTTTTGGTTATTTCTCCCAAACGCGTTGAGCTAGGAAGCTCAAATTTTCTGACTTTTCCTAAAAGGCTTCTACGCAACATGTCTGAAAATTTTGAGTTGATCTGACCTCAGGTCAGGTCACCAGAGGCGGTTTGGTGACCCTACCTCAGAAAAGTTTGCAATCACGCCAGAGCTAGAGTTTTTGACCGATCAATTTCTTCTCTTCAGGGTTTAGTTAGGGTACCAGTATGTGCAATTTGTATATCTCGGAATTTTGATATCGGTGACCTAAGGTCAGGTCAATTTCGCGACCTCCCCATTATAAGTCAATGGGGGGAAAATCAACTCCCTGTTTTTACCACTAAAACGGGTCGGAATGGCCCCATATACCATACATGACTTCATATACGATCAACCTTCACTACCTTGAGGTCTGTTTTGCTGTTGGGCAGCTGTGAGGTCATGTGACGTCATCAAAGGTCACCAAAGGTTTTTGGCCAATAACTCCGTACAGGAACAAGATACAGACGCGTGGATGGTCTCATTGTGTTCAGCTCGTCAAGACGCATCGAATGATATACATGATGACCTCGAGGTCACGTGACCTGAGGTCAACCTTTGACCTTGACCTTTCGAGGTCAACATATATATCATTCGATGCGGATTGACGAGAGGATCACGGTGATGCCCTTAGTTTGTTCCTATCTTGACTAATTCGAAAGTTATTCGAGAAAAACTCTCTCCATATCTAGCGCCGCCATTTTGACTTTTTCGACAACTGTGACGTCATCTTTGACCTGACCTGAAAATGACCTTTGTAAAAATTGTAGATCTTGGCCGTGCGTATCCGATGCCGTTTACCGCTTGTCGCTATCTTGCTTCGTTCTCGAGATCTCAGGGGGGGGGGGCCGAATCGGCCCCCCCCCGCCAGTTTCTTGTCCCGGCGGAGCCCGCCAGGAATAGGGTTAAAAGATTAAATTTGGGATACTTTGGAAGGCTCAGTAATTGATTGTTTACATTGCAACCAGTGAAAAATACCCTGATTTATTGTCCTGGTGAAACACGACCAATTTTGTCAGGATTGCCCTTCTGATCTTCCTGATTTTCTAACAAAGGTGTATCAGTGGTTCATCCTAGTAATGCCCAATTACAGTAAGACCCTTTGAAAAAAGTACACTTGCAAGACATCTCATTTATTTTCCGAATTACGGAACACTTTCCTCCTTGTTGTGACTCTGACATTTAATTTACAGATTAGAGTAGAGACGTTCTTTCATTGACTCCACTGTTCTTCCCATGCTGGATTGAAGTGAAACACCCACAGTTAATCATCGGTAGCGAAAAGTGACTTTGAATTCTCAGAATCTGCTTCAACTAGCTCCAAATGTCATTACACATCTCTCGTCGTGCTCTGCAGCAAAAAGCCGAGAGGCCCAATGAGCAGAGACCTTTCTCATGTCATGCCCATTGGTAAGAATGTCGCCAGCTTGCTCCTGGGAGATGTCCATTCTTACCGCTATCTGATGAGCTCACAGTCTTGGATCCAGCATCCACACCCCTAGAGCAGGGTCAATGTATTCGGATTTTGTCACATTATACGGCGTTTTTGATATTTGTTCATTTTGGACGCTGTTCCTGCCCTGCTTGAAATTAGCAGTTCAAACTTTAACAGTGACATATGATGGGCCACAACCAATAAGTTTAATTTCAGGTCCTTTTTAATTTCAGATGAAGGCATGGCTTTGAAATCGCAATACTTTATAAAAGTTCAGTTCTCGATTTTCTCCCTTTTCACCGAACGCGTAATCTTCTTCACTTTAACGGGCTCTAAAAACGAAACGAAAAGGACTAGTACTTCAAAACTTGGTGTACACACCTAAAAATAGTTGCAAAATGTGTGACCAAATTTTCATTAACCTGCGTCACCTGTAACTGTGTTAGGCTCAAAACTTTTCATTCACCCCACGTAGGTGAGAAAACGCCACGTGTGTGAGAAAACGCAATTCAGTTCTTTACAACCTAATGTAGCATTTGGTTGTGATTTCTCGCGTTCGACTTCATCAAAGTCAATTAAAACGGTCTCTGTAACGGTCTAAGCCTTGAGAACATATTTTTGAAAAGAGAAAAATATTTTTGCTTGAGGAGTGTGCATGAAACGCACGGCATTGTATGAGCGAGCGCCTCAATTACTGATCATCCTCCAATTCCGGATATGTAGGTAAATAATATAATAGTGGGGAATAAATGTCTCGTTATCGGAATTCCACTATCTGGCAACTAGCCCTATGTAAACGCGGTTATTATATGTTTCACTAGGAAACGAGCGCAATTGTAGTTTTAGCCAGAAAATAAATGCTTGGGTAATTCTGGGACACTCTGTATTAATTGGAGGAATAGGACTTAGGAGGAAATGCGATTGCAAATCGACCCACATCCCTGTGTTAGCCAATGACGCCTTTGGGGCCAAGGTTGGGGGGTATTCAGTTTAGCCTTTTTGTTTTTCTGTGATATCTCCGGCACTGTGAAAGATATTGGCTCCTTCAGATGAGCGCCTACTCCAGTCACTACTTATATCCAGTAGCCAGTAGCCACTCAGATGATTTGGGATCAATCAGGTGATAAGCGTACTTTCAGACGACCAGGGGCCCCCAGTCGACCAGGGGTTCCCAGGCGACCAGGTCCTCCAGATGACTAGGGGCCCCACTGCCCCAGGCGACCAGGGCCCTCCAGGTGACCAAGGGCCAATGCGATCAGGTCCCCAAAGCGATCAGGGGGCCCCATGCGACCAGGCCCCCGGCTACCAGGGGCCCCCAGGCGACCAGGGGATCCCAGGCTACCAGGGGCCCAAGGCGACCAGGGTCCCCAGGCGACTAGGGGCGACCGGGGGCCCCAGGCAACCAGGGGCCCATGCGACCAGGCCCCCGGCTACCAGGGGCCCCCTGGGCGACTAGGTACCCCCAGGCGATCAGGGGCCTCAATATCATGCAACCAGAGGCCCCCATGCGACTAGGGCCCCCTAGGCGACTAGGGGCCACAGACTATCAGGGGCCCATACGACCAGGCCCCCGGCTATCAGGGCCCCCTAGGTAACTAGGGGCCCCCAGTCGATCAGGGGCCTCATGCGACCAGGGCCCCCTAGGCGACTTACAGATGTATTCAAAAGAAATCCATACAATATGGCTTTTCATTCTTCTACGTCAGTTACAATGCGGACACAATGAGGACACATTTACACTAAACACACAAACCCATCATACATACACCAACTGATCACAGCGCGCCAGCCGATCCCACGAGCCGCCTCACAGTGATGCAAATGGGGTTCACGAGTGGCCATAAATACCCAAAAATCAAGTTTACCAAATTGAGTTAATTGCGATATGGCCGAGTAGACAAATTTTTGGTGCATCTGAAATCACATGGTTTTCATGTTTTTGTCAAAACCGGCCTCGTGTATAATCGTCAGAAGTCGTGACATTTTCTAGGTCGTAAAATGACGGTCAGACACTCGCAAGTTCAAACGCCGCTGGTTTGCGTTCATTTCGTACAAATTGAAAAAATTATGCATGAGAATGATCCCCAAAGACTTCTGCTTCTAATGCCGGGTCACAAAAAGCCGTATCTCATTCGCTTTGGCGGTAATCTGACTATTTCTCATCATGTTGCAATCGCAGTTTTTTTACTAAGAAAAAAATGCTTTCGTTTCACCTACAGCACTTAACACAGTGTGTGCCCGTTAGTCCACCATACCATAGCCTTCCCTAATCATTTCTGAGTCGCATCGTGAAAGAATTAACCCTCGCATGTGTAGGGGGGGGTCGGATGGACCCCCCCATGGTTTTTCGCGAATAACTCGCGTAAAAAGCGGCCGATCGCGACGAAACTTTCAGTACCCTCGCAATGATCAATTTTACACCTACCCTGAAAATTTCATGACCCTGACCCAAATGACCTTTGACCTGTGACCTCTTTTCCGAGACCATGTTTGGCCGGAATCGCGATTTCGCGTATGTCGGCTCGCACTAGCCGCGTGTTTGCAAGCTTTTCGTGGTTTCAAACGTTCAAACATGTGATTTGATGTTACTCCCGTGTGTGTCAAGGTCACCTGAAGGTCAGGTCAGGTCATTGACCTTTGGTGACCTCGGGTGACCTCGGGTCACTTTTTCGAGTTTTACATGTTTCTAGGCTAGTTTTTGGAGCTGAATTCGAATTGAGTAACCATTTGAACATTTACGAAGTAGTTTTGGTGACTTCGTAACATGTTACGAAGCTGTCAGAGGCGGTTGACACGTACTACGAATACCCGTCACGACGCCTACTGGTTGACCTGACCTGACCTGACCCGACCTGGTCTAAATGCTTCAAGACATCATCTGTGATCAAAACTAACACGATATTCGTGATCAGCATCCCGACAAACCCCTTAGCAGCCACACTTTACGACTTTCTAACAGGTCCCGATTTTCCCGACTTTGGGTCATTGACCTGACCTGGAAGGTCAACCAATGACCTAGGACCTTAAAATTGGGTATCATCGGCTTCCTCTCGTCACGGGCAACACGCTCGTTTTTTCCGCGAAGCTCTAGCTCGATCAGGGGCCAAACGGCAAGGGGGGGGGGTCCAACCGACCCCCCCCCCTACACATTAGAAGCTGGCAAACGCCGCACACATGCGAGGGTTAAGGCGCTAGCACAGG
Source organism: Amphibalanus amphitrite (assembly GCF_019059575.1). Taxonomy (NCBI): domain Eukaryota; kingdom Metazoa; phylum Arthropoda; class Thecostraca; order Balanomorpha; family Balanidae; genus Amphibalanus; species Amphibalanus amphitrite. Next base: position 618,643 of record NW_024881529.1, on the reverse strand, counting down.
GCTGACCGGCGCTACAGAGGTTTTTGTCCGGGCGGTCGGGTGCCGCAGTGGGCGCGCAGTGGGCGGGTGGGTGCCGCCGCGCGGCGTCCGGGCGGCGCGGCGGCGCGGCCGCCCGGGCCGCCCGCTGCGCCGCGGCACCCGACCGTGCCGGACGAAAACTTCTGTAGCGCCGGTCAGCCCTGTGCTAGCGCCTTAATTCTTTCACGATGCGACTCAGAAATGATTAGTGAATGCTATGGTATGGTGCACTAACGGGCACACACTGTGGGAAGAGCTGTAGGTGAATTGAAAGCAAATATTTTTGGTAAAAAACTGCGGTTGCAACATGATTACAAATAGTTAGCTCACCACCAAACCAAAATAGATACGGCTTTTTATGACGTGGCATTAGAAGCAGCAGGTTTCGGGGATCATTTTCATGTATAATTTTTGCAGTTTGTATGACATGCACGCACGCTAGCGGCACTTGAATTTCAAGTACCTGACAGTCATTTTTACGACATCGAAAATGTCTCGACTTCTGACAATCCTACACGAGGCCAGTTTTGACAAAAACATTAAAATCATACTTTTTCAGACACCCCAAACATTTGCCTGACTGACCATATTACGATTTATTCGATTAAGTGAACTTGAATTTTGGGCCTTTTTCGTATTTATGGCCACTCGTGAACCCCATTTGCATCACTGTGCGCCTGACAGTACGGCGGAACCCAGGCTCGCCGGGAGCAGCCTGCACACTGTTCAGTAATCTCACTCCCCGAAAACACATTCTTCACACATCAGGCAGCGCTCTCTCACTTGCACGCAGCAACTCACTCAAGACTCAACTCACTCACTAACTCACAGTCACTGATTCGCACATTCGCTCGCTCCGTTCACAGCTCAGTCGCTCAAGCACTCGCACACACTCAGGCGATAGGTAACTCGCGCACGGGGTGGTTGAGAGGAGAGCCGGGAGCGCTGCAGCCCGTGGCGCTGCGCTGAGCCAACTGAGCTGGCCGCCGGCCGCTGGTCTAAGGATTCAACTGCGTCAATGTGGGAGAAATAGTGACCGCATGAACGCAACCGGACCGATCTCCCGGTGCGCGAACAGGGTGTCCGGAAAGTTCTGGCGCCTCTTTTGGACGTCGTCTAACGCGCGCTGTGATTATTGGACTTTCAACCAATCACCGCAGATATGACCCCTCGTTCACCGCTCAGCTAGGGGTCGCGTAAATATGACCTTGAAATCGTTTTCAGTGTATGGGCGAAGATGCGCCTTGTCGCTGAGAGCCCGCGCGCGGGGGCCCGGTGCGGCTTGAACGAGGCGCGAGTTGCAGCGCGATGCGGCGTTTCCCGGCGAACGGTTGAGCAGGCAGAGGTGCATTTCAGATCAGAAATTTCTTAGAAAATATTCTCATCAGTTGCGACCACGGTACGCCAAAGCTGCTGAGACTGAAGCAGCATTTCAGCGGCAATCGAAGAAAATCTGGGGTCTGATGGACACAAATGTTTCATCATCTTCGTCAAAGTCAAATAAATGACTCACAGGCTGGTCCACGAGGGGTTCCTGGACACGACAATCAAGGCGACTTGCCTTAAGGGTCATTTCGCACATCAACAGCACGGTGCGCCCTCCAACAACGCCGCTGCCGTCCAAACCAAACTGACAGAGGAGCTCGGCGGACGAGATCACCGTGTGGTGAAGCGAGATTAGGCCACCTTATAATCCCAGCCTTAACCCACTCGACTAAGGCATGCTACGCGTTTTGCAGAATAAGCTCTAGGCCACCTCTCATCCCAGCCTGGAGTCGTTGAAGACTCGCATCATGACAGCATGGATTGGCAGACATAGAAACTTTTTATGAGGTGAGGTCACTTCAAGTGACCTGGCGACCTGACCCTTAACCCTCGAAAAGAGGTCATGGTCGAAAGAGGTCATGTCGCATATCATTCGATTCGGCAGGTCTTCCTGAGTCCATTGCTGGCTTTCCCGACTCGCTAGCTCAATTTGATCGGGGGTTATGGACGAAAAACTAATATGACCTTGATGATGTCATAAATGACGTCACGCAAGGTCAACATTGCAAAAGTGACGCATCTAACCTTGCAAGGAGTGCATCAAATCCCGCGCCCCAGTGGCGGTCTCAGCCAACTTCGCCCTAGTGGGGGGGGGGGGGCATATATTACCACCCACCTCTAACTCAAAAACTAAGAGGGCTAGAAAGACGCGGTAAAAAGCAGTCGATAGCTCTCAATGCGTACGTTTTAAAGTATTTCGGTCATTTTTCACCTTAGAGCAATATTGGGGTCACCAGAGGTCATCAAAGGTCAAAATTTGCCAATTGTCATTATATTTTTCAGAAAACATGCCACTATCTCAGGAATTATGGTAGCTAGAAAAACGCATGGAAAAGCAATCGATAACTTTTGAACTCTTCTTTTGAAAAGGTCATCATCAATATTGACCTCAGGTCAACGGTTTAGCCTCCAGAGGGCAAAAACTCCAAAAATAGCTGTTTTTACGAAAAGTGTTTTTCGACAATAACTTTCGACAGAATCGTGTTCCCCTCGCCGAGACGCGTCGAATGAACTATAATTTGACCTTGAAAGGTCAACTTAAAAATTTGACCTCAGGTCAAGGTCATGACCTTACCGGAAAAGGTCATGTTGCATATCAGTCGATGCGTCTCAACAAGACAAACACAATGAGACCATCCCCAGCGTTCTATCTCTTTCCAATCGCGAGTTATTGGCAAAAACACTGTTTGTCAGTGACGTACCCAAGGGGGGGGCCACGGGGGCCAAGGCCCCCCCCCCTGAGCGCCGGGGGCCCCTCAGGCCCCAGGATATTTTTAAACACTGGATAAAACGTCTTTTACTCGGAAGAAAAATTGATATTAAAGTTTCATTTATGTGCCCTGGGTACCCGAGGGGCCCCTGCAGTCATCCAAGGGCCCCCAGTTTCCTGGGCCCCTGGTCGCCTAGGGGGCCTCTGGTAGCCGGGGGCCTGGTCTCATGGGGGCCCCTGATAGCCTGTGGCCCCCGGTCGCCCCTAGTCGCCTGGGGACCCTGGTCGCCTTGGGCCCCTGGTAGCCTGGGATCCCCTGGTCGCCTGGGGGCCCCTGATCGCCTGAGGGCCGCTGGTCACCTAGAGGGCCCCTGGTCGCCTGGGGGCCCCTGGTAGCCGACTGAGCGACTAGGGGCCACAGGCTATCAGGGGCCCCATGAGACCAGGCCCCCGGCTACCAGAGGCCCCCTAGGCGACCAGGGGCCCAGGAAACTGGGGGCCCTTGGATGACTGCAGGGGCCCCTCGGGTACCCAGGGCACATAAATGAAACTTTAATATCAATTTTTCTTCCCAGTAAAACACGTTTTATCCAGTGTTTAAAAATATCCTGGGGCCTGAGGGGCCCTCTGAGCGCCTTCGGCGGATAACCTTTTCAAAAGAAGAGTTCAAAAGCTATCGATTCCTCTTCCATGCGTTTTTCTGGCTACCATAATTCCTGAGATAGTGGCATGTTTTCTGAAAAATATAATGACAATTGGCAAATTTTGACCTTTGATGACCTCTGGTGACCCCAATATTGCTCTAAGGTGAAAAATGACCGAAATACTTTAAAACGTACGCATTGAGAGCTATCGACTGCTTTTTACCGCGTCTTTCTAGCCCTCTTAGTTTTTGAGTTAGAGGTGGGTGGTAATATATGCCCCCCCCCCCCCCCACTAGGGCGAAGTTGGCTGAGACCGCCACTGGGGCGCGGGATTTGATGCACTCCTTGCAAGGTTAGATGCGTCACTTTTGCAATGTTGACCTTGCGTGACGTCATTTATGACATCATCAAGGTCATATTAGTTTTTCGTCCATAACCCCCGATCAAATTGAGCTAGCGAGTCGGGAAAGCCAGCAATGGACTCAGGAAGACCTGCCGAATCGAATGATATGCGACATGACCTCTTTCGACCATGACCTCTTTTCGAGGGTTAACCCTCGCCCGCACATGGGGGGGGGGGTGGTTGCCACCCCCCCCACCCCCCAGGTAGTCTTTCTGCTCTGCACTCGACATTTTTAGAGCTAGAAGGCTGATTTTTGGTATAGCTGCTCCTCTATCCTTTCTTGATGTCCACTGAAAATTTCAAGTTTCTGTGATTTTTGGTTTTGGAGATATGACCTTGTTTTTCAGGTCATGTCATGACCCAAATGGCCAATTCTCAACATCTTGCGTTTGCCATGGGCCTTGTGGGCTTTTGACACCCTGATTTCGGCCTTTTTTGCCAGTCTTACCTCCCACCTATCATGGAAAATGTTGTTCGACGATGTACAGGGGTCAAGGTCAGGGTCAAGGTCAACCTAGGTCATCTAAGATAATTGCGTTTTAGGCAAGCTGAATTTACTTTTTGTGAAGTTTTTTACTGCATTTTTGGTGAAAGCTTCTCAGATCATGATTTCATGTAATATGGACCCAAAAACAATCGGTGCACACATCAGTATACACACAGACACACACAGACATACAAACACATATAATTGACCTTGACCTAACTTGACCAGAAATGACCTCAGCAGCAAAATTCTGGTCGGGTAGTGTGACAAAGAGGTTCTAGCTGGCTTGGCACCAGAAAACAGCATCGTCATCGGTATTTGATAAGCAGCGCACTTGATATCCAACGGTGACCCAAAACAGCAACATTTTTTAGTTTGACCTGACCTGGAAGGTCAATGACTGACCTGAGGAGGTAAAACTGGGTATCATTGGATTCGTCTCTTCCCAAAGAATCTTTTTGGTCTTTACCGCTAAGCTCTATCTCCAACAGGAACGAAATGGCGCGGGGGGTGGCAACCCCCCCCCCCCCCGGCCCCCCCCCCCATGTGCGTTCTAGGATGGGAAAATGGCATGTGCGGGCGAGGGTTAAGGGTCAGGTCGCCAGGTCACTTGAAGTGACGTCACCTCATAAAAAGTTTCTATGTCTGCCAATCCATGCTGTCATGATGCGAGTCTTCAACGACTCCAGGCTGGGATGAGAGGTGGCCTAGAGCTTATTCTGCAAAACGCGTAGCATGCCTTAGTCGAGTGGGTTAAGGCTGGGATTATAAGGTGGCCTAATCTCGCTTCACCACACGGTGATCTCGTCCGCCGAGCTCCTCTGTCAGTTTGGTTTGGACGGCAGCGGCGTTGTTGGAGGGCGCACCGTGCTGTTGATGTGCGAAATGACCCTTAAGGCAAGTCGCCTTGATTGTCGTGTCCAGGAACCCCTCGTGGACCAGCCTGTGAGTCATTTATTTGACTTTGACGAAGATGATGAAACATTTGTGTCCATCAGACCCCAGATTTTCTTCGATTGCCGCTGAAATGCTGCTTCACATAAGCGTAGGAACCATGGGTGCAAGGGTGCAGCTGCACCCACAATATTTATCCAGTGGGTGCAGACAATGTATTCTGCACCCACAATAATCTGAACCAAAAACCCCTTTTTCATCAACACTACTTCCCATGCAGCACGGCAAATTCAGGATATATTGCCTACTATCCATCTTTCGAAGCATTTGCTACTGTGATCAGTGATGGTCTTCAAAACTTACATTTGTGCTGAAAAAAAGGAAATGGAGCATGTGATTGAACACATACCGAACCGATGACCCACTGTCAAAAATTTTAGCCCGATATCTTCGAAAATGGCTGAGTTGGCCGCTTTTACTTTTTGCGGTAGTCAATATTGGACAATATTAACCCTCGCATGTGTGCAGCGTTTTCCAGCTTCTAATGTGTAGGGGGAGGGGAGGGGGGTCGGTCTGACCCCCTGCCGATCGGCCCCTGATCGAGCTAGAGCTTCGCGGAAAAACGAGGGTGTTGCCCGTGACGAGAGGAAGCCGATGATACCCAATTTTAAGGTCCTACTTCATTGGTTGACCTTCCAGGTCAGGTCAATATTCCAAAAGTCGGGAAAATCGGGACCTGCTAGAACTGCGTAAAGTGAAGCTGTTATCGGGTTTTTCGGGGTGCTGATCACGAATATCTGATGTTAGTTTTGAGCACAGATGATTTCTTCATGCATTTAGGCCAGATCGGGTCAGGTCAGGTCAGGTCAACCATTAGGCGTCCTACCGGCTATCCATAGTAAGTGTCAACTACCACTGACGGCGTCGTAGAATGTTACGAAGGCACTAAAACTACTTCGTAAACGTTCAAATGGATGCTAAATTCGAAATCAGCCCGATAAACTAGGGGAGAGTGGGGCAAAGCGGCCACCCTAACGTTTCTAACGATGCCGACGCTTGATTTTTAAACTTGGAAAGATTCTTTCTATACCAATGTGATTCCTATTAAATTGTCTTTTATTCCAACTGCGTTTCATTTCCAAAGGCGTTCACATATGGGAGATATTGACAAAACTTTAAACCTATAGCATATTGGCCACTTTGCCCCATCCCTGAGGCAAAGCGGCCACTGGCGACTTCTCAAGTCCCGATATGAGAAACAGAATAGTTGCCTCATGCACGACTAGGGTATTTGATGGTGACAAGGTTTAAGGGAAGATGGATGTTTACTTTGTTATCTTCCCAGCTATTGCTAAACAAACAAAGAATTTTCTTGGAAAAACATTTAATTGCACAATTTGGTAACTCATGTAACCGAAAAGTGGCCAAGATGAATGCATGACGACACATTTGAATATAAATAATGTTTTTATCCAGATGGAAACAACTTATGGCCAATTGGGGGCTGGCCACTTTGCCCCGGCCGCTTTGCCCCGCGCATACTGTCCGAGACAAAAATATTCCAGCTCAGCTATTAGTGGGGTAAAAAGCATTAAAATTGGTAGAAGGCATGTACGATAACCACGCAATGCATGGACAAAAACGCTTATAAAAATTCCAAACGGTTATGGAATAAAATAGCATTTAAAAATTGTAAACATAATTGGTAACCTGGCAAGAAATGCTTTTCCGTGTTTCACAGAACAATGGCGATGGGCCTGAAACCCCGGTCTGGCTCATTCGAACGACCGCAAAGAGAAGTATAATTGGAAGTCATAAATTGGAACTGACGCCAGCTGTGGAGGGCTAAAACGATGGATGGCCGCTTTGCCCCGGGTGGCCGCTTTGCCCCACTCTCCCCTACCCTAGAAACATGTAAAACTCGAAAAAGTGAACCGAGGTCATCAAAGGTCAATGACCTGACCTGACCTTCAGGTGACCTTCACACCCACTGTGATGCATGGGAAGGACATCTTTTCACACGTTTGGATGTCTACAATCACAAAAAGACTGGAAACGCGCGGATAATGTGAGCTGACATACGCCAAATCGCGATTCCGGCCGAACATGGTCTCGAGAATCAGGTCACAGGTCAAAGGTCTTTTGGGTCAGGGTCATGAAATTTTTAGAGTAGGTGTAAAACTGATCAACTCGAGGGTACTAAAAGTTTCGTCGCGATCGGCCGCTTTTTGCGCGAGTTATTTGCGAACAACCATGGGGGGGTTCATCCGACCCCCCTACACATGCGAGGGTCAATGCTTCCAAATGCACTTATCGGTTGGTACTTGGTGGTACCTTTTCGACATGGTACACCCTCAAAGCTCGTAACGAGCCTTCGCTCGGGTGTCGCCCCCCCCCCCCCCGCTTCACCGGCCATGGCTGGACTTCTGCACCCATGCACCCACAATGTTCCAGCCGTTCCTACGCCCATGCTGCTTCAGTCTCAGCAGCTTTGGCATACCGTGGTCGTAACTGATGAGAATATTTTCTAAGAAATTTCTGATCTGAAATGCACCTCTGCCTGCTCAACCGTTCGCCGGGAAACGCCGCATCGCGCTGCAACTCGCGCCTCGTTCAAGCCGCACCGGGCCCCCGCGCGCGGGCTCTCAGCGACAAGGCGCATCTTCGCCCATACACTGAAAACGATTTCAAGGTCATATTTACGCGACCCCTAGCTGAGCGGTGAACGAGGGGTCATATCTGCGGTGATTGGTTGAAAGTCCAATAATCACAGCGCGCGTTAGACGACGTCCAAAAGAGGTGCCAGAACTTTCCGGACACCCTGTTCGCGCACCGGGAGATCGGTCCGGTTGCGTTCATGCGGTCACTATTTCTCCCACATTGACGCAGTTGAATCCTTAGAGACCAGCGGCCGGCGGCCAGCTTGAAAACCGGCCGAGAAGCACGAGTGTGGCCGTATCATGACCACTGGCATCGCCATTCGCCAGCATGTCGGTCTGTGTTTGTGTTAGACACTTTTCGGAGCGATAAAAGAAGAAAGTAAATATACAGTTGCCATTAAGTCTTTGACACTGGATAGTAGAAGTTATAACGCGAATACAAAATGCTTGCCTACTAAATTATGACATAACTTGAAATTTGTAAGATGCAATGTTAGCTTTTCAGAAAAAACAAGATGTGTGAAAAAATACCTTATTTGTGATCACCGGAAGCGAATTTTGCCGTGGGGCCACTGGTTAAAAACAACTGAAAAATAATAGCACGGATTGACTTCAGTTAAATTTCCGGAGTCGGAGTCGAGGCATCTAGACCGACTCCGACTCCGACTCCTGGCTGCTTGCCACGACTCCGGGCGACTCCGACTCCGACTCCGACTCCGACTCCGAAACCCTGGTCACGGGTCAAAGATCATTTGGGTCTGGGTCATGGAATTTTCAGGGCATGTAGGTGTAAAATTGATTAACACGAGGGTAGATACTGAAAGTTTCGTCGCGATCGGCCGCTTTTTACGCGAGTTATTCACGAAAAACCGAGGGGTAAGGGGTCCTTTCTGCATCCCCTCCCCCCTCCTATACGGGCGGTATATATATATATATATATATATATATATATATATATATATATATATATATATATATATATATATATATATATATATATATATATATATATATATATATATATATATATATATATATATATATATATATATATATATATATATATATATATATATATATATATATATATATATATATATATATATATATATATATATATATATATATATATATATATAATATATATATATATATATATATATATATATATATATATATATATATATATATATATATGTTATTTGGAATAATAACGTTTTCTAAATCTTTTAGGTTCATCTTTTACTACGGAGAGTTAGGACTCAGGGCCCGGCAGTATGATGGTATTTGTCATTTCACGAAGACGCTAAATCTCGTACGGTACGCGTACGGTTCACTGTTTGCAATACGGCTTAACCAGATAGGCTATCAACGAGTCCGAGAACTGACACAGCCCGGTGGGACCGCTACCCACCGCGTGGTTCAAAAGGCGCAGCTCCCACTGGAATCAGAACCGATCGATTGTTGCGCACTGCACTGGGTGGCAGACGGTGCGGCACACACTGTTATTAGAGTTGCAGGCGTGTCTTAGACATTAGCCTCGTTTAGCAGCAATGTAGTATGGTAGGAACCAACATTTCGTGTTTTTACAATGTGTCAGTGTTGCTGGATAAATGAAGAACTAATATTAACGAGGATGTCTACTTGATGTGAACGGATGTCGGATAATGACCCATCATATTCCTGATTAAATATTCTAATTATGCACATTTAGGGTCACACTCACCCGAACACACCGGCCAGCATATGTGCACAATCTGGCTAAACCACATCTTTGGTTTGCCTTCTACGAATTAGGACATGCCAGATCGGGAAAATCCCCACTGTGCATTGGCCGACAGAAAGCCAAGGCTTCACTCCGCCAACCCAGCGGACCGAGTCGGGAGGGGTCACCAGCTGCTCAATGCTGTTGGTTTTCCCACGACAGAAAGCCAAGGCTTCACTCCGCCAACCCAGCGGACCGAGTCGGCAGGGGTCACCTTGGGATCACCTACTCAATGCTGTTGGTTTTCGCCTGCGTACGGTTCAGCACACCCCTACATCAGTTTAACCCTCGCCGGACCTATTGGTTTTCTACATACGCGCCGGCCGAGGGGGGGGGGTACGACCCCCCCTCGCCGTTTCGCCCCTGGTGGAGCTAGCGCGTCGCGGAAAAAACGAGCGTGTGCGCCGTTAAGAGACGCAGAGATTGGTACCCGATTTTAAGGTCCTAGTCAACCAGTGACCTCTGAGGTCAGGTCAAGGACCCCAAGGTACGATTCAGTGTTTGGTGAATAACTTCGCAAAAAAACGGCCTCAGAGCCGCAAATTTGGCAGCATCGTGTTCGCCTTGCTCAGGCGCGTCGAATGATATACTTTTTGTTCGGGTCAGGTCAACTTGGGGTGTTGACCTCAGGTCAAGGTCAGGTCAGCACCCCCAGGTCACGAAGTTGGTCGAAAGAGGTCATGTCGCATATCATTCGATTCGGCAGGTCTTCCTGAGTCCATTGGTGGCTTTACCGACTCGATAGCTCAATTTGATCAAGAGTTATTGACGAAAAACTAATATGACCTTGATGACGTCATCAATGACGTCACGCAAGGTCAACATTGCAAAAGTGACGCATCTAACCTTGCAAGGAGTGCATCAAATCACGATTCTGTGTCCTTGAGATAGTTGGAGATCGTTCCCGGCGCCAGAATAGCAGTTTTCATTTTTTCCCCATTGACTTATAATGGTGAGGTCACGAAAATGACCTGACCTCATATGACCTTTAGGAAAAATCCGAGATATACAAGTTGTGACACTCATAATGAATACCGTAAGATGGGGCTATTTGAGACAGTGGGGCTGTTTGAGACAGTATTTAAAATTGTTATAAAATAAAAACCGTTTGAAATTTATGCTTAATTTTTGCTGAGGCGATTTACTGCTCGATTCCACACCTTCCTGAGCAAAAATCTATATTATAAATCCTAAAAAGTCCGCCGCCCACGCCGTCGGGGTTACTCCCTAAAAGGCTTATTGCAAAGCCGTCGATTGACGCAGGATGGTGAAATTTTTACCAGTCGTGGGTCACGTAAATGAACAGGTCGTATTAAATTTTGGACATGATGCGGCCGGGGGTGCGCCCGTGGCGCGTGCTCATGTGCGCCATAGGGTTAGCATTAGAATCGGCAAAAACAGGCAATTGCTCGGAAACGGTAAGGGCTACGGGGGTGAAATTTTCATGCCAAGTCGAGCGCGTGCATTCATTTGTCGTATTAAATTTTCGAGGGTGTGGGTTCAGCGGTGTGCACGTGGTGGGGCCGCGACCGGCGCCGAGCAGAGGGCACGTGCTTTAGGCTCAGTTGTTCGCTTAAAAACTGAGTCAAAAGCATCAGAGCCGGGAGGTCGTTGACCTTTGACAACGAAGGCCGACACAAGGCACCGCTCGCCAAGGGGATTCGCCAGTAAATACAATTAATTTGTTTCTGTAATATCTCAGCCGTTTCTGGGCCGATTTAGCTGAAACTTGAACTGTCGGTGGCAGTGTAGGGTAGGGTAGGGTAGGGTATACGGTAGGGTAGGGTAGTGTAGGGTAGGAGTAGGGGTAGGGTAGGAGTAGGGTAGGGTAGGTTAGGGTAGGGTAGGGTAGGGTAGGGTAGGGGTAGGGTAGGGTAGGGTAGGGGTAGGGTAGGGTATGGTAGGTTAGGGTAGTGTAGGGTAGGGTAGGATAGGGTAAGGGTAGGGTAGGGTAGGGTAGGGTAGGGTAGTGTAGGGTAGGGTAGGGTAGGGTAAGGTAGGGTAGGGTAGGGTAGTAGGGTAGGGTCGGGTAGGGTAGGGTAGTAGGGTAGGGTAGGGAAGGGTAGGGTAGGGTAGGGTAGGGGTAGGGTAGGGTAGGGTAGGGTAGGGTAGGGTAGGGTAGGGAAGGGTAGGGTAGGGTAGGGTAGGGTAGTGTAGGGTTAGGGTAGGGTAGTGTAGTGTAGGGTAGGGTAGGGTAAGGTAGGGTAGGGTAGTGTAAGGGTATGGTAGGGTAGGGTAGGGTAGGGTAGGGTAGGGTAGGGGTAGGGTAGGGTAGGGTAGGGTAGGGTAGGGTAGGGTAGGGTAGGGTAGGGTAGGGTAGGGTAGGGGTAGAGTAGGGTAGGGGTAGGGTAAGATTGGGTAGGGTAGGGTAGGGTAGTGGAAGGGTAGGGTAGGGTAGGGTAGTGTAAGGGTAGGGTAGGGTAGGGTAGGGTAGGGTAGTGTAAGGGTAGGGTAGGGTAGGGTAGGTTAGGGTAGTGTAGGGGTAGGGTAGGGTAGGTTAGTGTATAGGAGTAGGGTAGGGTAGGGGTAGGGTAAGGTAGGGTAGGGTGGGGTAGGGTAGGGGTAGGGTAGGGTAGGGTAGGGGTAGGGTAGGGTAGGGTAGGGTAGGGTAGGGGTAGGGTAGTGTGGGGGTAGGGGTAGGGTAGGGTAGGGTAAGGTAGGGTAGGATAGGGTAGGGTAAGGTAGGGTAGGGTAGGGTACGGTACGGTAGTGTAGGGTAGGGTAGGGAAGGGTAGGGTAGGGTAGGGGTAGGGTAGGGGATTGTAGGGTAGGGTAGGGTAGAAGTAGGGTAGGGTAGGATAGAGTAGTGTAGGGTAGGGTAGGGTAGGATAGGGTAGGGTAGGGTAGGGTAGGGTAGGGTAGGGTAGGGTGATGTAGGGGTAGGGGTAGGGGTAGGGTAGGGTAGGGTAGGGTAAAGTAGGGTAGGGTAGGGTAGGATAGGGTAGGGGTAGGGGTAGGGTAGGGTAGGGTAGGGTTGAATTGAGTAACATCCTAACTTACAAAGGGCTCGAACAACTCGCATGCACTACCATCATACTTTACAGTTCAATTAAAAGCAGTTACCCAGCTATAAACAAATAATACCAATAAAAATGCAAGTTTCTACACCCAAACTAATGCATCCGTTAATCATACATATCAAAACATACAGTTATCGCGTAAACCTGTACCTCTAGTATCACATAAAAATTAAACGAGCTTCATTTTATAGCGATTTTAAATACTGTCTCAAATAGCCCCACTGTCTCAAATAGCCCCACTTTACGGTACTAGATCCTGCAAGTTTAATTTCCCTGTGACATCTCCTCTGGCAGTGAGGGCTTTGCGAAGTTGCGACATCTGAAGACCGTGCAGAGGTTCACTTATGACGTCATAGGTCAGTGACCTGACCTGACCCAAAAATGCGGTTGGTGTCAAAAGATCCGGCTTGGATCAAAGGTCAGGTATGCCAAGTTTCAGCTCTCTATCGCCAGCGTGTTCGGAGCTATCGCGAAAAAGACCTATGGGGGGGGGGCGGCACACCGCCCCCCCCCCTTCGGCCGGCGAGGGTTAATTTAGCCCACGACAGAAAGCCAAGGCTTCACTCCGCCAACTAAGCGGACCGAGTCGGCAGGGATCACCAGCTGCTGAATGCTGTTGGTTTTTCGCCTTCCTCCGATTCAGCACCCGAAAATTTTTTTTAAGGGGAAAATTTCCCTTTCCCCCCTTAAAAGTTACATTGGTTGCAATATATTGCAGTGTATTTATTTGTACTACTCGTTGCAAGCCGATCCATCCGAAAATGGCTATTATTGGCTGCCGAGTCAGGTGAAACGAGTAAGGCGGGCAAAACATAACGCACAAGCACAACATACAAACATAACATACGTCACATTTGCACACATACCTACATTCGCGCCACCGCACCGCTAAACTTTACACTGGCCAGGTCACCGTGCTGCTCACACAATAGGAGCTTACTTAAATAGGAGCCCCGCCGGCTCAGCGGACCGAGTCGGTAGGTATCACCTGCTCAGTGGCTTTTTTGCCTTCCTACACCCACTCGAGCTCTCGCACTCATTGACTCTCCTCATTCTCGCCCTGTGTCACGCAGTGCACACTTCCCGGGGCGAACCGAAAGGGCGCGGTAAAATTCAAGTATTGCGCCATGACCGCCAGGATGGCGAGCGTTCCCTGTGACGTCAAATGGACCCCATCTGAAGAGAAAAAAAAGCCGGGGTTTTCACGCAGAGCTCGTCCAACTTCCTCGAAGGTCACCCTTCCCCCGGACGCTTTTGCAACCGCCGCCATCCTTTTCCGCATGCAGTAATTAACGTTTCTCAGGAAGACGAGATGCTCGGGGATAGCTGGACGAGGAAAAATACCAAACACAAGCGCACACAGATTGGAATTTTGGGCAAGGAGCTCCCGCAAAAGATTTTCGTGGGCATCCAGCTCCGCCTGTGTCTCTTCGTCGGACTTACGCCCTGTTCGACTGAACACCCCGTTCCCGCCCATCGAAAAGAAGAGCAAAAAGAGTTGAGTCCTATCCTTGCCACACAGCAACCCCACCCTCCCCAGGATATCTGCAGTCACAAGTGCGTTCGTGCAAGATTCCCCAGAATAGGACAGAATGGGAGGCGTGTGCTCCAAGTTGATGAACTCGGCCTTAAGGGCTCTGCGACGAATTTTTCTGTTGATGACATCGAGGTGAGCTGGCCCAAGCTTAGAATCCCTAAACTTTTCATCCCCAACCAGCAAAACTTTAACCGTCACCACCCTCCCCACTGTGCTCTGCTTAGCCTGGATCCTCCTCATCCTCTTCCTCTTGCTCTTGCTGACAGCAGGTGCCATGTTGAACTGGAAAGCAAAGAAAATCAATTAGACGGTTGAATGACAAGACATACGAATGTCATCCCTTCTAACTCTGTCTCTGTCTCTGTCTCTCTTTCCTACAAATACCAAATTCAAAAGCAGTAACCCGAAAAACACAAGCTCTCGTCTTTCTTTGAGAAGTTCTAGCAGGTCGCGATTTTCCTTTTTATACTATAACTGACCTGACTCGGAAAGCAAACACTGAACTTTTACCCTCGCCCTAGCAGGGCATTTTTCATAACACGGCCTGACAGGGGGGGGGGGGTCGATGCGACCCCCCTCGCGATTGGCTCCTATGGCACCTAGAAATACCAAATTTGGTAGGTAGGTGGGCCCCCTGGAGTTCTCGCCCCTGTGTAAATTTGGTTGCTCTAGGTCAATATTTAGGGGGGGGGGGTGTAAAGTATCCATGACAGTTGGATAACAACTCAAGAAACTCAAAATTACCAAACGATATTTATTTTTAAATTACTTTTAATTACACAAAGCTTTCGGTCACATACGACCTTGATCACTGTGTTTCACAATGTTTCACAATTATACAAACTTCGCAAAAATGATACAAAAACCGTCTAAAATTATTAATGTGAAGCGCATGAAAATTTCCTAGCCTACCGCCAGTTTTGCTGCCCAGGATGATAATGAAATGAACCCACTTCTCGAGTTAAATGTGTCCCGGGTGATGATATGAGCGGCTTCTAACGTTTTTCGTGTCTTCTTTTTTATATTTCTTCTAATATTCTTGTTTTAGTCCAGTCTGGTAAATGATTGCATTTGTCTATATGAAGGACGATGGCATTCGACTCTCTATGATATTTGACATCGCTTCGATGTTCTTTTAGGCGTACGTCAATGCCCCGTCCTGTTTCACCTACGTAACTTTTCCGCAACCTTTGCAAGGAATTTCGTAAACCACACCCTTTTCTTCATTTGTATTTTTATCTGATGACGTTGTTTTGGCTATTTCTTGTATCTTGATTCCTGTTTTCGTTGCGACCTGAATGTTCGTTTTCTCGAGTTCTCGCGAAATTATGTCGGCTTTGCTCGAATTCGGAATCGTTATATATCTTTTCGTTTTCTTCTTCTTCGTGCTTGTTCGGACTTCTTTGTCGTGATCTCTGCTCGTGCGTTCGTCATTTCTTCTCTTAATTCGTATTGCTTTCTCTTTTTGTCGTATTAGGAATCCCTTATGATATCTCAACTTCTCAAAAGTTTTGTAAATATGGTCAATCTCTTCTTGAAGATATTCCTTGCTGCATATTCTCAGTGCTCTCAAAAAGAAACCGATCACAATGCCGCTTTTTGTACGTTCACTATGAGCCGAATAAAAATGTACATAGTCTTCCTTGTTTGTTGGTTACCTGTATACCTTAAATTTAAAGCATGACTGAGTTCTCACGATACAGGTGTCCAAAAATGCCAGCTGTCCATCTTCTTCATTTTCAATGGTGAACTGTGTATCTTATTCATTTCTTCGAGCTTTTCGGTTAGGCTAGGGTCTCTTGGGACGATGACGAGGGTATCATCCACATATCTTAGCCAAATTGAGTTCTCACCGATAATTTTCAGAAAATGTTCTTCTTCAAGAGTTTCCATAAAAAGACATGCCGCAATGGGACTTAATGGCGATCCCATGGCTAGGCCGCTACGTTGTACGTACTCTTCGCCGTTGTAAGAAAAAGAACCGAATTTTATACATAATTCTACCATTTTCATGTAGTCGTTCTTCGGGAGAGGAAGTTCGTCTTCGACGAACTTGAGTTTCTTGAGTTGTCGTTATCCAATTTAGGGGGGTTTTGGGGGTATAAATGTAAAAACTTCGCTAAAACAGGTCACAAGTTTTTCGCTTATAACTTTTGATCTAATTAAGACAGAGCAAAAAGAAAAGCACCAGTGAACTCAGCACGTCAAGGCGCGTCGAATGATATACTTTTAGCTTGCTTAAGTGTACTTAAAGTTTTTCTTAATTTTAAGTAAACTTAAATTAATTAATTAAGTTAAATTTAACCAAATTGCATCATATCGCATATCATTCGATTCGGCTGATCACCAGGAACACAATGACACCATTTTAAGCTCTAGCGTCATTATGTGTCAAGTTATTGGCAAAAACGTCATTTGACCTCAGTTGACCTCATTTGACCTGACCCATGAATAAGTACACCAAACAAAGAAGCACCAAGTGACCTGCTGTAAGTACTGTGGTTTCAAAGCACAAAAGTGATAGTACGAAGCGGATATCTCCAGTATTTTCCGAATTTAGTATGTGCCCATAGGCTTAACATTACGACGTAATGACCTCTAACTGACCTCAGGTCAGTGACATAAAAAACGAACTATATGTTATACAACTCGGTGAACGTAGCACACCCTGAAAATTTGAAGGGAATGGGTCCAAAACTGTGAGTTGGACAGGTGCAAAAACAAAATTGAAATTTGACCACGACCTTGTACCGGTTTTGCTGACCTGGTGACCTGACCCAAGGTCACCCGGACCTGAAATTTTCAGGTCATACGTAAAAAGGTTGCCCCATAGGCTGTGCCAAATTTGGCGGCGCGCAGCGCCGCCGTTTTTACGCTATCTTCGAAAAACCTTAGGGGGGTCGCACCGACCCCCCTGCCAGGGCGAGGGTTAAATTGGGTATCATCGGCTTCCTCTCGTGATGGGCTTTCTTCCCCCATTTCAATCAATTGTCAACTAGAAAAAAAATTTGACCACTTGAGTTTAGCCAACTTTTGCTTCCATGGTTTCTGCCAGCCGGTTTAACCCTCGCCGGCCGAGGGGGGGGGGGGGTGGCAGGTGCCGCCCCCCATTGGTTTTTTTTTCACTATAGCTCCGAGCACGTTGGCGATAGAGAGCTGAAACTTGGCATACCTGACCTTTGATTCAAGCCAGATCTTTTGACACCAACCGCATTTTAAGGGCAGGTCAGGTCACTGACCTATGACGTCATAAGTGAACCTCTGCACGGTCTTTAGATGTCGCAACTTCGCAACGTCCTCACTGCCAGAGGAGATGTCACAGGGAAATGAAACTTGCAGGATCTAGTATCCATTATGAGTCTCACAACTTGTATATCTCGGATTTTTCCTAAAGGTCATATGAGGTCAGGTCACTTTCGTGACCTCACCATTATAAGTCAATGGGGAAAAAATGAAAACTGCTATTCTGGCGCCGGGAACGATATCCAACTATCTCAAGCACACATAATCGTGATATGATGCACTCCTTGCAAGGTTAGATGCGTCACTTTTGCAATGTTGACCTTGCGTGACTTCATTTATGACATCATCAAGGTCATATTAGTTTTTCGTCAATAACTCCCAATCAAATTGAGCTAGCGAGTCGGGAAAGCCACCAATGGACTTAGGAAGACCTGACGAATCGAATGATATGCGACATGACCTCTTTCGACCAACTTCGTGACCTGGGGTGCTGACCTGACCTTGACCTGAGGTCAACACCCTGAGTTGACCTGACCCGAACAAAAATTATATCATTCGCGCGCCTGAGCGAGGCGAACACGATGCTGCCAAAATCGCGGCTCTGCGTCCGTTTTTTGCGAAGTTATTCACCAAAAACTGAACCGTACCTTGGTGCACTTGACCTGACCTCAGAGGTCACCGGTTGACCTAGGACCTTAAAATCGGGTACCAATCTCTGCGTCTCGTAACGGCGCACACGATCGTTTTTTCCGCGACGTGGTAGCTCCACCAGGGGCGAAACGGCGAGGGGGGTCGTACCCGCCTCCCCCCCCCCCCTCGGCCGGCGCGTATGTAGAAAATCAATAGGTCCGGCGAGGGTTAAACCAGCTAAAACCACTAACAAAAAGCAGTCTATGCCACCCCTGCCAACCCTGCTGACAAGTCGCTTCCCCATAAAATGAGCAGAGTAAATGTCATTGACGCCGACACCTACCTCCTTTTCGTTGAGCTTGTCCCTGGACTGCTTCATGGGGATCTCGGATCTCGCCTCAATGGCCGCTTCCTTCCCGAGATCGATCTCCTCGGGCGCCTCCTCCTTCACTTCTGCGGGCCACACATCACGATGAAGGTCATAGGGAGACGGACCGGGTCGAGCGACATTCAACACGGCAAAGATGGAGAAATACTCTTTTTTTGTACATTAAGAGATAACACTTCAAATAACTCATAAAATACTG